>NC_079908.1:6184107-6533770 GCF_024868665.1 Triplophysa rosa
AAGAAGAAAGAAAGTCACACAGGTTTGGAATGACATGAGGGTGAACTATCTCTAAGAATTATGAAATCAATTTCCTATTTAATTCCATCATCATAACACTGATCATACTGTATTTCTGGCTTGTAATGATCTCAGCTCATTGAATCTTTGCTTTTTTTTAACCTCAGATTGATGTTGAACGCCTTAAGAAACGCATGTCTAAGTGACTCAACGCCGAGACAACGTCACCTCACAGTATTAAAGCGCACAGATATGCCAATGTGAATCTGAATGGGCAAATTCAAATGTGCAAATGAACTTTATCAAGATTGTGAACAATGTCAAAAGTTTATATCAAATGAGTGACAATATTTTTATGGTCTCAAGCGGTTTATGCATTTTGTTAATGCTTGAATTACTGTGCTTGTAAACTCAGCATTGTATTTAATCTGAATAATATGTTCTAGTGTTTTACGATGACAATTGAACTACTTAAAAGATGACCTTCAAGGTTATATGAAGGATCCTGTATATGTTGTAAGAAGAAGAATATAGAAAACAATGTACAGTATGGATCAATGTAATTGTAAACATCACACATTCGTTTAAAATGGATTATAAATCAGTACATTTCTGTTTTTATTCACAGCATTCTAAAAAAAAAAAGAGAGCTACAAACATACAAACCAAGCAATTACATAAATATCACTGTTATAAAGAGACAATAAAGAGAAAATTGATATTTACAAAAATATTTACATTGCATACAAAAGACATTTCAGCTGTGCCTTCATTTATAGAGTAAAAAAACAAGTATAAGTCGGAAGGCATGACCCTAATAAACCGGACACTTAAAGGGATAGCTCACCCAAAAATGAAAATTCTGTCATCATTTACTCACCCTCAGGTTGTTCCAAACCTGTATAAATTTCTTTGTTCTGCTGAACACAAAGGAAGATATTTCAAAGAATGTCAGTAACCAATCAGATGTCATCCCCCATTTACTGCCATAGTAAGGAAAATAAATACTCTAAGAGTCAATGGGGGATGACATCTGTTCTTCCAAATATCTTCCTTTGTGTTTAGCAGAACAAAGACATTCATACAGGTTTGGAACAACTTGAGGGTGAGTAAATGATGACAGAATTTTCAGTTTCAGGTGAACTGTCCCTTTGAGTTAAACACTACACAAGTATGAAATAACTGCTGTATCACAAGTACAGAGCCAGTGATCGTGTGACTGCTCTGTAAAACTTGTATACTTCAACATTGTTTGGGAATCTCTGGATCAAAAGTTCGAGTCTTCACAAGGAATTGGTTTAAAGGTCACATTTTTATTCTCTTCCAGAACAAGATCATAGCGACAAAGAGGCCTGTGTAGAAAAAAAAACATTTGTTAGCTGAATGAAACCATAAAGCAAACTGTCTGATCTCTCCTGCCACTAAAATGTCAAAATGTAACATTGTGTCTATTGTATTTCAGATCTGTTACATGCGGGTATTTATATATTTATCAATAAAACTCTGTGTAAAGTATTGCTTATTTAATTAATAACTTTTTAAAATTATTTAAAACATTTGTTAATTATTGTAAATGTTGAAATGTATGACTTTAAACCAAGCCTGTAATGTTTTCCATTTTACCTGGTGTTTTATTGTCATTCACTTTTACTCTAAATGTTTACTTTATCCCTCAAAGCTAACAGAAGACCTGTCCTATAGTGTCTAAAATTTTCCCACACAATCGTAAAACATCTGTTCCAAAAATAATCAAAGGCTATTTCAGCATAGAGCACAAAATCACAAACTAAGAGAACACAGACCTGGATTTGCTATGTAAAGGAGTGAGACGTATGCTGAGTATCCGGAGTTTGTTTTTTGGACAGAATGCTTTTGCTGTACAGAACTTCACAGTGATCTTTTTAACAGGCTGGATATCTCTATCAAACTGAGCAAGAAGGCTGGTCTCCACATACTTTTCAAAGGCGAAGGCCTTACTGGAATAAAGAGGACAAAAATGTGCATCAGTTCAAAATTAATGTTGCTTATGAATAATATAAATAAAACATGTCATGAGAGTGGGACGTCTCAGGCTTACTGCTTGAGTTCAACTTGTGACTCTTGTTGTCCATCTTGTAATGTAATGGTTAAATAACCCCAATGTGTTTTCTGATTCCATGTCACAATATCGACCTTGTAACCGAACTCTGGTGGAATCAAAGGTTGAATATAAGAGACAACTATACACAACACACAAGACCTCGAAAATGTATTACCAACTATTAACAAACAAGCATTCAGTGAAAATCTGCAAGTTTTATTCATGCATGACCATTTTATCTAATACATAAAACATCTATACCTTTAAAAATGTTTATTTGTTTTTAATAATTTCATTACATTGTTTATATTAGAGGTTCTCTGTGCGCATGGTCTAATTTTGAGCTACAGGCAAAAAAGTTTTTTTTTATTTTGGTCGAATTTGAGGTTTTCATAAAAATAAGAACATTAAAGTCCCAGTGAAATAAAAAAATCAATTCATTTGGCTGCAACATTGGTCAACATTGCAGCGTTTATAGTAAATAGCTTATCAATGTGGGTCATTTTCTTTTTAAAATTCATGTACCCTCATAATCTTCAGTTAAAATCTGAAAATGCACTTCCGCCCTGAAATGACGTAAATTAGACGGCTTGGGTGGAGCATCCGTTAACTCCTCCCCTTCAGCTGTCAGTCTCCTGCTAGTTTCATTTCAAAATGCAAAAGCTGTTTTTATACATCCAATCAATTTGCAGTAAAAAACGCAAGCCACGCCCACTAATTTTCTCCTTTGAAATTCCTTTTCACTCAGAAATGCGTCATAATACGGAAGTAAAAATGATCGCAACTTCTGGGTTAACGGGGACTTTAAGTCTAACGATCCCAAATGGTCTAAATAATAATTAAACATCTAAAATTATCTTTATTTGTACGTTTTCTGAAAGGTGTACCTTCCTTAATCTTTCCTAATACAAAGGATGCGTGCCCTGAAGTTTTTTAATAGAGAACGTTTATAACAATAACTCATTTAAAAAAATGTGCTCAACTGCGACTCAATTTGCCAGGAGGGGACACATTTGCTATAAAAAAAATTTTTTTTTACATCGCTTCAATCACCTGAAAACCTTTTTGAAAAAAATCGTTTAAAAAGCACATACGTGGTATTAAAATGATTCAAGATCAAATGTAGGTGTTTTTATATATGAAACGTGTTTAAAGTATTTATTTAGTTAATTGATCGTAATATACTGCATCAACGGTCATTGAAATGCTTTAAGAAAAAACTCACTGCAGAATGGAGACGCTCTATTCGTTTGGAAATATGTCCGTGTTTCTCCAAACTGCACCAGTGACTCATTCCAGCGAATAGCATCATGACCTAGACAATGTCACAATGAAACATGTAACCTCTCAGTGCAGAAAATGAATCAAATTAAAAACAAAAAATGATTGTACATTACATTTCAAGAATTTGAAGCTCACCAAAAACAGGGCATCCGGCAGACCCAAACATCCTACAATCCATGCACTTCCCATCGAGGAAGTCTGTGTAGGAGTCACAGGGGTAGGCAATAATGGGACAGGAGCCATTCAAAGAGCTCAAATAAAGAAACACTGACCTCTGGTGATCACACTTGAAATACTGAGATCCTATAGAGAGGAAGTGAGAATATGCATTGAAATGTATGGAAAGTGCATTTTACTATTGCTTCGACTAACATTGTTAAGGAATATCACTACCACCAGGTGCTGCTAAATTTCATACACTGGACCTTTAAATAACTACTTTAATATGAATTTTTCACCCAAGATGACCTGAAAAGATGGTCTTGGGGCATCCTGGCTGGTCGGCTCCACCGTTTGCATAGTAGTCAATATGACCCAGCAGATTCCTGTAGCCCAATGCTGCAGAACAGTGATGACAATAAAATACATTCTACTTTTCAAAAGAATTGACGGCATATTTCTCAGTCGTTCTCAAAGACAAACCCAAGATCATGTGATAGACACCTACCATCCATGTCTGTGTGTAGAACGTCCACAAACTGTGCATCAGACGGGTCGAGACGTTTACTGTGCGGCTGACGGTTAAACTGCGGCCCCGCTGGATCCAGTGCTGGTGACAATATAACATGAAAATATATTGAGTTTACAATCTCACAACAACTTACTGTGCAGATAACAGGGTTATTTAGAGGAATGGATGTGTCCCACCTGTTATTCTGCCTATTTCACCATTAAAGTCGGCCCCGGTGAAACCTGAAATGTGGGCTCCCAGACTAACACCAATCATGTGTATGGAGCTGAGCCTAGCCCCGTTATCCTAAAAATGACAAACACGCGCAGACATATGTGAGCCTGTCTGTGAAATCCAGACTAAAGTCTCAGTCTATCAATGAGATAAAGCATCAAAGTTTGATTTCAAGCATTAATTTCACTCTTTGACATGGCATTAATCAGTCAATATTAAAGATATTACACTTAAATTTTCACAAAATGTACTTTGTATTACGTAGGATGCTTTTATGTGGAAAAAGTAAATCAGTAAATTTCAGCTGATTATTCATAAGCGGGGTCACATACTTTACAGTTTAGTGCTGTATATGTGAATCTGCCAGTCATCTACACACAGTAAAATCGCCAGTGTTAAAAAAGGTCAAATTAACACTAACAGTGTACTGTATATATAATCCACACTCTCATAGTGTAATGATATATACACTGTGAGAGTTAATTTGACCTTTTTTAACACTGGCGATTTTGCTATGCACGTTTCACATTAGAGGCTATAGGGATGTATGGAAATGAATTATGCACTATAAGAAGAGATCCTCCTGTCATGGCCTTGGATTTTTCATGTTATTTTGCCCTTGCACATATTATGACTATTATGTCAACAAAATAAGGTCTGCAATAAAATAATGAGACAAATGAAAGTCTCCACGAGGGCAAGTTAACGATTAACATGTGATTATAAAAGGTCTGCTACACTTCACCTGTGAACACACAAACTGTCTTTGCTTATGCTAATACACACACCAACTGGCAAATGTCCACAGAAACCCTAAGCCCCCGGTTTCACAGACAAGGCTTCAGACTTGTCCCAGACTAAAAGGAATTTTGAGCTGTCTCAACTTTAAATAACTTGCCCTGACATATCTTAAAATATGTTCGTGCCATTGTTTTGTCTCAAGATGCACATCAGTAATGTTTTTTTAGGGCTGTCAAACGATTAATCGTGATTAATCGCATCCAGAATAAAAGCTTTTGTTTACATAATATATGTCTGTGTACTGTGCATATTAATTTTGTATTTATTAACACAAAAACATACATGTATATATATTTAGGAAATATTAAGATGTATTTATTTATATTTACCAATAATTGAAATTATAAATAAACGTTTATAAAAAAATTAAATATATGCATGTGTATGTGTTTATTAATTGAAAATTAATATGAACACTACACAGACATATTTTATGTAAACACAAACTTTTAATCTGGATGCAATTAATTGTGATTAATCGTTTGACAGCCCTAGTTTTTTTTTCTAAGGCATTTTAATAAAAGCCTAAGTTAACTAAGGCATTAGGCTTTGTCTATGAAACTGGGCCTATATGTTAATATTTTACCTGAGGACTACTTATAAGGGTGAGTAAATTTGTTTGCAAAAAAAAAAATGCAACAACAATTTTGCAACAATCTAATTGAAAAAAAAGACTCTGTCTGATGTCAGTAACATAAGTTGCCAAAGTGACACTAAAAAGTATTTTTGAACTGGGTAGAAAGTTTTAAAGTGAGCTCACACACAAAAAATTAAAATTCTGTCATCATTTACTCACCCTCTTGTCATTTCAAACCTGTATGACTTGCTTTCTTCCGCAGAACACAAAAGAAGGTATTTTAAAGAATGTTGTTTCCAAACCATTAGATATTATAAATTATAATAAATTGATGAATAATACAGCAGCAATTTTGTCACACCCACAAATTATTTTCCACCCATTTTGGTTTCAACCCAGCTGAAAAGTCAGGTTAAGCCAACATAAGATGCTTTGCTGGTCTACACTGTTAATGCTGATTACAGGGATAGTTCACCCAAATATAACATTTCTGTCATCATTTATTCACCCTCATATGGTTTTAAAACCTGTATATGACCTTTTTCTGTGGAACACAAGAGAAGATATTTTGAGAAATGTCTGTGGTTTTGTGTCCATACAACGGAAGTCAATGGGGACCAGTCTTGTTTGGTTACTAACATTCTTCAAAATATCTTCTTTTGTGGTCTGCAGAAGAAAGAAAGTCATACACGTTTGAAACGAAATGAGAATAATAAATGATGACAGAATTTTCATTTTTAGATGACACTAACCCCAGTCAACCTGTATACTCTTACTGGTGAAATTGACCAAAGCTGTTTTTGTCTCTACTTCTTCTATGCTGGTTACCAGCTAATTCTTTGCAACAGTGAAGACTCAAAAAAACTTGCATCTGTATAAAGCACACCACCACAACCAAATCACAGGCCGCAGAACATTTGTTTCACCTTCATTTTTTGGATGAGCTCTGTCAGCTTCTTGGCCACCACACGTGTGTTTTTCACCACTTTTAGATAGTTGACATTAGTTGCACCGCGGTTCCAATCCACCACGATAACATTCAAATCACTGCGCATCAGAAGAAACTCCACAAACTGGTACAGCCACACTGGGGGCGAGCCGGTGGGCCTGTACCCGTGGATAAGGAAGGTGGTGGGCCGGGAGAGGTCAAAGTCAGGATTGCTGAAGGGGTCTTCATGAGAGAGCAGCTGACCGCAGGAGGCATTCGCCCGTGTGTAAAACAGTAACCTCACATCCACAGCCGTACCGACAATGGAGTCTGGAATATTGAGGTCCGTCATTTTCTCACATTCCTCGGCTGTAGGAAAAAAGTTGATAATATTACAGTTAATGCAGTTAAATCGATTAATCGTGATTTATCTATTCCAAAATAAATAAATATATATATATATATATTATATAAACACAAACATTTATTTTGGAATCGATTAATCGATCCGACAGTAACAATAATTTTACATTAGCTTGATAAGTGACTTTACGTGTGTCACTATGAATAGGCTAATGTGAAACATCACCAATGACCTAAAGATGCGAGATGTGTATTTTACGCGCACTTTGTTTGGTTAAACCTATTCCATTCTGACTCCAAATAAGTATTATTTTATTACCAACAGACTGTGTGTTTTATAGGAAACGCGGTATACAGTAGTATTGTAACATCCATGAAATCCTGGTACAATTTAAGAGACCGTAATCCCATCATCCACAATAATACAAAAACTGGTTGTATTTATAGCATCTCACAGCTGGGTTTTGACTCTATGGCTGCTGTTTATACCACACAGTGGTTAACCATAGAGCAGGGGTGTCCAAAGTCAGTCCTGGAGGGCCAGTGTCCTGCAAAGTTTAGCTTCAACCCTAATCAAACACACCTGAACAGCTAATCAAGGTCTCACAAAGCAGACTAGAAACTTCCAAACAGGTGTGTTGAGCCAAGTTGGAGCTAAACTCTGTAGGACAGTGGCCCTCCAGGACCGACATTGGACACCCCTGCCATAGAGCATCGAGTCATTTCTCAACATTAGGATATGCAGAAAATCACGTGGTCCTTTAAACTCCTATAAAAAAAATTAAAAGCTTGCTTGTAAATGACCTGAAACAAATAAGAGGAAAGTCAGTGACATTAGATTTGGATCAAATTGATCAGCATTACCTGTGTAAGAGTCAAACAAAACCAGCATCACATGTAAGATCCCCCAAAAGACCATCTTACTGACCTACAACAAGAAACAAGGAGCAAAGATAAACAAAACGCATACTGTACTCTGAAACTAGCACAGTCTTAAAAAATGAGCGCGCTACAGAAGGTGCCATAGATGAACCATTTTTGCCCCCTTAAAGAACCGTTTACAAAAAGTTTGTCGTGTGTCGAAGGATCTTTATGGAACATTCAGCCAATAAATGTTCTTCTATGGTATCGCTACGCACCTTCATTTTTAAAAGAATGAAACGTAGACGCTATTTATATTAGCGCATTTTGCCTTGTGTGAAGTGACAGTTTTGCAGATAGTGACAGATAGTATTGCATAGAATTGCGGCAGTGCATCATTCCGGTTTGCTCTTTAAATAACAAAAAAATATTGACTTTAGACCAGGTTTGAGTGGGTCTATGGCAGAGTCTATTTTCTGTTCCTCAAAAAAGCAATGCGCCATTAATGCGCCTGAAAACACTTATTTTTTAGACCAACGCCCATGGGCGCACAAATGAGCGCAAATGCATTTGATATTTAAACAATGCAGCGCAGGACGTGAAAATGAGAACTGCGTCGGGCTGAAACTGGCCTAAACACTTGCGCTGTGCCTTGCGCCGGGTGTACGATAGGGCCCATAGATTGCTGGCAGTGTCTCTAGCCCAGTGGTTCTCAAACTTTTTTGCTGTAAGGCCCATTTTGTGCAGAGTGCATTGCTTTGCGGCCCCCCAAATAAAGACTTATAATCTTAAACTTAAAATTTTAATTAAACCAAGAAAATATTCAGTTAAACAATGCTAAAACATCAATTCTTGTGGTTGGTGGCGTTGTTTTTCTGATGTTTGATTGCACAAAATGTATGATAAATATCCATATTTCTAAAATGCCACAAAATCTGTGGTCCCCCTGGAACAATCTTGGGGCCCCCCAGGAGGCCACGGCCCCCAGTTTGAGAACCACTGCTCTAGCCTGACTTTCACAAGGCTGGCCAGGAGTTCTCATCTCTTATCATCTAAAACAATTACTGTATATGCATTGTAGTATAAGTTTTCTCTCCCTTTCTCCCTCATTTATTGATTCACCATACTAGTTAAGATAAAATTGAATATGCCAACAATCCCCTTACAGTTATGTTAATGATAACAAATATGCTCATTTTATTTAAGAATACACAGTGGTTTTAAAAGTGTGAGTGAGTTATCAGCAGAAAGTATAATATACCGGCAAACAGAGTACGCAATTGCGACCCTGGACGCTATCACGACAGAGGGGGACCCCGCGTTACAGCGTAGCATGAGCCTCGTCGGGCCCAACACCTGCTGCAGCGTCACCCGAAGCGCCAGTTGCATTAGGGGAAGGGAAAACACTCATGATCTCGTTTTGTTTCATATCTCCCGGTTGCACAAATGGTCCAAAAGTATTTCTGACACAAAACGTTGTTGTTACGTATCCCGCGCTTTTTTTTACTCAGTATACGGAAATCCTTGATCTTTTCTAGCGAGTATACAGCGTATACCTGCGTATCACGTAGACTACACCACTGGCATCACAGTGTTATTATGCCGGTGATACTCTGTTTGCCTCAAGAGGCAGTGTCGCGTTTTCCACAACAACGCTTAGCTGCTCACAGATGCACCTGCCCGTTAATCGGCCGATTAATTAAAAATCCCGATTAATCGACCAGCCCATCAATCGGTCGCCCTCTGGTTATAAGGTCAAAAGAAACATTGCACACAAGTGACCCTAAACTTTTGAACGGCATACTTTTGCTTTCATTATTGTTGTTCTTACAACTTTCAAAACAGTTGAGCAGCTTATTTGGAAACCACACTTCACATATTTGACTCATGATGAAACCACAAGCCCCAGCTCACACATTCACAGTTTCTATATAACTCACATGGAATTCATGCAAAGACCACGAGACTAAACAACAGTCTCTTCCCACACAGGCAGGCAGTCTATTTGATATGTCGTCTATAAATCTGTTTATAATGTTACTCTATGTGTGTACTGATCAATGTCTATTTATTAATGTGTGATGCAGTAAACCAGCAACTTGCTGCTACTGTGCCACTAAAACACTAAACGGTACTAAATGTTTGTTTGCAACAAGGATTCCTGAAAAACCATTTTGTTTTTTCTCTGTCCTTTATAACTCAATACCGCGTAGTAGGGTGAGTGTGGGTGTCATTGCGAGACACTTTACGACAGCGTAAGATCTGAACATTGAGGAAGATTTTCAAGTATGGGGTTGTGCATTACGAGTGAAGTGATGATCTATGAAATATTGAACTATAGGGTAAGCATAACCATTTAGATTCAAGCTTACTCTCCCACTATTCTCTTGTTCGTAATGTGAAGACCAGCACAACCTATGTATGCATGGTCTAAATATGTGCACTGGTATACATCCAAATATGGTATAAAAACAACACCGTCAGGCATGCTAAAGTAACATGGGAGGTGACAACGCCATCCAATTTACCATGGTTTTACTACAGTTAAAACCAAAAAACCATGGTTACTGTAGTAAAACAATGGTTATCACAAAATAACCATGGTTTTGAAAACCACGTTTTTTTGTAAAAACCACAGTAAATGATGGTTATTGTAATAAAACCACGATTTTGCCCTAAGTAATCAATCCACCAAAAAACCATGGTTAGTTACTACACTTGTACCACAAAAAAACATGGTTACATTAACATGGTTAATTTTCGTAAGGGTATATAAGGGCTTAGGCTTTTCCTCGCGCCAGAGAGAGTTTATAATGTGCGGGCTTTGAGTTTTCAGTGCACGAGAGAGCTTGTGATGCGCGCGACTCGGGCTTTTCCTCGCAGGAATTGCTATGCGCGTGAGGGTTTAAAACCAGCGCACGAGTTGTTTCCGTTTGGCAATCAAGTAATAACAGCGCACGCGGGCATCAATGACGCACTTGGATGAATGATATTGACTTATAGCAATAGTTTACTTTCTCTTGTTTAAAAGGTTGCGGTGGTAAATAACAAGGTTGCCAACTGCACTGAACTTACACTCTGATAGAATGCTAATTGCAGTCACACATGAGCATTTTCTAGACAAGTAAGCTTCTGTTTTTGTCCACAAATCCAGCATGTCATAGATAAATGCTATGTAAATACTACTATATACTAAATACACTATCGAGTATCGGCGATCCACAGGCTGGCGATAGAACGCTCTGACTATAGAGAATATCGCCCAACACTAATCAGCAGTTGAATTTGGAAAAGCCCAAAAGAGGACAAACTGGTTTCACCCTGTTTCCATAAGAATGTGCTTTCTGAACAAGCGAAACAATGACATTAACCGTCTTGTTTATCTAAAAAGTCGATTGTACAAAAAGTATTCAAAAAATCTAACAAAACACCAATGTTAACAGTCAGACAAACTTACAGTTGAATCCTCATGTGTTATTCAATGTCCATTCAAACACAGAAACCATTACACTGCCAGTATTTGCATAAACACCCCTACTTTGACTTCGTCCCAAAACCTCTAAAACAAACATTTCTGGAGGCGGTTTACAAGAAAACAGGAGACATCTCACCATGGTGGAGGAGTAACCAGATCTTTCATCTGAAAGTAAGAGTTCAGTGGAAATAATGAACGACAACTCTTCCTTGACTTTACCAGGACAGGCCCAGCCCACGAATCCTACAAACATTCACCTGCAGGTGGCACATTCCTGAAACCTGATCCTGACTTCACCTGCTGTTGTGAAGAAAAACAGGATAGACAAACTGCTGTGATGAGGAACAACTCACAAAAGAACACTCTTGTGACCTCTAATCATTATAGATGCATGCATCTTTAAATAGTTATAAATATTTTGTGGTCAACTTTGATTTTTTTCTTCATTTGTATAAAAAACCTGGGCCCGGTTGCATAAAGCACCTTAAGTGTAATTTTCCCTTAAGTGTGTCCTTAAGTATACCTTAAGTTTTACTTAAGTTATTCTCCTATTGTCTTTGGTAAAGGAAAATCACCCCTTAAGTGTCATACTTAAGGGAAAAACTTAAGGTGCCTTTTATCAAATGATGCTGAGACTTTTATCAGTTCTCACTTAACTTTTAGTGGAAATATGAATGCTTGTTTTCTACTGCCGTTCTCTATGAAATACCTTCATACATATTTAAGTGTGTCCAGAATACTTTATTGCGGCTGACGGAGCTGAATGAGTGAGAATTTAAACGCCTCCCTCTGGCGCCATCTCCTGGATGGGTATGCGCCACTGCACTGTCGCAATTTTGTATAATCACGACATACTAAACCATCCTTTCAAAAGAGGCATTGGAGTGCGACCGACCGTCAAAATAAGAAATATATATATATGAATCATTTTTAGGTCTTTCATTTCGAAATCCTAAATGATAACAAATAATGAGCGTGAGCGATCTGGAAAAGAGCATCTTCGTAGGAAACATACACAGCTGTGTGACGGAGGAAATCCTGTTTGAGTTGTTTCTGCAGGTGAGCTGATATCTCAGTCGTTATCTGTTCAAACTTACAATGATTCACTAGTAAAATTGTTGAAAAACTTTTTATTGATATAATTATTATATCGGTTTTCTTTTTGATCATTGGAGGCATACATATTCATAGTTAAATGTATATTTCTTTATAAAACCCAAGTTTATTAGAAAGATTAAGTTATTCGTCTGAATCGAACATATTTTTGTCCACACGTTTGTTGTAGGTTTTTAAGAGGACTGTTTCATTAGGAGTGTTCGACTTGTGCAGACTGATAAGCACAGGGCATCAAAGTATCGCGAGATTCGAACGCTATTTTACACATCTATGGTGCGTTCATATCGCTCTCGCGATAATTTGACACCACACGCTGATGGTTCTGCGCAGAGCCGCATGAAGTCGCCTATAATAACGTTTAGCTAATATTGAATTATTTCGTAAACAAATGATTTTGCTACTACGTAATAATTTGATTCCCTCACCAGGCCGGGCCAGTAGAAAAGGTGCATATATTCAGAAATGGGCATCAGATGCCATATGGAGTGGTTTACTATAAACATGCCGAGGCGGTTCCCTATGCTGTTGAACTTCTGGATGGGATCTGGATCTATGGACAGCCGATCAAGTTACAGTGTAAATATGGTGGGTAACTCGAAAGATCAGTTTTAAATGTGTTATCTTGAGCACTCAACAACAGAATGTTTTTATTGCACTGATTTTAGGAAGACATTATCAGGAAAATGACATTTGGTGTACTACAGGCATGGACAGTGGAGTGATAGCAAACAGGTGTGTCACATTATAAATATTATTACACTGAAGTGACATGCACTTGTGTAAGTACAGTTGTGTAAGTTTATTGTTAACGCCGTCCCCTACTATACTCACTTTTTAACATAACACCTATGTTAGCTCAGGGTATATTAAAGGAATAGTTCACCCCAAAAATGAAAATTCTGTCATCATTTACTCACCCTCTTGTCGTTTCAAACCTGTGTGACTTTTTTTTTCTGCGAAGCACAAAAGAAGATAACTTCGTAACACAGTGGTTCTCAAACTGGTGACCCCAAGATGGATCCAGGGGGGCCGGACCACAGATTTTGTGGCATTTTATGAAATATAGACATTTATCATACATCTTATGCAATCAAACATCACAAAAATAAGAAGAATTGATGTTCCAGCATTGTATAACTGAATATGTTTTTGGTTTAAATAACATTTTAGATTGTAAGTCTTTATTTGGGGGGCAAAGTGATGTATCTACACAAAGGGGGCCTTTCATCAAAAATGTTTGAGAACCACTGTCCTAACAAAATGATTGATTTTAATTGTATTTTATATTCTAATATTACTTATCATGTATTATCTATTAACGAAATAAACGACATGTATTATTTCTATTCTCTCTGTATGTTTTCTATACAGCAAGGGTGCCGTGCACAGGGACGATATGGCTTCGGATGTAAATAACAGTCTAGGTGTTGAGAACCATTGTAAAACACCACACGGCTGGAGTGACATGGTAACCCGAACATTTCTGAATGGCTTCAAGTTAGCACTTTTCAGTGTGATATTTCATATTTTCATTGTTTAATTTTCTAACAAACAACATCTTCGAAGGCAATGTAAAATAAGTAGCCAATCTTTTTCATTCTCTATGTCTTAGCCGCTCAACAGATCCTATGATATGTGCCTTTCAGTTGTGCCAGCGGCTGTGTGGTACAGTCCACCCCTCCAGCAGTGGATGGAGTCTGGATACCCCCCTGGACATCCAACCAGGATGAACAGTCCTGGTTCTTTAGGTCATCTAATACCAATGCGGGTTGTGCAAATGTGAGTTTAATGAGTAACAAACATAAACACAGAAAACTGTAAAAATGTGGTGATGTAAATTATTATTTTGCTGTCTTAGATTATGTACAATGAACAACTGTTACAAGCACTGTACAAATACACAAATATTATACTCCTGAAACAGAATGTAATGTCTGTAATATCTTCTTTAATAATAAATTTCTCTAAAGGCATGTCATGGTCTCTTTGTACGTGTAAGAACAGATGTATTTATCTGACTGCTTGCTGATGAATCTTGTTTTACATGAATGTTCGGTGGGACTTTGCATCTCTTGTTGCTAAATCAGGTGCGGTAATGAAAACGTCAATAGCAAAATGAATGATTGATCTGTTTTGTTTCTATGTAATGACAGTTTTACGAGGGAATAAAATGACGTGTTGTATATAGGATGACAGTTCAGTCATTTGAACAGTCATATCAAAAGGTCGCTCTCTCATACCGTGTTGTGGGTAGGGCAGTCATCTGAGTTTAGAGGTGTTGTATAAAAACACAGCAGATGTTATAATACACGCTATTATCAAAAGTGAGATTTCACCACCTGATTAGAAGCGATTTGTCAAAATCTGAAATAAATAGATTTGATAGAATAGGATTAAGTGCTAAGAAGTCACATCTCTGTTTTGAGTTCACTTTATGGTCTTGTTTATCTACAGTCTTGCCTACCGGCTTGGTTTCCGCCTAATGGAAATGCTGATAAAAGTACTCAATAAAAAATTATTACCAGGTTATATAAGAGAGACACGGGGAAGACAAGAGACAAACGAGAAACCTCCTCCAGATACTGTCCCATTACAATTACAAAAACCTGTTGCGATTTAAACTTAAAGTCTTGAGGGAAAGTTGTTGGTGTAAATATGTCTAGGAGAGGTAGTCGTCTGTCATCCGTGGAGGTGCTGCTTTTGCTGCTGGTGGTTGTTCTGTTTGTGGTGTGTGTGAGTCTTATTGCCGTCTCTTGGCTTGCGCTGGACAAAAATGGTATGAAATACTTTTTTACTTTTAGTATATAATTACTAGATGTTCTTTGGTATTTTATTTTTTGGGTAATCTCACCATGAGAAAGTCAAATACGGCTTTATAATGTACTAATACTGTATGCATGTGGTGAGCTAAGATTTGGTTTCCATTTAGCTTCAGGACAGGATGAATCAGGTTCAGAGTTTACTGGGCGACTTGTTATCACAAGTGGAGTCGTTTTCACAGCGGATCTCCTCAACAGAAGCAGTGTGCAGTTTAAAGCCTTGGCTTATGATACTGAGCAGCAGGTACGTTTGCCATTCATGTAGTTATTTGGGATTTTCCGAATGAATGTTTGATGTATTGACACTTTTTATACTGCATCATACTACGGGTTTTCAAATCGGGGTCCAGGAGGCCTTCAGAAAATTCTAGGGGGTCCGCAGAAAATCTCGGAGAAAAAAAAAGACCGAATATTATAACCGTTTCATTTAGAAGTGTTCATATTAAGTGTTAATCTCTTCTTGCTTGCTATGCATTGCCAGAATTGTTAATTTTTCATCTTTATAGTGTGAGTTTTTCTCACTAGTCACTGGGCTTTGTGGAGTAGTCTTTGCAAAGATGAAATGAAAATGTCAGGAAGGGGGTCCAAACAAAAGATTCATCATATTTGGGGGTCCCTCACATCATAACGTTTGAAAACCCGCTGTTACTTTGCAGTAACTTACCATTTCATATATATTATCTATATTTGGTATATATTTTATACATTGTTACATTTTTGGAAGTTTTGATTTGGGAAGTTTAGTTAAAAAGTAAACGTAGTTCGTCTATTACAATGCAATTTCCAACAGTTAAACTCAGACTTTTATGATGCAGTCAGTGTTTCAGTATGATAAAGAAGACGTGTTTTGTTGCTTGCTTGTAGATAAATGAAGCCTACAGTCGTAGTTCCCTTAAAGAGCAGTTTCAAAGCTGCAAGATTAATGAATTCAGGTAAGACTGTCTAACCAAACTTTGTATGGGTTATTCTTAAAACAAGAAAAAAATTTTTTTTGGCAATTTGTTAAAATAAAAAACTGCTATGCGAGTTTTTCCCTCCTAGTTTAATTATATTGTTTTAAGAACAACATACAATTTAATTAAGATCATTTTTTCTTTGTCGTTTCATTATTAGTACATATAAATGATGTTAACATAACATAACATTCTTTTCAGCGAGGGCAGTGTTGTTGTGCACTTTGACGTCCTCTTCCGTGCTGTTCTGGATTCTAACACGGCACTAGAAGGGTTGATAGATGGTTTAAAACAGGGTGACACTGGATCTAATGAAGGACTTGTGATTGACAGCAGCAGTGTACAGATCTCAGGCACTGCACGTTTCTTATCTGTACAGTTTTGTCTGAAGACTTTCATGTTGCCAAAGAGTTTTTACAAAACTATTTGATCCAGAGTTTACATAATTCTGTTATGTGTCCTCAGATAAAGAAAGTACAACACAGAGGCCATCTACAACTAAACCAGGTAAGATGTTTTATGTTGTTGTGATGTTGACTATTGTTACAATGTATGGACTCACTTAATATAATGAGAATCCATTTAGAAAAAAAAGGTTAATACCTTAAAAGGCTGCTTGATAAAATGCCATTTTTTATTTTATTTTATTTTTTAGTCACAACATAATAACATAATTTCATAGTTTTGATCAGTTTTCTATTATTCTAAAATATCACATATATTAATAAAGAATGAGTAAAAGCTATTATGACAAAAATGAAAATTCTGTCATCATTAAGTCACCCTCGGGTTGTTCCAAACCTGTATACATTTCTTTGTTCTGCTAAACACAAAGGAAGACATTTGGAAGAATGTCAGTAACAAAACAGATCTCATCCCCCATTTACTGCCATAGTAGGGAAAATAAATACTACGGGAGTCAATGGGGGATGAGATCTGTTTGGTTTTTGAAGTGATTTACTCCTTTAAAAATCGTGTAGTGTGTGATGGCAACAGACTTAAAAATCAGCGAACAAAATCAAGCTCATAATAAACTGAAAGAAATGGAAAAGCTTTATACTGAAAAAGGAGAAATATCACAAACCGTCTTAATAAACTCTGGCGTTTATGAGCATAAGCTAAACAATTCCAAAAAACAGCTTAAATACATGAAACATGGCAACACTGATGACCCAGCCTTTTCAATGGTGGTGTATATACATATATTTTTGAATGAAACAGCATCTTTATCATTATAATGATGACTATAATGTTTTCCTGTAATGTTATAATGTTTGTTATGTATGTTTTGTCCGTCACTGCAGTGAAGTGTCCAGATCAACAGAAAGCATGTGTGGATGGTACATGTATATCTACAAATCAGTTCTGTGATGGAATAAACGACTGTCCTGACAGCTCAGATGAGCATCAAAGTGTCTGTGGTATGTATTTAGCCACATATGTAACCCAATATAGATATAAAAAAGAAAGACGATGTCAGTTGCCTGAAAGTGTATATGAATGTTAGATGTGTTTTCTGCCCTATAGCGACTGTGTGCGATGGACAGTTTCTTCTGCTCGATCCGACTGGATCCTTCCGCTCTAAAAACTTTCCGCAGGAATACGACAGTGACATGACGTGTCGTTGGGTCATACGGTACTGCAACGCTTCATTCATACCATAATAACCCACAAAATACATTTAAAAAATGAATGTAAAAAAGTTAATGTAAGGTACTGTAAGTAACAAACATATAGTGTGAAATGTAATGTTTCACTAAAGCTTTCATTCCACCCACAGTGTGAACGACGGCCTAGCCATCAAAATAACCTTCCATACTTTTCATACGGAGGAAGACATTGATGTTCTGGACCTGTATGAGGGAACGGGACTGACGAAAAATTTAACATGTGGGTAAACGATATTAAGTTCATTGGCTGTAAATCTTTAAAAAGTTGTTTGAAATCGAGTGTATTGACAGTAGACTCTTTCTCAGATTCTCTCTCGGGAATGGCTCCTGGAAACATCTGGCTTTTATCTCATGATGCCACGGTTGAATTTCACACAGACTTCATTAACAACTTTCAGGGCTTCAATGCTAGTTACACAGAAGAGAACATCAGTCATCTCTCGAGTGGGTATCGCTTTCAGCAGAACCTGTACATATCAAGTCACCATTAAATGTTAATACTAAACGTCAAGAACTATTAACATACTGAGTTTCTAATCTTTGGCAGATGAAGACAAGATAAACTGTTCGTTTGAAGAAGATTTCTGTTTCTGGAGGCAGGAACTTAAACATGATCATGGAGACTGGTTGAGAGGCCGAGGCTCTATTCCTCCACTTGGCACCGGCCCGAGTTTTGATCACACGCTGGCCAACCGATCAGGTGCCCTTCAATAATACAACTGTTTGAAGGTCCAGCGTGTAATTTTTTGGAGGATCTATTGACAGAAATGCAATATAATATACATAACTATGGCTGCGTCCGAAATCGTCTACTTCCATACTGTATAGTAGGCGAAAATGAGTCATGAATAGTATGTCCGAAACCTCAGTATGCAAAAAAACAGTAGGCGAGAAATACCCGGATGGTCTACTATTTCCGCCGAGATTCGTGAGTGTGGATCGGATGGACACTTATCTATCCCATGATGCCACGGGAGCTGAGCAACGGTCAAATTTCAAAAGTAAATCAAATAAATATAACGAGAAAACTTTAATGCAGACGTCCGTTTTTAATGTAAGTGCCAATAAATTTCTCCTGACTAAATTATGTTTTTATCAACGCTCACGTGTAGGTTGTTGTTAATACGTCATAGGTCAAAGAGCATACAGGTCACATGACCATAAAACATGGCGGACGCAGTATGTCCGAAATGTATTCATACTACACCCACTCAAACTATATAGAACGTACTGTTTTAACGGCTGATAGGTAGGTACTTATGTAAATTCAGTACGTAGTGTCACAGTATGCGATTTCGGACGCAGCCTATGTGTTCAGAGGTGTATAAAGACCTTACATAATGAAGCGTTTTGTTTTTATTATCTTAGAATGAGCTATTTCTATCTACATACGCCGCGGGTTCCCTTACATGCAATTCACGATTTTGTTTCTACAGTAGCCCTAAAGGGACAAACCGCTCTACAGAACGCGTTTCATAAATTCGTTATCTCCTTCGGCAAAGAAGTGAAAACGTGAAGACATCTCCGCTGTAGTGCTTCGAATGGGCGGGGTGGAGTGAGCCGTTGGTTGCAATTCGCAACCTCACCACTAGATGCCGCTACATTTCATACACAGGACCTTTAAATGTTTATATTTTCTAAATGCGACTTTGTCAATATTTTGGAGCACACTAGTTCATAGATATCCATAAAGTTAACATATTCAAAAGCAAAAAACTTACATTTCTAGTTCATGGGGACTTTATTATTGTTATTTTTTTTAACATACATGTATTAAAACATTACACCTGACACAGATGTTTTTCTCTATTTAGGGTCCTACATAGTGACCCCTAGAAGTGCAGGAAGTTTGGAAAAGAAATTTCGTCTCTATAGTCTTCCACTGTCTCCTGTGAATGAATCTATGTGTCTGAGATTCTGGTTAGTTTTTTGATGTTTCACTTTTTGTGAATTTTCTTCGCTGACACCTTTGTGTCATTCTTTTTAGTTCCTTCCTTTGTTTGCATTATGATTCTGTAAGCGTGATTCAAATCTGATGGTGGTCTGTGTGCTCTTTAAGGTATCATATGTTTGGAGATGAAGTTTGGCGTCTGATAGTCACGACGGAGGAAGGATCTACTGTCACTGTCCTCTTTCAGAAGGAAGGGAACTATGGTGACAACTGGAACTACGGCCAAGCCACACTGAACAGCACAGCAAATGTTGTGGTCTGTACAAATCTACATCTGCAGATATTAAACAAATAAATCACATAATTGTACAAATTCAAGGATTGATGTTGTTTGTTTCCCAGGTTGTGTTTGAAGCACAGAAAAGGGCGGGCGTCCTGAATGATATCGCTCTCGATGACATCAGCATTGTGCCTGGTTCCTGTGGGGAGGGGCCTCCTGAGCCCACCCTGGTCCCCCCGCCCATCACTCCTCCTCCCATGCCAGGTAACAGAGGATCTGATTTACTAACACACTGTATTTAATCAACAATAATTGATCCTCACAGATTTCACAAACATCAAACTACTTCTTTACATTTTTATTCTGTTAAACAATAACCTGTATGACATCACAACTGTTGTATAAAGGTCCATTTTTCAGACTGGTTTTATCATTAAATTATTTATTATTATGCACAGTTAAATACTCTGATGTACTGTTGTTTTTCTGGTATAATAGCTGACTGTGGGGGTCCGTTTGACCTCTATGAGTCAAACTCAACATTCAGTTCTCCAAATTATCCACTTGGCTATGGATCGAAAGCTTCGTGTAAGTACTAAACACACACAGTGTCTTAAAATTAATCATGTAGAATCATTATGGAATAATCTATTATATAAACACAAACACCCTGATAATAGCTTGAGTATCTTTTATAAGGTATGTGGACTTTGCATGCTAAGGAAGGACAGAATATCCAGCTGCATTTTCAAGACGTTGCTTTGGAGGCTTCTTATGACATTTTAGAAGTTCGGGATGGTATAGAGCCCAATTCAGAATTATTAGGTGAGTCTGTTTGGAGCGTGAACAAGAATAGAAATGAGAAATCTGAGTATACAAATATAAGTTATGAATATTGTCGCTGTCCTTGTAAAACCTTGTATGTCCAAATTCACGTTATTTCAGGAAATGGAAAAAACGCTCCCTGTTGAAAAAAACAGCAAATGCTGGTGTGGTATTTTGATGCTGGTTTCCTGGTTTGTGCTGGTTTGACCTGGTTATGTGCTGGTTTAAACTGGTCATGTGCTGGTTTAAGCTGGTCATGTGCTGGTTTAAAATGGTCATATGCTGGTTTAAGCTGGTCATGTGCTGGTTTAAGCTGGTCATGTGCTGGTTTAAACTGGTCATGTGCTGGTTTAAGCTGGTCATGTGCTGGTTTAAAATGGTCATATGCTGGTTTAAGTTGGTCATGTGCTGGTTTAAGTTGGTCATGTGCTGGTTTAAATTGGTCATATGCTGGTTTAAGATGGTCATATGCTGGTTTAAACTGGTCATGTGCTGGTTTAAGCTGATCATGTGCTGGTTTAAGATGGTCATTTTCTGGTTTAAACTCGTCATGTGCTGGTTTAAGATGGTCATGTGCTGGTTTAAAATGGTCATGTGCTGGTTTAAAATGGTCATGTGCTGGTTTAAAATGGTCATGTGCTGGTTTAAAATGGTCATGTGCTGGTTTAAGATGGTCATATGCTGGTTTAAACTGGTCATATGCTGGTTTAAGATGGTCATATGCTGATTTAATCTGGTCATGTGCTGGTTTAAAGTGGTCATGTGCTGGTTTAAAGTGGTCATGTGCTGGTTTAAACTGGTCATGTGCTGGTTTAAACTGGTCATGTGCTGGTTTAAGCTGGTCATGTGCTGGTTTAAAATGGTCATATGCTGGTTTAAACTGGTCATATTGTCATGAAACGTGGGTAAGAACCCAATTGCAGGCAGCGGGGATGAAGGGGTTAACAAAATACTTTATTTAACAGAAAATAAACACAAAACAAAGACCCACGATGGGGTATAATAACACAACAGGATAATAACAGGACGTAGACTAAACTAACACTAAACTGAGATAAACAACACTAGACATAAACTAAACTGAACACTTACTTGACTGAGACAGGGGAATCCACAACAGGAACACAAACATGAGAAGACGGTAAGCACGACATGAAACCATATAGCAAACACACCAAACACAATGACCGAACACAGGACAAAGAAACATGAGGGAATATATAGGTAAGACAAACAAGGGATAATGACACCGGGCAGGTGTGGGTAATTAAACACTCAGGGGAAGATGACAAGGAAACGAGAGGAATGGGGCCGATGACAAGACACTGGAGAGAACGTATATTGTCAAACGGACAATAATATGTTTCTCTCCACACATAACCTAAGGACTCCGCCCCGATCCCACCACACGACTAGAATTTCATAAACAAGACGGTGGGACCGTGACAGAGCCCCCCCTTAATGAACACCCCCAGGTGTTCACCAAGGGGTTGAAAAACAAGACATGACAGACTGGGAGACAGACAGGACAAGGCAAAACAAAGAAAACAAAATCAAGGGCAAACATGACAAGACAACAACAGGACTTGGGTGGGACATCAAAAATAACAAACATGGGAGGGGGGAGGGACCTGTAATGTTATAATGTTTGTTATGTATGTTTTGTCCGTCACTGCAGTGAAGTGTCCAGATCAACAGAAAGCATGTGTGGATGGTACATGTATATCTACAAATCAGTTCTGTGATGGAATAAACGACTGTCCTGACAGCTCAGATGAGCATCAAAGTGTCTGTGGTATGTATTTAGCCACATATGTAACCCAATATAGATATAAAAAAGAAAGACGATGTCAGTTGCCTGAAAGTGTATATGAATGTTAGATGTGTTTTCTGCCCTATAGCGACTGTGTGCGATGGACAGTTTCTTCTGCTCGATCCGACTGGATCCTTCCGCTCTAAAAACTTTCCGCAGGAATACGACAGTGACATGACGTGTCGTTGGGTCATACGGTACTGCAACGCTTCATTCATACCATAATAACCCACAAAATACATTTAAAAAATGAATGTAAAAAAGTTAATGTAAGGTACTGTAAGTAACAAACATATAGTGTGAAATGTAATGTTTCACTAAAGCTTTCATTCCACCCACAGTGTGAACGACGGCCTAGCCATCAAAATAACCTTCCATACTTTTCATACGGAGGAAGACATTGATGTTCTGGACCTGTATGAGGGAACGGGACTGACGAAAAATTTAACATGTGGGTAAACGATATTAAGTTCATTGGCTGTAAATCTTTAAAAAGTTGTTTGAAATCGAGTGTATTGACAGTAGACTCTTTCTCAGATTCTCTCTCGGGAATGGCTCCTGGAAACATCTGGCTTTTATCTCATGATGCCACGGTTGAATTTCACACAGACTTCATTAACAACTTTCAGGGCTTCAATGCTAGTTACACAGAAGAGAACATCAGTCATCTCTCGAGTGGGTATCGCTTTCAGCAGAACCTGTACATATCAAGTCACCATTAAATGTTAATACTAAACGTCAAGAACTATTAACATACTGAGTTTCTAATCTTTGGCAGATGAAGACAAGATAAACTGTTCGTTTGAAGAAGATTTCTGTTTCTGGAGGCAGGAACTTAAACATGATCATGGAGACTGGTTGAGAGGCCGAGGCTCTATTCCTCCACTTGGCACCGGCCCGAGTTTTGATCACACGCTGGCCAACCGATCAGGTGCCCTTCAATAATACAACTGTTTGAAGGTCCAGCGTGTAATTTTTTGGAGGATCTATTGACAGAAATGCAATATAATATACATAACTATGGCTGCGTCCGAAATCGTCTACTTCCATACTGTATAGTAGGCGAAAATGAGTCATGAATAGTATGTCCGAAACCTCAGTATGCAAAAAAACAGTAGGCGAGAAATACCCGGATGGTCTACTATTTCCGCCGAGATTCGTGAGTGTGGATCGGATGGACACTTATCTATCCCATGATGCCACGGGAGCTGAGCAACGGTCAAATTTCAAAAGTAAATCAAATAAATATAACGAGAAAACTTTAATGCAGACGTCCGTTTTTAATGTAAGTGCCAATAAATTTCTCCTGACTAAATTATGTTTTTATCAACGCTCACGTGTAGGTTGTTGTTAATACGTCATAGGTCAAAGAGCATACAGGTCACATGACCATAAAACATGGCGGACGCAGTATGTCCGAAATGTATTCATACTACACCCACTCAAACTATATAGAACGTACTGTTTTAACGGCTGATAGGTAGGTACTTATGTAAATTCAGTACGTAGTGTCACAGTATGCGATTTCGGACGCAGCCTATGTGTTCAGAGGTGTATAAAGACCTTACATAATGAAGCGTTTTGTTTTTATTATCTTAGAATGAGCTATTTCTATCTACATACGCCGCGGGTTCCCTTACATGCAATTCACGATTTTGTTTCTACAGTAGCCCTAAAGGGACAAACCGCTCTACAGAACGCGTTTCATAAATTCGTTATCTCCTTCGGCAAAGAAGTGAAAACGTGAAGACATCTCCGCTGTAGTGCTTCGAATGGGCGGGGTGGAGTGAGCCGTTGGTTGCAATTCGCAACCTCACCACTAGATGCCGCTACATTTCATACACAGGACCTTTAAATGTTTATATTTTCTAAATGCGACTTTGTCAATATTTTGGAGCACACTAGTTCATAGATATCCATAAAGTTAACATATTCAAAAGCAAAAAACTTACATTTCTAGTTCATGGGGACTTTATTATTGTTATTTTTTTTAACATACATGTATTAAAACATTACACCTGACACAGATGTTTTTCTCTATTTAGGGTCCTACATAGTGACCCCTAGAAGTGCAGGAAGTTTGGAAAAGAAATTTCGTCTCTATAGTCTTCCACTGTCTCCTGTGAATGAATCTATGTGTCTGAGATTCTGGTTAGTTTTTTGATGTTTCACTTTTTGTGAATTTTCTTCGCTGACACCTTTGTGTCATTCTTTTTAGTTCCTTCCTTTGTTTGCATTATGATTCTGTAAGCGTGATTCAAATCTGATGGTGGTCTGTGTGCTCTTTAAGGTATCATATGTTTGGAGATGAAGTTTGGCGTCTGATAGTCACGACGGAGGAAGGATCTACTGTCACTGTCCTCTTTCAGAAGGAAGGGAACTATGGTGACAACTGGAACTACGGCCAAGCCACACTGAACAGCACAGCAAATGTTGTGGTCTGTACAAATCTACATCTGCAGATATTAAACAAATAAATCACATAATTGTACAAATTCAAGGATTGATGTTGTTTGTTTCCCAGGTTGTGTTTGAAGCACAGAAAAGGGCGGGCGTCCTGAATGATATCGCTCTCGATGACATCAGCATTGTGCCTGGTTCCTGTGGGGAGGGGCCTCCTGAGCCCACCCTGGTCCCCCCGCCCATCACTCCTCCTCCCATGCCAGGTAACAGAGGATCTGATTTACTAACACACTGTATTTAATCAACAATAATTGATCCTCACAGATTTCACAAACATCAAACTACTTCTTTACATTTTTATTCTGTTAAACAATAACCTGTATGACATCACAACTGTTGTATAAAGGTCCATTTTTCAGACTGGTTTTATCATTAAATTATTTATTATTATGCACAGTTAAATACTCTGATGTACTGTTGTTTTTCTGGTATAATAGCTGACTGTGGGGGTCCGTTTGACCTCTATGAGTCAAACTCAACATTCAGTTCTCCAAATTATCCACTTGGCTATGGATCGAAAGCTTCGTGTAAGTACTAAACACACACAGTGTCTTAAAATTAATCATGTAGAATCATTATGGAATAATCTATTATATAAACACAAACACCCTGATAATAGCTTGAGTATCTTTTATAAGGTATGTGGACTTTGCATGCTAAGGAAGGACAGAATATCCAGCTGCATTTTCAAGACGTTGCTTTGGAGGCTTCTTATGACATTTTAGAAGTTCGGGATGGTATAGAGCCCAATTCAGAATTATTAGGTGAGTCTGTTTGGAGCGTGAACAAGAATAGAAATGAGAAATCTGAGTATACAAATATAAGTTATGAATATTGTCGCTGTCCTTGTAAAACCTTGTATGTCCAAATTCACGTTATTTCAGGAAATGGAAAAAACGCTCCCTGTTGAAAAAAACAGCAAATGCTGGTGTGGTATTTTGATGCTGGTTTCCTGGTTTGTGCTGGTTTGACCTGGTTATGTGCTGGTTTAAACTGGTCATGTGCTGGTTTAAGCTGGTCATGTGCTGGTTTAAAATGGTCATATGCTGGTTTAAGCTGGTCATGTGCTGGTTTAAGCTGGTCATGTGCTGGTTTAAACTGGTCATGTGCTGGTTTAAGCTGGTCATGTGCTGGTTTAAAATGGTCATATGCTGGTTTAAGTTGGTCATGTGCTGGTTTAAGTGCATGGCTGTTAAAATGTCATGTGCTGGTTTAAAATGGTCATGTGCTGGTTAAAATGTCATGGCTGTTTAAGATGTATATCTGTTTAAACTGCTGCTGTTAAATGGTCATGCTGATTTAATTGTCATGTCTGTAAAGTGGTCAGTGCTGGTTTAAAGTGGTCTTGTGCTGGTTTAAACTGGTCATGTGCGGTTTAACTGGTCTGTGTGTTTAAGCTGTCATGTGCTAAATGTCATATGCTGGTTAAACTGGTCATATGTCATGAAACGTGGGTAAGAACCCAATTGCAGGCAGCGGGGATGAAGGGGTTAACAAAATACTTATTTAACAGAAAATAAACACAAAACAAAGACCACGATGGGTATAATAACACAACAGGATAATAACAGACGTAGACTAAACTAACACTAAACTGAGATAAACAACACTAGACATAAACTAAACTGAACACTTACTTGACTGAGACAGGGGAATCCACAACAGGAACACAAACATGAGAAGACGGTAAGCACGACATGAAACCATATAGCAAACACACCAAACACAATGACCGAACACAGGACAAAGAAACATGAGGGAATATATAGGATAAGACACAGGGCAGGTGTGGGTAATTAAACACTCAGGGGAAGATGACAAGGAAACGAGAGGAATGGGGCCGATGACAAGACACTGGAGAGAACGTATATTGTCAAACGGACAATAATATGTTTCTCTCCACACATAACCTAAGGACTCCGCCCCGATCCCACCACACGACTAGAATTTCATAAACAAGACGGTGGGACCGTGACAGAGCCCCCCCTTAATGAACACCCCCAGGTGTTCACCAAGGGGTTGAAAAACAAGACATGACAGACTGGGAGACAGACAGGACAAGGCAAAACAAAGAAAACAAAATCAAGGGCAAACATGACAAGACAACAACAGGACTTGGGTGGGACATCAAAAATAACAAACATGGGAGGGGGGAGGGACCAAACAAGGGCCCATAGGGGGCCGTCCATAGGGGTGGGGAAAAGTCCCAGTCCCCGGCTGCGCCTGAGGGCGCGGAGTCCTGGGGGATTTAGGGGGAGTCCTGGAGGGGACAGTCTTTGGCCCTGGCAGTTTCCCAGGGGCCGGCTGGACAGGGCTTGACGCCGGCTGGAAGGCCGGCTGGACATGGCTTGACGCCGGCTGGAAGGCCGGCTGGACATGGCTTGACGCCGGCTGGAAGGCCGGCTGGACATGGCTTGACGCCGGCTGGATCACCGGACTGGACGCCGGCTGCACCGGACTGGACACAGGGCTGGACACAAGACTGGACACAGGCCTGGACACATGACTGGACACAAGACTGGACACAGGCCTGGACACAAGACTGGACACAAGACTGGACACAAGACTGGACACAGGACTGGACACCGGCTGCACCAGACTGGACGCTGGCTGGACCACCGGACTGGACGACGGCTGGACCACTCGACTGGACGCCGGCTGCACCGGACTGGACGCCGGCTGGACCACCGGACTGGACGCCGGCTGGACCACCGGACTGGATGCCGGCTGGATCACCGGACTGGACGCCGGCTGGATCACCGGACTGGACGCCTGCTGGATCACCGGACTGGACGCCAGCTGGACCACCGGACTGGACGCCGGATAGGACATCGGCAGCACCATCGGACTGGACG
The DNA here is from genome assembly GCF_024868665.1 of Triplophysa rosa. NCBI lineage: Eukaryota > Metazoa > Chordata > Actinopteri > Cypriniformes > Nemacheilidae > Triplophysa > Triplophysa rosa. Next base: position 6,212,066 of record NC_079908.1, read on the forward strand.
CCGGCTGGACCACCGGACTGAACACCGGCCGGATCTCCGGTTGCACCGGACTGGACGCCGGCTGCACCGGAGTGGTAGCCGGCTGCACTGGACAGCATGTTCCCCCGTAACGCTCCTTCCTCCTTTTCCGCACCACCGGGTCTGCAGCCATATTTGGCTGACCCGTGGGGACCGGAGGTAATTCAGCGTTGGGGGAACCCCCAGACGTCATCCCCGAGTCCTTCCTTCCCCACTCGCCACGCGTCGCCACCAGGAGAACCGGGAACCGTGGAGCTCCAGCCAGAGGGTACTGAGTCCCCCCGGGCAGCGGCAGCCAGGACGAGACCCCCCGGGACGCTCGACCGTGGAGCGGAAGTTCCAAATGGAACTCCACTCCCGGGATCATCCCGGTTGGCCACGTACCTGACCATATCCGCAAACCCGAGAGGAGCCAGCAGCCTCTTCTCCGACGGTGTGAGGCGCCGGGTGAGGCAGCAGTTGAAGATTGTCTTCAACTCCGCATCACTGAACCCGGTCGCCTCTGCCACCGCCGAGAATGCTCTGGCGAACTCCCGGTCCCCATAACTCCCCTGGCGGAACCCCAGTAGCAAGTGAGCCAGGCCAGATCGGGGAGACGACGCCTTGCCGTCCTTGGGAGCCTCCTGCTGGGTTCGACTGGTTCGGTCATTCTGTCATGAAACCGGGAAGAACCCAATTGCAGGCAGCGGGGATGAAGGGGTTAACAAAATACTTTATTTAACAGAAAGTAAAAACAAAAAAAAGACCCACGATGGGGTATAATAACACAACAGGATAATAACAGGACGTAGACTAAACTAACACTAAACTGAGATAAACAACACTAGACATAAACTAAACTGAACACTTACTTGACTGAGACAGGGGAATCCACAACAGGAACACAAACATGAGAAGACGGTAAGCACGACATGAAACCATATAGCAAACACACCAATCACAATGACCGAACACAGGACAAAGAAACATGAGGGATATATAGGTAAGACAAACAAGGGATAATGACACGGGGCAGGTGTGGGTAATTAAACACTCAGGGGAAGATGACAAGGAAACGAGAGGAATGGGGCCAATGACAAGACACTGGAGAGAACGTATATTATTGTCAAACGGACAACAATATGTTTCTCTCCACACATAACCTAAGACTCGCCGATCACCACACGACTAGAATTTCATAAACAAACGGTGGGACATAAACAGTGGGACCGTGACAATCATGCTGGTTTAAGATGGTCATGTGCTGTTTAAACTGGTCATGTGGTTTGTGGCTGCTTTTAAATGGTCATGTGCTGGTATAAAATGGTCATGTGCTGGTTTAAACATGGTCATATGGCTGGTTTTAAGTGGTCATATGCTGGTTTAAAGTAGTCATGTGCTGGTTTAACGTCATGTGCTGGTTTAAGATGGCTTTCTGGCTTTAAACTTCTCATTGCTTTAAGCTGGTCATAGGCTGGTTTAAACTGGTCATGTGCTGGTTTAAGCTGATCATGTGCTGGTTTAAGATGGTCATTTCTGGTTTAAACTGATCATGTGCTTGGTTTAAGAGCTGTCATGTCTGGTTTAAGNCTGGTCATGTGCTGGTTTAAAATGGTCATGTGCTGGTTTAAAATGGTCATGTGCTGGTTTAAAATGGTCATATGCTGGTTTAAACTGGTCATGTGCTGGTTTAAAGTGGTCATGTGCTGGTTTAAAATGGTCATGTGCTGGTTTAAACTGGTCATGTGCTGGTTTAAGCTGGTCATGTGCTGGTTTAAACTGGTCATATGCTGGTTTAAACTGGTCGTATGCTGGTTTAAGATGGTCGTGTGCTGGTTTAAGCTGGTCGTGTGCTGGTTTAAACTGGTCATGTGCTGGTTTAAACTGGTCATGTGCTGGTTTAAAATGGTCATGTGCTGGTTTAAAATGGTCATGTGCTGGTTTAAACTGGTCATGTGCTGGTTTAAGCTGGTCATGTGCTGGTTTAAAATGGTCATGTGCTGGTTTAAAATGGTCATGTGCTGGTTTAAACTGGTCATGTGCTGGTTTAAACTGGTCATGTGCTGGTTTAAACTGGTCATATGCTGGTTTAAACTCATCATGTGCTGGTTTAAGCTGGTCATGTGCCGGTTTAAGCTGGTCATGTGCTGGTTTAAAATGGTCATATGCTGGTTTAAACTCGTCATATTGCTGGTTTAAGATGGTCATAAACTGGTCCTTAGCTGGTTTAAGATGGTCAAACCAGCATCAAAACATACCTTACCCAGCATATGCTGTTTTTTCAACAGGGTGTACTTTTTAAATGATGAAATACTGTGTTGTCAAAGCTGACAAGCACTTTTTAATACTTTTTAGTGGTTAGATATTGGCAAAATCCAGTGACAAACATAAAGGGTGACTAATAATTATGATTTATGGCAAAAAATAAAAATAACAAATTATGGAGAGACAAGGTTTCAGAAGCACAGCAGCAATATATTAAGCATAAAGAGCCAGATGTTTATGAGAAGGAGCTGATTGTTTCAAGTCGTAAAATATAGATTATTTCCATAGGATTTGCTATTGAAAATACATTTGCATAGTACCTTTAGGCCCGATTTACATTTTGCGTCTTTTCCGTGTGCATATTCGCTATTTTAAATGTAGATTTTAAATTGCGGCAGGCACGCGCAAATAGGGGGCGACGCGCTCGCACATTTTCCTAGCAGCATCGGCGCCGCATCGAGGTGGATATAGTTCAACTTTTCGGAGTGCCGCGTGCGCACAGCGGGTCATTTGAAGAGAGAAAGTGGCACGGCTCGTGTTTTCCGCTCTGTTTTAGACACGAAATGTGAATCGGGCCTAAAGCATTAACGCTACTGTTTTCTTAACAGGATGTAAACAGAACAATTCACCTGTCACATTCACATTTAAAGATTCTAACATAAGTCTCCTGAAACCGAAGTTGTTATTAACTGAAAATACTTGATTCTATTGTAGTATTGGAAATAAATGAAACATGCTCCTTTTAATTTTCTGTCACAGTTTAGAGACCAACAGCATTTAGAAATATGCCATGACGGTCCTTAATGTGCCTCATTTCAGTGTATTTTTGGTGGATGTTTTTTTTCTTTTCCACAATGTTCAAACACAAAACAACAGAAAGTATTAAGAGAAGTGTGTGTCTTTATTTTCACAGCTGTCCTTACCGGGGATCGATCCTTCCCGGATCTCTTCTCCAAAACCTCCCAGATGACCGTCCTGTTTTTCACTGACGCATCGGGGAGTGAGAGAGGATTTCTAGCCAACTTCAGCACCGGCTTTCATCTCGGTCGACCGGGTATGTTTTACTCTTTTCATAAGCTGCCACACAGAATAGTCACACCATGGGGACTTAAAGGGATCATCATTTACTCGCCCTCAAGTTGTTCCAAATTTGTATACATTTCTTCGTTCTGATGAACACAGAGTAAGATATTTGGAAGAATGCTTGTAACCAGTTCTTGGCCACCCTTGACTACCCATGGAAAAATGTATTTGTAGATTTCTTTGTTCTGTAGGAAAGCAAACAGTTCTGGGGCACTTCCATTGTCATTTTTCCTACTATGATTGTCAATGGTGGCCAAGAACAAGATATTGGGAATTTTTGTCCTATTGCCTCATTGCCTTTCCTGTCGAAAGTACTGGAAAAGGTCGTACTTCATCAGTTATCTGCATTTCTCTCAGATCATGCTGTTGGTGACAGGTTTCAGTCAGGGTTCAGAGCTCGGCATAGTACTGAAACAGCTCTTAAAGTGTCCAACGACCTCCTGCTGATGTTAGATTCAGGGAATTCCCCTATCTTAATCTTATTAGATTTAACAGCTGCTTTTGATACAATCCATCATAAGATTCTTTTAGATCGCCTACAGCATGAAGGATCAATGGCACCGCCTTGTGTTGGTTTTCCTCCTGTTTGTCTAATAGGTCGATTTCAGTCACCATTGGTAATCATTCTTCTCCTGCAGCCCCTGTATTCTGTGGATTACCTCAAGGGTCAATTCTTAGTCCAGTCCTATACTCCTTATATATGTTACCCTTGGGGTCTATTTTTAGAAAATTTGGGATTACCTATCACTGCTACGCCGACGACACGCAACTGTATGCCCCTATAAACCTAGTGGATAAATCCTGTTCTACATTGGTCCAGTGCCTCACTGAAATAAAAGCATAGATGGCGAAGAACTTTCTCCACTTGAACGAGTCTAAAACCGAAGTCATTGTATTCGGACCTTTAAGTTCCAATCCACTTATCCATAGTCATCTAGGGTCCTTGTCTCAAAACATCCATCCCCATGCTAAAAACTTGGGTGTTGTTTTTGACTCAGAGATGAACTGTGTGAAACAGGTTAATTCAGTGGTGAAAACATGCTTCTACTTTATTCGGGTCATAGCTAAAATGAAACCTATGCTATCCATGAGTAATTTGGAGAAGATCATCCATGCTTTTGTCTCAACCAGGCTGGACTATTGTAATTCTTTGTACTCAGGACTGCCTCACTCAGCGGTACATAGGCTGCAGCTCGTGCAAAATGCAGCTACCAGATTATTGACTGGAGGGAAGAGGAGCGATAGAATAACCCCTATTTTAACTAAGTTAAAATGGTTACCGGTGATCCATAGGATTGATATTAAGGTATTAGTTATGATTTTTAAAACTCTTAATGGCCTTGCACCAGTGTATTTGTCAGACTTGATTACACTCTATAAACCGGGAAGAAATCTACGATCGGCCGATAAATTATTGCTCCAGGTTCCTCCGTCCAGATTAAAAAGGAAGGGGGACAGGGCCTTTTCAATAGCAGGGCCTCGCTTATGGAACAACCTTCCGTTAGCCATAGGATCTGTCCCATCTCTCTCTGCTTTCAAATCTGCATTGACTAAGCATTTCCTTAATATGTCGTTGGATCCTGATTAAGTAGGCTCCGGCAAAGTATTGCGGCACTCTAAACAGGCTTAGGAGAGCTGTAACATCTGTTTTGTCTTAATGTATTTCTGTATGTGTTTAGACGATTGAAGCTTTGTGTTTTGTGTTTCCTTTTTCTATTGTTATGTTTGGCTCTGTCCATTTTTTTTTTTTGTGTGTATGATTATCGGATGTATTGTACAGCACTTTGGGCTGCCCGTGTGGCAGCAGAAATGTGCTTTATAAGAAATAAACCAAACCAAACCAAACTGTTTGGTTACAAGCATTCTTCCAAATATCTTTCTCTGTGTTCATCAGAACAAAGACATGTATAAATATTTGGAACATCTCGAGGGTGAGTAAATGATGACAGAATTTTTATTTTTGAGTGAACTGTGCCTTTAACTGTCCCTTTAGTCTAAAGGTGTGCAAAAACTCTCGTCTACATGCAGAGCCGTGTCCGACTGGCCAGTTTCTGTGTGGCACGGGCGAGTGTGTGTCTGCTGCCAGCGTGTGTGATGGTGTTACACATTGTCCTGACGGCTCTGATGAAGCAGACTGTGGTAAGTTATTGGGTTCGATAACAAAACAAAGACGTCTTCTGCAATTGAAAAGTTGTTCACAGACTCTTTTATATTTCAGTGCATCTAATAACAGATAATGTAACCGATGATAGTCGACTCAGAATGCAAGTCCAGGATCATCTTTACACGGTCTGCTCTCAGAACTGGACTAGAGGACTGTCGGGGTTCTTTTGTCGCTACTTGGGCTACAGGTACTTCATGATGAAATAGTGGATCATGTCAGAAGTTGTTGTTATTACAGAATTACGGTTTGTTGTTATTACAGGTGGGGATATCATACATTATTAAAGATTAAGGATGGAGATGCTCCCTTTACTACGGTTGGTCTGAATGCTAATGGCACATTGGAACTGAAACCGAGGTGAACTACAGTACAACATTTTTGGTCTACACTTCATAAATTGTTTGCTGATTTTTTCAACTCCTATAAAATCAAATCCTTCTGTGTTTTTCCACAGTGAGAAATGTGTCAGCGAGAATATTGTTTCACTATACTGCAACAATTTCCGTAAGTTTTAAATCTGCGACTTACATTAGATTCGACATAAGACATAAAAACATCACAAAACAAGGCTTTCTGTTTGTTTTAGCATGTGGCGTCCTTAAAGTGCCCTCAAAAAGCGACACTGACAAGAATGCAGGAAGGGTGGTGGGAGGTCAGGCTGCTCAGAAAGGGGCGTGGCCGTGGATAGTGTCTCTGCATTGGCAGGGGGGTCACGTTTGTGGAGCCTCATTGATTGACAGCGAATGGTTGGTTACAGCCGCACATTGTGTTTATGGGTGAGTGCTGCTCAGCGGTTTTATTGTTATAACAATGACAAGTGAGACTAACTGAGAATGTTTTGATGTTGTAGAAAGAACGTTCATCTGTCAAACTGGGTAGCTGTTTTGGGTCTTCACACTCAGTTAGGTACGGATGAGCCTGACAGACAATACCGTACAATCGATAAGATTTTTATGAACCAACATTATAACAGGAGGACAAAGGATTCTGACATCGCGCTAATGCATTTGCAGACGCCTGCCAACTTCTCAGGTAGGCCTACTCACAGGCAACAATTCACTTGTATTTTTCTTTTAAGTGACATTTTTATATTACGGCTGTTTTTGACTTTATTCCAACATTTTAAAGCAAAATTAAAATAAAAAAGAAATTATATTTTGAAAAAATAAAGTCTTTTTTAGGATCATTTAAGATATTTTAAATGGTGATGTTTTCTTTGCGTGAAATAAGACCTATAGACGGTTTCATCTTAACAATATAAACAAACGTTAGTGCGCATGCGCACTTTTGTAACCCCATTTGAACTTCCGGTACACATTCACGAACAATAGAGTGGCGGTAGCAGAGAAGAACCGTTACTTGGCTAAACTTGTCTCTCCAATATTTTGAATTCAGCCTGCGATACCAAGCTCAACCGCTAGGTGTCAATGTCCCATACGATTTCTTTAAATGCGACCAAACTACAGGACCCATTCAACAAATTGTTTATTTAATAAAATGAACATACAACAAAATTCGACAAATCGTTTATTTAATATAATTATTATACAATAAAATAATAATAATACAAATTAATATTAACATAAATTAAATAATTTATAAATGGTTACATTATTAGACACTAGCCAAACACAAACCGGAAGTTAACTGGGGGTCAGGCGCGCGCCGCGCTTCCCATGAAACGGTCTATACATTTTTCATAATAGGATTTGCATATTAATTTCTTTTCGCTGCTGTCCTTCTGAAGCCTTGGATGTCCAAAATCAGTATTTTTCAGGAAATGGAAAAAACACTGTACTTTTAAAATGATTAAATATTAGGTTGTTAAACTTGACAAGCACTTTTAATAGAATTTTAATAATTGGTTAGATATTTGCAAAACCCACTGACAAACATAAAGGGTGTCTAATAGTATTGATTTATGGCAGAAAATAAAAATCACAAAATATGGAGATACAAGGTTTAATAAAGACAGCAGAGATTTAGACTTAAACTTGAACATAAATTATAAAAGTGAATTATTATGTTTCAGATTACGTTCAACCCATCTGCATACCAGAACATGGAACATTATTTAAAGAAGGCACAAAGTGTTTCATCGCTGGTTGGGGAAAACTATTTGAAGGCAGTAAGATGAGCACATCTCTTTTACATTCTCTCGTTTTATTGAAATATTTATTAAACTTTAACTGGTTTGAGGCATTATACAAACTAAGATTTAAATGTACCATATTTTTAAATTTCTTTTTATCTAAATGATTATCTGACTTTTTTCTGAAGCATTACATGTTATGCAGACTGAGATTTGAATTGTATGGTTGTTTATGAGCTGTTTATTTGTTTTTATTTGTGATGTCCAGGTTCAGCAGCTAATGTGTTACAGGAGGCTGTTGTACCGCTCATAAACAACACACAGTGTCAGCGGTGGCTGCCTGAGTACAACATCACAGATCAGATGGTGTGTGCTGGGTATCCTGAAGGTGGTGTGGACACCTGTCAGGTGTGTACATTTTAAACCATGAATAACTTTTAATCATGTAAACAAAGATGCTTTTGTGAATACATAACTGTTTAGACATTTCACAATATTTTGATTGAATATGATTTATTATAAATGACAGGGGGATTCTGGAGGTCCACTAATGTGTGAGGAGGACAACCATTGGGCCACTCTTGTGGGGGTGGCATCTTTTGGAAGAGGCTGCGGACAACCGCAGAGTCCTGGTGCATATGCGTACGTCAATCCTTATGTTGACTGGATTGCAGAGACACGACGTCTCTTCTCAGAATGGAACGGTCATTAAATATAAAATAAAGTTCCATCTTAAATAAATTGTTTCCTATGTGCTTCTGGACATGCCAGGCCTCAAGGGTCATGCTCTCCCTACTACCTGACTTGGTGTTTGCTGTGATCTGTGCACTTTATAGAGTTGCTTATGAGAACGCAAATATTAATGTGTATTTTTATGTAACCGGTATTCATCTAATTAAAAAAAAATCAGATGCATTCATTTTAGATGTAATATCTTGAATATCTTGTAATATTCCACGTTAATAAAATGACGATTTGTGAAATAAATAATTGTTTTTATACATGCCAATATTTATTTATACGTTTTATTTAAAACGTCTAAAAAAAGTCATGTCACGTGCGGAACTGTAAATATATAGTTTGTGAATCACGCCGGAATGATTTTGCGGCGCCCCCAAACATAAGCGCCACGCTTAAAATCCGCACAGTTATCTGTTTTTCTTATAAATGAAACGCTATGTGACACGACAAAACTGATTTGTAAAAATGAATGTATTATTTCGCATACATTTGAGCAGTTTGTAGTACTTGCTTTATGTAATTATTACATTTTAACCCGGTGTTGTTCCGCAGGAACAAACAGTAGTGCTGCACAATGATCTCTCAGATAAATATTAAAACAGCATCTGTTGCTTTCTCTCTGATCATTATCACGGTTTTAAATGTGGGATTTTGTAACACTGACATCGATCCGGGTAAATGTGTTGTGTGGGGTCCTGGACTGAATCCTGATGTTGTGCTGCCTGTCAGATACTTCTACATACAGACTGTTGATTCACACGGAGAAAACATCACCGTCTCTCCTGGTAATGTATGATGCTGACCATTATAAAGTGTACATTGTCTAATGATCTGTTCTTATATAATGTAGTACTGTTTATAAATGTTATTCCCGTTTTATAGAGTGTTTTCACGTTATGCCAAACAAGAGATTAGTAGTCAAACATAAGTTGTCAATATTCTACATGCATAAATTCACAGTAATGTATTTGTTTATCAGTATTTTAGATGCTAATGCATAACTTTCACCTATTGCTTTCTCTCGGTTTATCCTGTATTTTTATTTTAGCTAAAGACTCTTTCAAAGTAAAGATAACTTCTTTGGAAAAGGAGTATCTTCGTATCCATGTGCCACTACCACTGGACCGGGCTGATGGTTCGCTGCTTGTTAGATACCGTCTGTATGGAAGCTCTACGAAGGGTTTGAAGATTGAAGTGTTGTGTGAAGACAAGCCCGTGGCACAGTCACCATACACTCTTAAAGGTAAGTAATATTTTGACATTGACCATCAGCAATAGCAAATTGCACTTTTAAATAAAGTCAAATTAAATGCCATGCAGAAAAGTATGTAAATATACAGCTCTCTTTCTCTCTTAAAATGCTTTTATTCGGATGTGTTTGATCATTAAATAAAATTAACATATTGTACTGTCATGTATTTCAGGTATTACCACCCTGGTTTAAATTTGGAGAGCATAATGAAAACACAAATGTCGCATAATATGAATATAAAATGAAATATCATCATTAATCATGTTATTGATTGTTTTCTCAGGTCCTGTTTATCATGAATACTGTGATTGTTCACAGTCAGATGTGGCAGCCTGGCAAACGATTATGCAGTGCCCAGAGGAAGACCCCCAAATACAAGCGGACTTCAGTCCGTTCCCTTCTATCGACCTTCAGCGACTCTCGCAGGAGGTTCCACAACGCTTTGCCAAACGGGGAGGACTCATTCACTACACCATCTTAAATAACCAGGTGCATCGACGCTCGCTGGGCAAATACACAGACTTCAAGATGTTCTCGGATGAGATACTGCTCTCACTCGCTCGAAAAGTAATCTGCAGGTTTTATTTTTCTCACATAATCCTTTCACAAAATAGCTTTTGAATTTGAACGATACTCGTAAAGAGTTGATCACAAAATGCATTCTTTATTATACATGAGCTATTTTATTAACACTATTTCTTGTTATTTCCGTCTCAACCAGGTTAAATTACCTGATGTGGAATTTTATATTAATGTAGGCGACTGGCCAATGGAGACTAGGAAAGCGAGCGACAAACCCGGACCAGTGCCAATAATCTCATGGTGTGGGTCCACAGACACACGGGACATCATCCTTCCCACTTATGACATCACACACTCATCTCTAGAGGCCATGAGAGGCGTCACAAATGACCTGCTGTCCGTCCAGGGGAACACAGGTGCTTCTTTAAATATAAGTTCTTGTCTAGAGAACAAATATTAGCTTGTGTCTCATCTCTTTTCTGTTTGTGTTCTAGGTCCTGTGTGGTCTAATAAAACAAGCAAGGCCTTCTTCAGAGGCCGAGACAGTCGAGAAGAACGCTTACACTTGGTGACCATGTCTAAAAAACATCCAGAGCTGCTTGACGCTGGAATCACGGCGTATTTTTTCTTTCGAGAACAGGAGGAGGATCTCGGCAAGGCTCCGCTGGTTGGTTTCTTTGACTTCTTTAAGGTAAGAGAGACACTAAAGATTTCTTGAATAATGTTGAATGTTTGTTAGGAATTTTGATGATACAGTGTGCCCATCTCATGGTCTTTCTAGTACAAATATCAGGTGAATGTAGATGGAACAGTAGCCGCCTACAGGTTTCCATACTTGATGCTGGGCAACAGTTTGGTCTTAAAGCAGGATTCACCGTATTATGAACACTTCTACACTCATCTGAAACCAGGTGTGCACTACATACCTGTGAGGAGGAACCTTTCAGATCTCATTGAAAAGATCAGTTGGGCCAAGGTACAAAAAACATGTTCCAGACACATTTAGAGAACACTACCTATGTTACATCCAAAGCGTAAATTACACAGGACTCACAAACATTCAACTGAGTGCCTTCAACATAAACCACATGGTGCATGCACCTGTATAACTCCACCTTCATGTTTTAATGTACACAGAACAATGATGCAGAGGCGGAGCTCATAGCTAAGACCAGCCAATCACTGGTGAGAGATCTGCTGCAGCCTCACAGACTCTACTGTTACTACTACTCAGTGTTTCAGGTGAGAATCTATCATAACTAAACAATAAAGCTTTTATTATTTATTGAGATTTCTCATCAATAGTTCATAATAGAGATGCAACGGTATGAACATTTCAAATCACGGTTATAGTGAACACATTTATCACGGTTATCCGTAGTATCGCGGTTTTGTTACAATGTGCTGGGAAATCCAAAAAGTTCTGATACAAAGTTTTATATTGATGTGACTTGTTAAAAGCACTTTTTGTTGTCATAAACATCAAATAAACAACATGAATTAATTCTGGCACAATGGGATCGTTAAGTAAAAGTTTCTCTTGTTCAGGTTGAACACAACCTTAAGAAAATCAGATATTAATTTAAACGAAACACAAATCAGAAAATCATCTGTCTGCATGTGTCGTGAGTAATCGGGTGTACTTTAGGACCCAGGAGACACCTGGGGCCGTTTCAGAACGGAGGTTTACTGAAAACTCTGAGTATATTAACCCTGAAATGAGGGAAACTCTGGGTTTTCTGTTTCAGAATGTGAGGTATGTCAAACCCGAGAAAGCGGGGTAACTCAAGCCCGTTTCAGTAACCATAGTAACTTACTCTGTGAACTTAACCTGGTCGGGAGCAGGTTTTCTTTGGTAAACCCAGAGTTTCTTTCCATCTCCTCCCCCTTTTAAAGCGCAAGTGGTGTACCTCATTCATTCATTCATTAATACAGTCATTCATGGCCCGGGTTTTGATCACACAGAGACCATCTCAGTGACTAAAATGTCATATGTGCTTTTATAGAGGATCCTATATGTGAAGAGGCTGCATTAATTCATATGGATGTTCTTTGATTTCAGGAGAGGAATTTAGGACCCGAGTGGAATTTAGTCATTTCCCCGTGTATTTTTATTAAAACTGTACCATTTTTCTTTACAGTGAATTAGATATATCAAAATATATCTCATCCATCCTTACATCAATAACATCAGCCACCGTGGCCGTGTATTACATCAGAGCAGATTCTTTCCCTTACATGTTCTCACAAATGTTAGTTTTCTATGGAGGATAAGAAATGACTTAATAAAGTGTGCAAATAAAGAAATTAATAAATACAGACAAATGCAGTGATAAAGGTATTAAACAATTAATTTAGACGTGCAGCCATTCCTACCCAAAACTGCTCGAAACAGGGTTTGAACCGATGGTCACTCTGATTTTGACACGAGAGTCTGACGTACTCATGACGAGTCAGAGATAGAAGATTTTTATTATTTCTGATTTATTTTTGTTGTTTCATTCATTTATTCATTCGTTTACTGATTCATTTGTTTGTTTATTGGTACATTTATCGTTTTATCAATTTAAACTTAAGTCATTTACACATTAAAGCACATTAGTAAATCCACTGTATGCAGAGCGGAAAGAATGCCTCGCTCTCTAGCGCTTTCTGCCGCCATGTTGCTTTTTTTGGTGCCGTTGCCATGGTGAATCGTAATATCGGAGCTCCATTGATCATGGCTCGTCGTAGTTGTGGTACAAGTGCTTAACTCAAGGTAAGTCTACCCAGAGTTGATAGAACTTACTCAAATCAGCTGTTCTGAAACCAAAAACTCAGTTTCGCATCTTGGTTTTAAACAACTCAGAGTTCACATTTTAACTCGGTGTTGGTTGAACCTCCTTATTGAAACGGGCCTCTGCAGTCATAAGAGCGATCGCCAAAGTAACAGACAGAGTAATTGGAGCTTTAAAATCATCAGTCTGTCTAAAGAAATATGAAGTAAACGTGTTTCAGTATATCTATATTTTCCCCTATATGCACATTTTGTGACTAAAAGCCCTGTGATCGCAAATAAACGGGAGGATGAATATGTTTGTCTCATATCAATAACATTAATTTGCTTGTTTATTTTGCACTCCTGACATAAATGAACAAAACATGCGTTTCATAATGCGCCTCTGTTATACTGTTGCTAACTTTGGCTGACGCTGGACGGTATTTACCGTTAGGAACGATAAAGTTGGTATGGTTTAATGATAACTAAAATATGACATAATATTACTAACCGTTGGACGTTTTTATCGTGGTTTATCATAAAACCGGTAACTTCCCTAGTTCATAAATAGCCAAATGAATCTAAACCTTTAAGATGTACATGAAAAATGTTTTAGTATTTTATAATACGTTTATAAAACGTATTCTTTTATTAATACTTATTTTTTGATAAAACTATGTTATATGTTTGAGCATCTTTGGTGTAGTTACCCTTTTGTTTATTATTTGCAAAAATGTTCTCTTGGCATTTTATATATTTTTTAGTTTCTTGAGGTCTCATCCTCCTTATCCTTTCTTTATTATTGTGTAAAAGTCATGTATTTAAAAACATTTTATTTTTGGGGGGGAGGTGGACAGTACTTAAGTTTTTTTTCTATTTTACATTTTCTGCATATGTCATACTTTTACTCCACTACATTTCAGAAATACAGTTTTTACATGTTTTACTGTCACGTCAGGTAAGGGAAGAATCCAAGTGCAGGCGGTAGCAATGAAGGTGTCAACAGATTTATTAATACAAAACAATAAACAGAAACAAAACACCCACGAGGGGGTAACGAGGACACGACTAATGTATAAAAGAACTGAAAACAAAACACTTCCCTCGATGGGGCAAAAACAACAGGACAAAATAACCAAAATATGACACGACACAACGTCTAATAATAGGCAGGGTACAAGCACAAGAAACCACTACACAAGGCACAGAGACCACTCACATGGAGATGTACGGGACACGCGTACAAGCACAACGTAGACTGAACGTAATACACGAGCAACAAGACAATGAAACAAGAGGGCATTTTAAAGGAGAGACAAACGAGGGATAATTACACAGGGCAGTTGGGAAACATTAGACACTGACAGGAAACAATACAGGAAACGAGAGGGGCGGGGCCAATGACGAGACACTGGAGAGAACGCATATTATTGTCAAAAGGACAATAATATGTTTCTCTCCACACATAACCAAAGACTTTGCCATGGCTCTGCCTCAGGACCAGGAAATCCAAGACTAGGTGAGGCAGAACCATGACATTTACATGCACATTTTTACATCTTTAATACAGAATTTAATTACATACAAAATCTAGGACTTTCCTACTTTTAAGTAAAAGATCAGAAAAAGCACCTGATTGATTTGAGCTTGTACTTGAGCATTAAAAGGTAAAAAACAACATTTATTTATGAAATGTAGTAAAAAGTATGATATATGCTTTGTAATGGAGTAACATTTTTCCAAAGTAAAAACACTCTCAATAAATACATATACAGTATTTCAAAATGTACTTGAGAAAAAATACTTACGTAATGTCCACCTAGATAAAAATGAAATTAATATGTTGACACAATCATATATTTGTCTATAAAGCTTTCCTTCAGATCAAACGATTTTTATAAATCCTAAAACAAAATGTAGTGACTTTTAAACAGTACTGTTTATTTGATCAAATGTAATTTTTGTACTGCATTTTGCACTTGATTTACGGTCAGCTTTTGACCGGCATGTACATCTGTGATTTTACAGATCTATGCGAGTCGACAGACCTCTCAGCCTTCAGTTCATCCTGACATGGATGCGGTGCCTCAGCCGTCTGATCATACAACGCTGTGTAACTGTGAGGGGAGATCAATGGAGCAGAGGGATGAGCTCTGACGCAATCCACCACACTTCCACTTAAAACAAGCAATGTTTACAAAGACTTTCAAGAGATGGCGTTGACTGCAGGTGTTTGTGTTTGTGGGTTTTTGTATTTACTCGTGCATTATTCTCACTACTTGTGTTTTTATTTTGTATGTGGTTTACTTGGGAATATTTCTGTGCTTTCACGTTTATGCCTTACGGATAACACTATTACACAGATTTGAACTATATAGGACTAAATAAGATGTAATTTATTATTCTTGGCTCATCTACATGGCGATCAAATGATTGATCATTTCACGTGACCTGACACCTGTGAATGCCATAGGATTGTTTTTAATTCATTATTCTCTTTTTTTTATAAAGGTAGTGTAAACAGAGTATTTTATATGGGCCGTATTGAAGATGTATTGAGTGTAATTGTAAGTATTGTAGTTAAAGCAGTACTGAAATTCACACTTGATTTTACTGAATGTATTGCAATTGAAATATTTGCACACTGTCAGATTTTGTACACATAATATCAAACATAGGGGTGTTTGAGATAACATGTACTGAAGCACAATCTAAGATGTGCCTGTGATGGCAAAATTTGAAAACATGTAGTGTGCCTTAAGCTAAAACTGTTTTGTTGGTTTGTATTTGTGCCAAACGGTTGGTCGTGCAGTAGTCAAGTTTTTTCCCAGTTCAATGATTTACAGAAAAGATTAAAACTTGTTTCTTAACTTACCTCTTTAATATTTATTGTACAGATACATTTACATTTGGATTTGGATTTTGGATTTGGATTCAATTTATTGTCATTGCACATGTACAAGTACAAGGCAACGAAATGTGACCTCTGCATTTAACCCATCCAGAGAGTAGTGAACACACGTACACCCGGAGCAGTGGGCAGCTATCACTACAGCGCCCGGGGAGCAAGTAGGGGTAAGGTGCCTTGCTCAAGGGCACCTCAGTTGTTACCCGCCGGCCCTGGGAATCGAACCATTAGGCCACAACTGCCCCTTTGGCAATAATATGCACTCTTTAGATGCAAAGTTGTACTTTTTAGAAGGTTATGGCCCAGTAACAACTCTTGTACTTTTTTCTGACAGTGTAATAGGGCTGTCACGACATAAAATGACTGTGGGCAAAATAATGCACGATAATGATATTATCACAATATCTGTTTTTAGGAATTAATAGTTAGTGTTTAATTTAGTTTATTTTTTCTCTTTTTTTGGTCAACAAATCGCTCTTAAAATACAAGTGTTGGGGGGCAGAAAGAGAGAGAGTTTGTAACTTTTTTCTTTGCTTTGAAGGCAAACTTGGTGCCGAATTGTGTATAATGATATAACAATAATCCAGTTTTTCTGTAGCACCCCCACTAATGATGCTCAAATTAAAAAAGAAAAGACTCGAATAGAAGTTATTTAGGATCAGAACATAACATCATTACATACGAAAAACCTGTGATTGATTTTAACAGGGCCCGGGACATTCCCATTGCCCCTCCTTGATGAGTGCAGACCAAACCAATACAGTTTTCTTAATATTGTATGTATTAAATACTTTGTCTATTTAAAACTTTTAATTCTTGAGTTATTCCGTTTCATTTTTTTAATGCAGTAAAATTTTGCATAGTGTGTTGGTGCATGCACTGTGTGTATGGAAGCTGTGTGGAAAATTGTGTGGTTGTTTGCGGCTGAAAAAATGACCTTTTTTGTAAATTTGTAAATTTTGGGTTATTTTTTTAGTAGCGGGTTGATTTCCTGGTCTGATGTGGAAAAACAGCAGTAGAATGCCAAGGGGACTCTCTCCCTGCCTGTATTGATTTTCAATGATCAGGTCTTTGGATTTTGCCCCTGGTGATGTTTTGATGGTCACAGTACTACAAAGCAGCTCAATGATAATTACATATCACAGGCATGTGAGTTTCCCCTCAGTGTCTTCTATACTATACAGACACAAGCAAGTTGATTAGCAAAGATGTAAGTGTGCATGTGGTCATAATGACTCATTCTTCAGACGTCCATTTAATCTTAAAATGTTATGTTAAAGGTCTTTTGTGTTACAGCCTTGAGTTGGATCCTTGGGAATGGGAGCAAATAATATAAGACCGTCATTAAAATCTGTCAACTTTACTACTAAATGAAGTATTGATGTCTTTTTTATATTACAGCCTTGAGTTACGCCCTTGGGAAAAGATGCAAGGAATAATACGTGACCCAGTTTGTGAAATCCAGGCCAAAGTCTCAAAATCTAATTATGAGATTAGAAGCATCAAAATAGTAAAAATGACAAAAATAGGTCATGTGTTTTTTTCACTGTAAATAAAACATGATAGATTTGCTATATACAGTATAGTCCAATTTTCTTTTCCTGGGAATTTCCCCAAAATTCCCAGACAGGGATTAGTTTGAGCCTTAGTTTAATTCGAAAATTTAAGTAGTTTTAACAAGCATGCCTTACAAAAAAAAACATTACTTGTGTGCATTTTGAGACAAAACAAAGGCACTGATGTATTTTAAGATATGTCAGTGCAAGTTGTTTTCAGTTTGGACAGCTCTTACATTTATTTAGGACTAGTCAAATCCCTGTCCGGGAAACCACTCCTTTAAGTACTACAAGTGTCTGCAAATCCCTTATACAGCTGTCTTCAAACATTATAATGCACAAACACACAAAAAAACGTTTTTCAAAATACTACAGGTTGCAATCAGGTGGTAGATTTTACATTTCACAGTCTTCGTATATGTACTGTATAAAGCTGTGAGTCATGAGTTGTTAGTGCAGAGGAATTTAAATTGAGATCTAGTTAGGTTTAAAGTGCTGCGGGCACAAGCGAGGGATTTTTCATGAGATGTACCATGAACGTATAACCCCTCATGCAAACAAGCTGACCCTATACGCTCACTTTTTTCTGGCTTTGACATCACAATGCAATTGTGTAATCCACCCACTCCACACATGACTCTATATAGTTGAATTTGATTTATCAAATTATTGCCCTTAAGCATTTACAGTGTGTTAAAAAGAAGTTACATAAAACATTTCTTTTGGTGCAAAAATAGCTCAAAGATTTTACATAGAAAGATAATTCATTCCAAAAGGACACCACTGTTTCATTGACTGCATGTCTGTAATCTGCCTCTATCTACCCATGCACCCATTTATGCCTTCATGCATCTGTGTGGATGTTTATTGTACCAGTGGGAAATCACACAAAGACTCATCTATTTTTATGCCCTTTGCTTGGTGGGGTTTCTTCAAAATGTCTTTTGATCTGTCTGGATGACAGCTTGACTGATTCTCTGAAGCATTAAGAATTATTCTGATTCAAGCAACAGTCTGGGTAGGAGTAAAATAAGTTTGTAAAATAAGTCAAAAAAGGTTCAAGGTTTTGAGAAAGGCGTAATAGTTTATCTGAAATATGAGTGAGCGTTTACCGGGTGTGACCACTAGAGGGAGAAAAGTGCGAAAAAAAGCTTCACATAGGCGCCACTACAGAGTTACAAACAACTTTTAATTCACCACTTTTGGACATTCAGCAGCAGGTAGGACGTACAAAAATAAATGAACAGGAATACACTTTAAAAAACAAAACCTCTTAATTGTTAAAGGAAACAGTTGCTCTCGTTTCCTGGAATGGCACAAACTAAGTCAAAGATATGCTGTCCAAACATTACACGGTAACACAGTCATTTCTAGTAAATGCTTTATACCACATGTGTCCAAGACAATGTTGACTTACTAATAATGATTCAGCTTCAAAAGAAGCATGATATGTGCGTGATGTAGCCTAAAACAGTACACAAAACAAAGCACCATACATGCTTTAACGTTACATGACGTAAGAAATTCAAGCTTCGCAGTTTTTCTACACAAAGAACGTGAATCACAAAAACACTATAGTGATGTTTTACTGAAGTTTAGTAATACAAATGTCTTACTGCCTGGAATACAGACACACAAACTGTTTTTGTCTTCTCTAACATAGGTCACACACAGGTTTGTAGACGGCTTCAGAGGCAACAACATAAACAAACGTTATGTGGCCCAAACTTAACTTCCGGTAGACCTCCGCAAAGAATCAATAACTGTCGAGTAGTTTTAATTTAATTTAATACTATATACAATAAAACATTCATATACATTTTATTGATATAAATTAAATATAAAATAAATGGTTTAATTATAATCAAACACAGGCCGGAAGAGAACTACCAATGAAACCGTCTAAAAATCACACCTCTATAAGCCAAACCCTCACAGAAATCTTTTAGCATATTTACATGTTAAAATAAGCAACATTTAGTAGGTTTATAAGTAAGTTTTCCTTGTAAGTCATCTCAGGTTTTACTATCCTTGTGGGGACATGGGTCCGACAATGGAGGCTCACGCACACACGCGCGCGCGCACGCACACACACACACACACACACACACACACACACACACACACACACACACACACACACACACACACACACACACACACACACACACACACACACACACACACACAAGGGAGCCATAGCTCACGTTTATGAGCACTCTGATGTGAATAACATCAACAGGTTATGCAACTGTACTGTACATGGCCATTAGAATCACAACCTTTTTTTAATGTCAGATATTTTCCACTAATGTCTCTGTCATTAGTCTCAGTCAAGTACACACGCTGCGCTAAAAACACCAAACCCATGAAAAAATATCTGCTGGATCAATATCTGTGTTCGCCCTATGGACTGTTTGTTTCAGAATCTGTAAACAGTCCCACAATAACAAAATTCAATCTGACTTCTGAAATACCTTATAGGGATACACAACAACATTATTTAAAAAAAGGAACTACATTTACTGTTTAACACAAACCTTCGGTTTGCACCTTATTTGTGAATTAAATATACATTCATTATTTGTGCGTGCAATGTCAAGACTTAACCCTTAAGGACATAACCCTTTCTAGATAAATCTTCAGCCGTAACCTTATATTGATTTCCCCGTGGAAATGTTAAGGGGGAAGTGCCGGGGTCAAAGAGAGCCACTTGGCTCTTTCGCTTTTTTCCCTTTCGACAAGAACAACTGGATATAGCACAGACTGCAATGTGCACCTGTTGTGCCCCATCAGACGGTTAGATTTCGCCTCTCTGGAGGAGGGTCAGTGGAAAGGATCTGTGCTGAAGACCCCGGCTTGAGCTCTTCACGGAATGTAACGGTACAAAACGGCCCTCGGCGGCCCTTTGCGTTTCATTCGCCACGTGTTAGCGTACAAATCCAGATTCTTGGTTTGTTTGCGTGTACGTTGAGGCGTTTTATAATACATGCAATAAATACGAAGATTTGTTTCGAGTCGAGTTGTGTAAAAGTGAGGTAGTAGGTGGAATCTGGAGGTAGATGTTTTCGCTTTCCATCTTTTCTTTAAGATGTCATGCGCGCTGAAAGGGACAGTATAGCCAAAAATGAATTTATTCAACCTTGTGTCATTTCAAACCCGTATGACTTTTTTCTTCTGATGAACAAAAAAAGAAGATATTTTGAAGAATGTTGGTGACCAAACAACATTTGGTCCCCATTGACTTGCATTGTATGAACTCAAAACCTCAAAATATCTTATTTTGTGTTCCACAGAAGAAAGAGTCATATACAGATTTTGAACCACATGAGGGTGAATAAATGATGACAGGATTTATTTTTTTGTCCCAAACAGTGCAGTTGCTAATATCCATTCATGTTAGTGTCCATATTTCCCATTTGTTCAGAATCACATCACAAAATGTCACAACAATAAGTCATAAATATAATTCTGAGGCAAACCTTCATGTTTTGAAAGATCGAATGGAACGAGCCATGTTTGCCACGATCCACTCCCCAGAGTTTTCTGTAGTGCTTCAAAACTTTATATAGTACATCAAGGATGGGCTTACAAATGTTCAAAAACACCTAAACGAAGGACGTCACAGCTTTATTACAATTCCCATTTGTGTTCTTGGTGTCTGCTGTCAAACAGCGAGTACCCATCTCTGTTTCACAGTTTGATGCAGAAGGTTCCCGTTGCCTGGTGGTTTTCGTCTGGACCTTCCAGCTGTGACCGCTGTAGATATATCCTTTATTATTACTGGTGGTAGCCAGGCGGGATGTTCTCAAGCACAGGATCTCCTGAAATGCGCATCTGAACTCCGGGCTCTTGCAGTAAATCAGGGGGTTGAACCCTGAGTTGGCGTAGCCGATCCAGTTTAAGATCCTGAAGGGCAACGTGATGTTGTCCATCTTCCAGATGGCCGCCACTACATTAAGCACGAAAAATGGCAGCCAACAGAGCGTGAACGTTCCCATGATGATCCCCAAGGTCTTCAGAGCTTTGTGGTCCTTCATGCAGAACTTGGTCCTCCGGTTCTTCACCTCGTTTCCCTCCTGGGTGCTGAAGCTCTGAGTCCGTATTCGCCCCTCAATGCGGTCAATTTTCTGGAGCTGCTGACGGGCCTCCAGGAAGACCCGGCTGTAAACGAAAGCCATGATGACCAGCGGTATGTAGAAGGAGACGATGGAGGAGGTGACGGCGTATGCCGCGTTGGTGTTGAAGTCACAACAGTAAGGGTCCTCCAGGCAGCTCAACGCCTCGGGTTCATCTGACACCCACCACTCCATGTAGATGGGTAAGAACGAGATAAGGGCGGCCACCGCCCATACCCCCAACACCACCCCGCATGCCTTCCGCTTCGTGAGCATCGACTGATACCGCAAGGGCCACATGATCGCCACGTACCGGTCCAGAGCAATCACGCACAAGGTCTCAATGCTAGCGGTCACGCACAGCACATCAGTGGCCGTCCAAAACTCGCAGAAGAAGTTTCCGAAGCGCCACGTGTTGAGGAGAATGTAACACGTGCCGAAGGGTACCACCAACAGGCCCATGACTAAATCGGCACAGGCTAAGGAGCTGATGAAGTAGTTGGTGACCGTCTGCAGACGTTGGAATCGTACGATGGCGGTGATGACCAGCACGTTGCCAAAGACGATTCCCAGAACCAGCAGTGCCATCAGGATGCTTATCAAGACCACTTCTGTGTCACTGTACTCCGAGCCGGGAAGAGAGAGTGGGGAAGAGGCATTTAAACCCAGCGAAACATTCCCGCGCATGGAGATGTTCTCCCTGCCCCACGTGCCCTCTTCCTCCATTAGCTGTGACTTGAAGAATAACCAGAAAAAAGTCAATGTAAAGAATGAAAAGAGTGGCAAAGAATTTTTACGTTTCCAAAATAAATAAATAAATAGATAAATACAAAGCTGTTAATAACAACATCAACAACAACAGCAGCTATAATAATAATAATTATTATAATTATTATTATTGTTAAAATAATAAGAATATAATTATATATCAATAATAATAAGAATATAATAACATTAATTACAACTATTAGTTTTATTATTAATAATATTTTTTAAACCTGTTTAGAAGAGTAAATCATAAAACATGAATAAATATGACCAGAATTTCTTAAGTATGTGAACTGTGATTACTTTTGTTTGCATATTACATTAAAGCAGACACAAACACAAACAATAAAGTTAAAGGCAATGCACTTACTGAAATCAGAAGAGAGTTTTAGACTTGTCCAAATGATTTCCTCTCCTCTTAGGCTCCAACGATATCTAAATATAATCCTTTTGAATTGTCTTGTGTCATAGTGTGAACTCATTGATTTCTTTTTCTCACTTCTGTCATTCTAACCGTGTGTTTCTGTACATGCTCAGAGCACACGAGCACGCTGACCAAATGTGTCCCTGTGTATCAGCTGGCCTCTTATAGCAGTTGGTGATGACATCACAGCTCACCAGCTGCCAATCAGATAACGCCTGCCTTACACTGTGTAGATGAGTATGTTTGTAAAGTGAAGTAGCACCTGAATACATTTTATGACACTTTCAGATTTTATTATTTAAATTTAAAGCAAGATATTGGAGAAATATAATAATATATTTTTAATGAGACATATAATTAGATAGACAGACGGACGGATGGACGGACGGACAGACAGACAGACACTTGTTTTGTTCTTGTTTTAATCATCTCTGCTGTGAAACGGATGGTCTGTGTACTCTGTCACAATTCCCAGTGTGTTCTTCTACCAAGACAGTGTAGGATCAATACTTTTGTTCATCAGTGTTCAAATTTGGATGGTGACACAAAAATTGTGAGGTTAATATTTCCAGTACTCCTGCAAATTGAGGGTTTGGTTATTAAAACTCATACAAAGCATAGTATCAAATATCATATACATATATCGTATCAAATGAATTTTTTACACAAGATGTCCGATATAAAGTGCGGCTGTGTGTATTAGTCCAGAAAATAAATTCACAAGATTTGTTTCTTTCTAATGTGTTGTCTATGCAAGTCTAATGTATTTAGACATGTGCCGCATCCCAGTTTGCCAATACTTATACTATGTCCCAGAATTACGCACTGTTTGTTATAAGTACAGCTGCAGAAAAATTAAGGGATTACTGTTTTGCCTTTAATCAGCCTTTCTGCATGAATTTTGGCAATTCCAGTCCAGTGTCTGTTAAACAAACCTCAGGAATGACATAAAGTTACCCCACAGAATGCAAAGACACATGAAAGAGGTGAAAAAAAATCAGGCTTATACCATCATATATTTATTTTTGAGCTGATCCTAAAAAACATTTAAAACATTAGAATTGTTTTGTTTAAATATGAATATGAACTTGTTTTCGTTGCAGAATTCAAGATCTGCAAACATCATCTTTTTTATTTTGACCAGTTTGTTCCGTTTCCATTCTGCAAGTTAATGAAAATAAAAAGCAATATTTTCATTTGGAATTTGGGAGAAACGTTGTCACTACTGTAGTTCACAGAATAAGACAAACATGCAAACATGTACCTACACTCTTTAAAATAAAGGTGCTTATAAGGTTCTTCACAGCGATGCCATAGAAGAACCATTTTTGGTTCCACAAAGAACCATTCAGTCAAAGGTTATTTAAAAAAACATCTCTTTCTTATCTTTTTATAATCTGAAGAACCTTTTTTCACCACTAGTGTTAATTTTTTCAGCTATTTTAGTCTAAGTTTCAGTCCCACAACGAATACACCTTTCAGTTTTATCTTATTTAGTCATCCTTGTCTTGTTTTTGTTCAGTCCAGTTTAGTCGACTAAATGTCTATGCATTTTCGTCTCGTTTTAGTCAATACAAACTTAGTCACATTTTCGTCATGCTGTATAATGGTTAAAATGATAAAAAATGGTATTTTGCTAAAAATTATAATCACAGTGATTGTTGTCGTTTGAGAATTTTTTTTTAATTCCATTATAAGTATCTCTTATACAATTAAGCACAAATCAATAGAATGACAAATCATGTGCAAAGTTTATTCAACTTCATCTAAGAAGTATTTCCACAGAGGTTTGATAAGTGCATATAGGCCTATTCATAGACATCCAACCCCTCCCTTAAGTTCTCCCGCAATACTAGCGTCTTTCTGATGCCCGCCAAATATTGACAATTCCCCGGAAACAACGCGACTGACCGTGAAGGAGAACCATCGGAACGTCGCGAACGTTTTCACGAGGTGGGATGTCTTTATTCAGCAACCACAATCACAAACAAACAATGTAGTTGAGATCAACGTGGCTCGAGCAGCTCATGAGAGAACACAGACGGGCTGGAGATCACTAAACTCTTGTTTATTGACTTGAGACTTTCATGGCGCTTCGACAGTGAGAGCATTGGCCAGATTGCAGAAAGTAAGTTACCCGCTGGCAGAAAACGTATACTTTTTTAACCTTTCATCCCTGTTTGGGGATCTAAACTCCTGTTATCTGGCGACTGCAAACATGAACGCTCGTACAGCAGAGGCTCGCACAAAAATCTGTAAAATTTATCTTCTATTTTTTTTCGACTAAAAAGAGTGTTTAGGTAAGTTTTTATTTTTATAACTACATTTTAGTCTCATTATTTTTCGTCAACGATATTGCGTGCTGAAAAGTCTCAGCAGTCGTTTACGCCAAGTTCACATTACACAACTTTAAACGTCGGCCGATCGCTGAGCTGTTCAGACTACAGGACTTGCTCTCTGTGAAATGTGGAGTCTTTAAATTGTTAATGTGTCCACACTACGTGAAACTACGTAAATGATCTGCAACACGAGGTGACACACTACACGAGCTGTGAACAATTCTGTCACCCAGTGACTCAATCCGGTCCCCAAACCACGTTTTGTCACGAAAAAACGCGAGAAGTGGAACGGAAAATGACACAAAAAACATGCGACATGGGAATTGTTTATGTGAAAATGGACGTCGCAAAGAAATTTGCGCTTCAAGCTGTTTGCTTGATGATCTGCTCGGAAAAACCTAGAAAAAGGAAAAAACAAAGGATATGGGTGAAAGAATGGATCAGCATATGGGGGCAGTTCCGGTGACCTCAACCCATGGCTTGCTGTCATTGGCTGTGGCTCGTCGCGTCACTTGACATCACATGATGTCGAATCGGACGACAGCTCCAGATATTTATCATGCTAGATATTTGTCTGGCGTCTGTGAGGTATCAGCGACGCGTCAGGGAGCGTCTTTGATGAGTCGTTTACTAGTTCGCATATAATGATTGGCGAGCTCTGAATGCGCGCTAATCGCATGCTGTTTTGCCTCCGATCACAGCCTGACCTGTTGGCGAGCTCAACGACTTGCAAATCGGGCTTAAAATCATGTAGTGTGAACTTCGCATTAATGGTCTTACTTTTCGTCTCGTCATCGTCTCGTCTTCATCCTGGGAAAATAGAAGTTGACGAAATGAACACTATCACCACAAAGAATCTTTTGTGAAACAAAAAGGCTCTTCAGAGGTTAAAGGTTCTTTATGGAACAATTGAAACAAAAACTTTTTTTTTTGGCAAGTGTATAAATAATAAAACCAGAAAAACTGAAAATAATTTTGGAATGGTCCGTTAATTTGTTCGGGGTCTGTATTCTGCAAGTACTTAGGCTAACACGTCATAAGTTATGATTTATATTTCATTCAAAATAATTGACAGACATCTGGCACATTAGTATGTTTACATCTAACAGGCATGTTATGTAGCTCATTTCAAGGTTTTCAATCAAAATCAGATAAGACATGAGCTCCCAATGCTGAGTCAAATGTCCACGCCACACATCACAGCACATGTTTAATCATTTACCAGAACCAGAAGCTGTTGCCCTCCGTACGTGAGTGGCTTATGCACATGCAAATAAGAATGTTGTATGGGCTGTTAGCATGTTCTGCCATGTTAACCTTTTTATTTATGCATTTGGCAGATGCTTTTATTATGCATTCAAGCAACACATTTTATCTATGCAATGCCCCACCAATGGAGCTACGGGTAACAACAAAACATTTAATGGTACCGAATGCTGAACCGGAGAGCATCTGCATTTGCATTTTGCCTGCATTTAGAAACCTGACTGATTGCCCTATGTTAACCTCCACGATATGCTCATAAACACCGGCTAAATGCGGTGATGAGCACGCATGCATGAAAAGCGCCTTGTTAATTGTAAATGTGCCACGAATGTTCTGTGCCTCTGTGTCAAATTGCAGGTAGAACATACTGTGCCGCCATGAAGGCAACATAAACGTTCCACCTATTAGGATATTAATGCATCCTAATTATTTTAAGGCCCAAACAATTTCGTTGATGGCACGATAACACATAAATCTTGGTATTTCTGGATACTGTTGCGTCAGCTTGGTTTTGAAGACAAACCGATGTACGTTTTACATCGGGGAACAATAATGCCGTCTGTTCTAGGTAGATCATGAGGAAATGGCGTTTAGCGTGACATTTCCCCAAAAGGGACATCCACTGCGTCCAGAGAAATGCATACGTATGAGTCAGAAAATCAAGAACCTTGTCATAAATACCAGTGCACATCCATATGTAAACAAACACACGTAAGTATCGCACTTTGAAGTTTTCGGTTAAGAGAAGCGAGAGCAGTTAAGGAAATGAAAATGCAGGGAGGGTTTTCCACAGGAAGACCAGCTTTGTCACTGACACGCCAACCGGCTGTAAACTCGTGCATTGCCAGCGAGATCTGATGGGCCACAGATCGCCTGTCTTCCTGCGGAAATGAGGGTGGGGGAGCTGGATGCTTTTCTGTTTTAGCCAGGCATACTGTAACATGAAATATCTGTGAAACAAACTTTATTTGTGTTACACAAAAACACAGATAAGCTGTTTTGTTACAAAAAACAATGCACTCAGCTTTGAAATCACTGCAGGCTGTCAACTTTCTGTTACGAAAGCTCACTGTGCTGCATTCTAGGATAGTTTTTATTGTCACCATTGTGAAGAGGAGCATCTTATTTGGCTGGAAACTTTATTTACTGATTTTGCTTAAAGTATTCCTGTAGCTCATCTAGGACAGTGCATTAGCAACGCAAAGGTTCGATTTCCAAGGAAAATACGCAATAATAAAATTTATAGCTTAAATGCACTCTAAGTTGCGTTGGATAAATGCGTCTGCCAAATGAATAAATGCAAATGTTATTTTCTTCCCCAGTCGATGTAATAATGTTAAAATAGGTCGAGCATGCAGTCTCCAAATGGTTACAAGGCTGCTTCCTAGGTCCTGTTAACTACTAACCTACTACTGTACACTGTAAAAAATCTTGTAGAAACAGCAATATTATGGCAGCTGGGGTTACAGAATAAACGTAAAATATGTGTTTGTATTTTTTGTGAAGTAAAAGTTATTTTACACACAACTTGTAAATTTACAGGTTATTTCTGTAATTTAACCGCATTTGAAATTCTGTAAAATAAAACAGTAAAACAAAAAAGTAAAATTTCATTTTTTTTACAGTGTACATCTTTAGTAATTGTGACAAGAAAGTAATTGTGAAACAGCAACTAATCACAAGGAAAATACATTCAATTAACACCCTACACCGGACGCGACAATAGCTGCGTCCGAAATCGCATACTATGACAGTACGTACTGAATTTGAATAAGTACCTACCTATCGAACGTTAAAACGGTATGTTCTGTATAGTATGAGTGGGAGTAGTATGAATGCATTTTGGACATAAAGCATCCGCCATGTTTTATTGTCATGTGACCCATATGCTCTTTGACCTATGATGTATTAACAACAACCTGTAGGCATTGATAAAAACATAATTTAGTCTCAAGAAATTTATTTATCGGCACTTATATTTAAAAACGGACATCCGCCTTCAAGCTTTCCGCTATTTTTATTTGATGTACTTTTGAGGTTTGGCCGTTGCTCAGCTCCCGTGGCATCATGGGATAGAATAGTGTCCATTCAATGCACACTCACAAATCTCAGCGGAAGTTTTTCTTGCCTACTGTTTTTGCATACTGAGGTTTCGGACATACTATACTTATTTTCGCCTACTACATAGTGTGGAAGTATGGAAGAACCCATTAGAACCAGTTATAATTTTTAATTTTGTCCACACTATGACATGTCAAACCCATTAAGAACAAGGCATTTGTCGTGTCGTGTCAAACTTTGGAAAACAAAACAAAACAAAATTTTGTTTTGAATATAGGCCGAGGAGAACGAGTGCTGTGGTTAAAAAATAAAGAGAATGTAAATATTAATAACCCATACAGCTGCAGTAAATATACTGTATGCTTTATTTCCTGTGAGTTTTTGTTTTGGATTTAGAATAATATAGAATAAATAGTACATTACAATAAGACCCATTTTGTTCCCCCCTCCTCATATTTGGATGGTTTATTTGAACCCAAGGGGACATTAAAAACAAACGTTGCACAAATAGGGCCTTTGCCCTCCAGACATCACTTTTGTCCACTACTGTACATTGACTGAATACAGGCCAGAAATAAGCTCATTAAGTAAGGGATATACCATGGTCTTTTTGAATACTCGATTCTGATTGGCTGAAAGGTGTGCATTAAAACCCTTTAACGCACATGTAGCTCCAGTAAGTTTGTTTACATTTGAAATTTAACTGACAAAATATTGGTAATTTTCACCTGTTTGATCTAAAATTTCACTGTAAACATCAATAAAAGATTTAACTTGTCAAATGACCATGGTATAAGCGGGATAATCCACAGCTAGCCATGCGTTAAAGGATTTTAATGCACTTTCCACCCGACGCGAAGCGGAGTAAAATCCTTTAATTTGCCAAGTTAAAGCCTTTATTGATGTTTACAGTGTCATTTTAGATCAAACAGGTGAAAATGACGGTTATTTTGTCAGTTAATTTTAAATGTAATCAAACTGACTGGAGCTACCCGTGCATTAAAGGCTTTTAATGCACACTTTACATCCAATCAGAATCCAGTATTCAAACAGACCATGGTATAAGACACGTACTCACTTATCTATATTTGTATGTAGACGTGTATGTACACGTCTACATTTTTGTATATACATGTTTGTATGTAACGTTCATAATCCTGGAACTGATAAATTAAATTGGGCAATAAAAGGGTCAAGGAAAGGCTAAATAACTCGCGTCCATAAATTTGTTCCTCTGAATTACCTGTTTAAAGGGAAGAATAAACAATGGCCCACTTCAGCTCCTCAAAGAATTCCAACCTTTACCGTTTCAGTGA
This sequence comes from Triplophysa rosa, assembly GCF_024868665.1. Classification (NCBI taxonomy): domain Eukaryota; kingdom Metazoa; phylum Chordata; class Actinopteri; order Cypriniformes; family Nemacheilidae; genus Triplophysa; species Triplophysa rosa. The sequence goes on from NC_079908.1 coordinate 6,241,696, forward strand.
TGGACGAAAGCTCACAACAAACAGCACTGCTGACCTGATCCATTTCTTTTTAGAATACAGAAGCGGTCGCATTGTCAAAGCAATGCGCCAAAGTAATGAAAGAAGACAGCAATGCACTTCGGTCAATTATAGATAAAAGCTTACTGTCCCCAGAGTCAATCAAGAAGATAAATCTAACGCACTGACGGACACGTGTCCTCATACATGCTCATTTTGGGGTATTTTTATGTTTGATTCGTTTTATTTCTCTGTCTGTCTGTGGCTCATTTCGTTTTAATTTTTGGCAGAGAGCAGAAAGCAAATTGAAAGCGAATCTTTAAAAGAAAAAGGATTTGTAGTATAACTAACCAACATCATCATTTCAGACTATACTGTTGCACAAAGAAGAAATATTTTGTTGAGCGACCTAAAGATATGCTTTAATCTAAACTGGTTTGATATTTAATGTCAGAATTAATCTATACAATATTTTGTCATTTTTAATGGTCACATCAGGTAAAAAAAACTGGATGTTGTCCAATGTAGGTCATTATGCAACCAAGGGATCTGTAGCCCAAGGATTTTTTTCATAGTATTTCCTATTATTTTAACATGGTCCCACGCAGATTATTAACCAAAATCATTTTAATCTTATGCCAGATTTTCTTTACCACTCAATTAAAATATAAGGAGTAAAAATATCCAAAATCTCATTAAAAACAATCGTTAATAATTGTTGTTTACACGACTTGGCATTTCTGGTGTTTTGATGTTTGGTTTCCAGGATGTGACAAGCTGTTTGTGGAAAGGTTAGAGAGATTTAGCAATAAATTGTTAAGTCTCTGGCTTAGACGTTTTGTGCCAGACCTATTAATGCATCTTCCTCCTTTCAGAGGTTTCAGATGTCACTCATGGGTTCACAGTTCCATAAAATAAGATACGCACTATTATCCTGGCCAACCACATCCATACCCGATCATATAGTTTACAACATCTGCCTGTTATCAGGGGAGGATTTAGTAGTGTTTCAGTGGGACTGGACTTCAATTGATATATATTATCTTATTATCATGCATGGATTGATTTGCCGTGACGCTGAAGAAGACAGGTGCAAATCAGGACACGGCTGGCTTTGTTTTGTGTTGCATGAGTGAGAGATTTGTTAGATGGGTTGGGAATAACGGATGAAGTGTCTGTTTCCTCAGTTGAACACTTGAGTGTTTTTGAGGCAGGCTAGTTTTTGCAGTTATTTTACTGCTCGGTAGACTACAGGTCTCAAACGCTTTCTGCTAAATACGATTTGAACCTAATATCCTAGTTAGTGAAGAAATTCTACAAAAATGTTTTGATATAGAACCAGCATAGGTTTATTTTTAAAAATATACTAAAACTTGAAGACCCTGCAAACACAGAATGTTAGTATTTGGTTCCCAGAAGGTTTTTGAAGATTTGTTTTTGGTTATCTTAACGGAAATAAAAGGTTAGTTTTTGGTTTCTGTAATGTTAGAGGAACATTCGTTTTTGGTTCCCAGAACGTTATGGGAACCAGAAACTAACGTTCTATTTCTGTATGGAAACCTTTCCTGGATAACCAAAAACAAATCTTAAAAAATATCGTTCTGGGAATCAAAAACCAATGTTAGGAGAAAGTTCTGGTAATAAAAAAAAAAGTTTCCCCAACATTGTAGGAACCAAAAATTGTTAGCTGAGAATCTTGTGAATCCTTTCTGAATTTTAGTCAAGTTTTTTTATTCTTCAAAGTCTTTTTATATGTAACTTTTTATTTGTGTTGGTTGATAGATCTGATAGATTCTACTATCTTTGTATTGATCCAAAATGATACCGTAGTGTTGTTCCATCTTGTTCATACGCCAAAACTGATAGATCTAACTATCCTACAGACTTAGATGTCAGAGGGGAAGAACAGCAGGCAGGAGACGAAGTGATGTTATAATAAAATGAACAAAGTTTATTGTAGGGAGAAAATGTTCAGATGCCCATTCTTGCGCTGCCTATAGATCTCTGTCTAGAGTTCACTCTATCTCCGTCTAAATCTGTCCGACCTCGTCTGACTAGAAACAAATTGAGCAGGTGTTATTATACCAACATAGACAGTGGAAAATTACTGCTTCACAACATTGTTTTGTGACGTTATTATGAACCTTGAGAATAAGACCACTGCAAACTCATATCTACTTGTGAAGACCATACAAATGCAGCATCCAACAGAATGTAGAATATAGCATTAAGAAAAGTATACGTAGAATATAATAACTAGATAGCAAAATAAAGAATAATAATCAAGAATAAAAAGGACAAGGAAATAAGAAATTAAATACAACAGAAAATGTTTGTCTGTACTCTCAAGTCAGAATTTCATCATCTTTAGGAAATACACGAACAGGTTGCTTTTAAGAAATTCAGATCCTACGACCTATCATGGTTACAAATGTTCAGAGGGTGGTGTTTGGCGTGGTGAGGGAATATCCTAAGCCCTCCTGGGCGGAGAACAGATTCATCAGTCAAATGTTCACATGTCTCACTCCATTAATTCTTAATGTACAGAGTCATGAGTAAGATATTTTGAACTCCCTGGTCAAATTAAACGTATAAATAAAGAATTAGGACTTTTCCGGCCGTTGGGCGTAATTTCATGCGCAAAGGGAAAAACTATTACCAGCTCCAGGAGTTTGAGTTAATGACATGCTTGAAACAAAGCTAAAAGACCATTATATTGCATGTTTGTTTCATATACGCTCCAGAGTCAGTGGTCTTTACAGAGGGGTGATGTTTAACTGCTTCAACATTTAAACAATAGCAACACGTTTATTCTCAAAAATGTTTGTGCAACATTTTAAAGGTCGAGTGCGTATGAGGAGTGTCAGGGATGTGATGTGGAGAAGAACCCAAATGCAGTCAGCGGTGCGGAACACAAAACTTTAATGGCCGTAAAATAAAAGACCCAAAATGGGGATAACAATAACAAAACACGAACTAGAAACAAACACTTCCCTTGAGAGGGACCAAATAAGAAAACTAGAATTACAAAAAAATGACATGAACAAAACTAACTGATAACACGGCATGAAACACGACAAGGTAATCCGACAGGGGAGGTATTCAAAAGAGACAAGGCAGGGTAATGAAGACGTGAGTATACAAGTAAAGTTTGCAACGTGGTATGTTGCAAGGTAGTGCAACGTACAAGCACAGGACAGCAAACACAAGGGCATTAAATAGGGGAAACTAACAAGGGTTAATTACAAGAGGCAGGTGTGGGGAATGAAACACTGATGGGACACTAAACGAGGAAACGAGAGGGGCGGGTCCGAAGATGAGACCGAAGAGAGCACATGCTATGTCAGAACCAACAATAACATGTCCCTCTCCACACAAAACATGAGGCTCTGCCATGATCCTGCCACAAGACCAAGAAAGACATGACATGATGAGGCAGAATCATGACACTAAGTACACCTGACATGTTTTCTTGTAAATGAGCGTTTTTTTTATCAGGCTTTCATGTTTAGTTTTAGTAATTTCACATTAATGGCAATGAAAATGTTATTAGTCTTAAAATGCCATATTTTCACAAATGTCACTTTAGTCATTTCATTGGCATTTAGCAAATTTGACTGTCTTTAGCTGCGAAACCCTCTAAGTGCATACAAGCTTCAAAGCAAAATTCACTTCTTTGGACAAGACCTAGTAAACAGTTACAAAATCACTTAAGATGCAACTAAAAACATAGCAAATACAAAAATTACGAAATTATGAAACTGAAGCACACATTAGTGCTGTGATCCATGTGACTCCCAGGTCCAAGTCACAAGTGCACAGTGTTTAAAGGATTCTGACGACAAATCAGTATTTCTGAATCGCGTGTGTCACCACACAAGACAGATGAACGATGCCACACAAGAACTGAGGTGAACTGGAGATTTCATGGTAACATCCACAGGTAAGCATATATCCACAGGTTTACATCCACGTGCTTCCGCACCCCTGGCTTGGTGGCCTGAAGGGGGAGAACCGGGATGGTCACTGCAGAACGGTACTGCCGTCCGCACCGCCCAGACACACGCCACTGCCATGGTGGCCACCGTGGTGACCTCGGGAAACTCAGGTGGAACGGAGCCGGAGGGAGATCCTCAGGAGGAGCCACGTGAAGTCTCTGTAAGGGGGGTTGAAGCTGAATCAGAGCAGAGCACTGGGAGGGCTCGGGGCAGAACTCTGGCGAGGGCTCAGGACTGAACACTAGCTATTTGATAAACATATAATACATGCCGAGAGCATTTGGTAAATATCATTATCTCATTTTTGACGGAGGTGGCGTTTAGCAGCTTTTGCATCTGAGCTCTTCGTATTTGTTTGTAGGATCTATTGACATAAATGCAATCTAATATCCATAACTATGTGTTCAGAGGTGTATAAAGACCTTACATAATGAATCGTTATGTTTTTGTTACCTTAGAATGAGCTATTTCTACCTACACACACCGTATTTTCACTGGTAACTAGGTGTTGCTAGGGCGTTGTAGCTGATTGCTAGGGTGATCCAACTGGATGCTAGGCGTTGTTAGGGTCTTTAAACTGGTTACTATGTGTAAGGAGATGTGTGTGCGTGTATACAAAGTCTATTTCGGAAGTCGTGCAACTCGGTTAACATGTTTGCATTGCCTCCAGGCAGCTATTTCCGTCATAGAAAGATCACAGTTCTTGAATGTGGAGAGAGATATTTCTAAAAACGCTAGCAAAATTATAATTTCTGTAGATTTGTCAGTAGATCATCGCAAGAATTTGCACTCACATGTTTTACACCACATGCATTTATAGAGCACAGTAAACCTTGAAGTGCTCAAACTCAGCCTGTCCAAAAAAGATTAAAACCAACTGTTTTTCTATTAATGATATTCAGACAGTGCTGCTGTGGTGTAAAGGAGATGTGGACAGAGGGTTCAGGGCTAAGGCATGGTCACTTCAGATTATATCTGTTTCCACTGTTGTCTGCAGGTCAGAAGCCTGCCAGGTAACCGCTGGAGGATAACACACAGAACAAGAGCACACAGACCGGTTATCACTCACTCAAGAGGACTGTTACCTATACATTTATACATTCCATAACGTCTGATAAATTATAGGCTATATTTATAGTTACACCTGTATCTGCCAACTCATTGGCTGACACTAATTGAGCTAATCGTGGGAATTGGACTCGAAACGGACCATGAAATAAATAAATACCAAAGACATACATTACCATTAACATCACTCAAAGTCAAGCTGGTTTGTCCTCTAAAATCCATTGACTATATCCATAGTTCACGTCAAATATGGCCCCGGTCCATATCAAGCAAATGACAGCATTTAATGTGTCTATTACCATGCGGTGTAATTTATTTTACTGCCAATTTAAGCAGCATCCCATTTGTCACCATCGTAGACACAACCTTGACATCAGCAAAGCACAAGCGCGTAATGGGGCATCCAACAGGGCAATTCTCCTCTGAACAGGCCAACTGCTACTCTATCAATCACACTGGCTGAATAATAACAGCTCAACACTATAGAAATGCTCTTATTGTGTACTTGTACTGCATCAGAAACTTGTAAATTCACTGATTTCTGGTGGGTTCCTGCAGTGAAAATGTTTAACCTTCTCATGTGAGAATTTTGACAGTCAGGATTTTTTTTCAGTTTATTGCTCCCAGATTTGAACTTTTTACACATATTTTTCACTTTTTATTTTCTATTTGGAGGACATCTGAACAGGTGTCAGTGTAACGGATGATGTGCTGATGTTACCTGTGGTTGATGTGCAACTATGACATCAAAACACGTGTATATGCAAAAAAATGGCTTTTTGATACCCGTCCACTGTAGTGACTTTCTATGCAGGAAAGAGTTCAAGTGAAACCTTTAGTTTATAAGATGTTATATTCAGGCTAAAGGCTATACACAATATTGACGAATAAACCATACACTTGTCAACAAAACTTAGAAAACAAACTGTTAATATTACATTGTTTTATATTATTTATATTTATCATATCTTCATTGTTTTTTTTCAATTTGTTTGTTTCTTTTAATATCCACATGCATTTTTTATTTTAGTTCTGGACTGCGCATTTAAAGAAAACGCACTTTCATTCTTGTCTAACACATCTTTGAATACAACTTTTTTAAAGCAAACTTTTTTGTTATTAAATAAAATATGACTTCAACTTATTAAGCCTCTGTTATGGTGAGATTGCAATTCTCCAATTCCACCTTAAATAATAAGTTAATCATTTAAATTCCTAACAATTTACTTGCTCTCATGCCAATTCAAACACAAATAAAGTACTTTCTTCTGTGAAACAGATTTTTTTAAAGTCCCCCTGTAGTCGATAATTATCACTTAAAACTTATCTTTGATCAACGAAGTGAAATCTTTAAACTTTTAAAGTTCAAGACTAAGCTCCTGGCCTACATGACCACCACTGATTTGGCACCCCCATATCTTCACTCGCTAATGCAGACTTATGTACCCGCCAGATCCCTACGCTCTGCAAACGAACGACGTCTTGTGGTGCCATCCCAAAAAGGTAAAAAATCTCTCTCACGTACCTTCTCGGGATCGGTTCCACATTTATGGAATGATCTGCCCGCTGCTACAAGATCAGCAGATTCTGTAGCCATCTTTAAGAACCGTCTGAAAACACATCTCTTCCGTCAGCACCTGACTGATCAGTTCTGACTTCTATCTCTTTTCTACTCTTTCAAAAAAAAAAAACAGCCCTGTATACTGTGATAGGCTATATGAGACCAGGTTGTTTTTATTGCACTCATGCTTTTTGTTGTCCTCATGTTGTTCCAATTGCTTCCATTGTTTCCCTCATCTGTAAGTCGCTTTGGATAGAAGCGTCTGCTAAATGTAAATGTTAAATAAATCTAAACTTTCAACTTTTTAATTTTCAGCATTCAATCTTCTTTTACATTCACAAATGTAATTCATTATGTAGTTAATGGATTGTTTTGCTGGCTAACTGTATTAAGTCGTGCAGTCATGAGACCAATTGTGCATGTACTAGCCGCTGACTGATCTCTGCTGTCATCTGAGCGGCCTGATCGCATTCTTGAGCTGCGTGTTTAAATGCTTTACAGTGATGCTGTTGACAGTTCTGGCTATTGTCAGTGCTGTGAAAAGACTGCAGCTATGAAAAACTATGTCTGATAATATATACAGCTTTGAAATACATATGTGCTATTATAGTGGTAGATGCATGCTCATGCAGAATTTCTCATATTTTCAGTGCACAAAATTTGATGACACAGACCATGTTTACAAGCACATGAAAATTCTGATTGATTTTGTAACTGTGTCATATTCTACATGTGCATGTGACGAGTGTCCTAACAGAGTAATTCTGAGTGCTGCGAGACAAGAAAAGTCAAGCTATTAATGACATTTTTAAGCAGAGAGGAGCTATTTTGCTCCTTTATTTTATTTATTCCTTTTTATGTTTCTTTTTACAAGTATTACAATAATTGAGCATAAATCAATATGCAGATGGGTAAAAGCACTGAAACATTCAGTCATTGATTAGGCTTGTGTGCTGTTGTCAAGGACCTAAATTAAAATGAAAGTTAATCAAATTACTGTGTGAAATGACTCAAATTAAATTAAAATAATGTCAAGAGCAAGGATCTCCATTATTTTTACAAGAGAATAGCACAAAAAGAATATAATTTGGTGTATTTAGAATATGCTCATATATGTGCAATATATATTATATATATATATATATATAATACTAATATATATATATATATTATATATACTTATTATCAGTATATAAAGAGTTTGGTTCCAAAATGAGTAACTCCGTTTAAAAAAAAAATCAAAAATCATGTTGTTTTATGTGCAATCAAACTGCAGTTGTTTGTTTTGATTTACGCCATAATAACTAAAAAAAATACAGCTAACTAACACAATTAAACACAAGAAAAGCATTATTAAAAAAATAAACTAAAAACAGAGTTATCTCATTTTGGAACCAAACTATTCATATATATAATAATACATTATGTATTTGTGTATATATTAATATATATATATATAAAATGTACAATATTTTAATAAGTATTTGGAATAAATACCAAAATACACCTTAATCAATGACGTACATGTAAACTTGATCAATAATGAATAATAATAAATAAAATTATGGAAACACTGTATCAGCATTCAATACAGATTTACACTGCTCCCCTCTCTCTATTTCTGTAGTTCTCAATGAACATTCTGTACGAGGAGATGTTTCCATCATTGCTACACTCACGTTAGCTTTAAATAGACGTTGTAATAAATATTGAATCAGACATTGGGCAAAACCAACTTACTGTAAACAAAGTTCATGAAAAATGACTTTAAACGCTCTGTTTACATCGTAGTTTCCTGAGACAATGAAGGTGCGGCTTCCCGTTAGGTTATTGCCAAAATGTAGAAGAACTGAGGTGTGGCTAGATGGGGATGGAACACAACGTAAGACAATGAAGCTATTTCTAATGCAGTCATTACTTGGCTATAGAAACTGAGGGTTTGATGTAAGTAGCATTATTCAAGTTAAGTGCAATCCATCATTTTTCCTGGTTTAAAATAAACAAAATTCAGTGTTCAACACTGTCTTACTGTACCACGATTCACAACAGAAAGATTATAAAATGATTTATAAATAAAGTTGTTGGGTACACTTTTGCAGGAATCTAATTTGATTTCAATACATGTGAAGATAAGTATGCAAAGTAACCTGCAATGTTATGTTCCAAACAGAGATGGCGATAGAGAGGCTAAAGTTAGAGACTGCAGCTTTAAGGGCTGGGCTGTTCACATATCATGTCCAGAAACGTGGATAATGCGAACCACATTGCTTTGTCTTTCTTTCTGAAGCGCTCGGGAGCTTGCGCTCCCTGGCATCTGCCGTTGCTAAGCAACCGTGAGCTGCACTTTCCATGATGGTAACTTTTAGCAAAGCATAAATTTATTTCAAGCATTTTGCACATCTACATTTAAAATCACACATTTCAGCATGCAAAAGACGCAAATCGTAACCTTGGAATCATAAGGTTCGATCTGACCAGAGTTATTTCTTATTCTGTGACTTATTTACATTTTGTGATGTTTTTTTTTCTTTATGTTGTGTACATTTTAGGACTTTTTGTAAAAACAAAAAGGTTTTATCTACAAAGTGAAATGGAATGTAAAAATTTTAAAGCTCATTATCTCGAAACTTTTCAGAACACAGATAGAACCTTATAATTGCAAGGCAACGAAATCTGGACAGTACCAAAAGCTACAGTAGTTTAGCTCAAAAATGAAAGTACCCAAATCTATGTTTTTCATGTCACATTTTAGATGCCGTCCATATTGTCACTGTTGGACATGAATTTTTTTTTCATAAATCATTACTATTGGTCACCTTTCATGTTTGTCTGTGGGTTTTGCAAATATTTACCTTTTGACAGCACATAATTTAATTATTTTAAGAACTTTCTTTGGAAAGCCTTTATGTATAATGCATTATAAAGGGTTATTATGCATTATGTAGTGTATGGTGCATTGTAATTGTTCATATTGTATGTTGTAATACATTAAATGTTGTTGTAAAGAATTATAACCAAATTAAAAATGCAAAGTGTAACAATGAATTGCTAAGTGTTATAATGTATTAACTATAGTTACAATTATTGATAAGACATTACAATGCATTATAAGGTGCATTACAAGGCATAATTAAAACTACTTTTATAATGCGTTATATGCTTTAAGTAAAATGTTACAGATTTTGTTAAAAGAATAATTTCCTAAATACTTGACTTTTCCAATCATCACCAACGATATAAATAATATTAAGGGCATTGGTATTTTTGGCAGTATTTGACAGCCATTGTGTCACAGTCCTGTCTGCCCCCTTGTGCTCCCCTACCAGTTTTCCCTGTGTTTTCACCCCGTGGACTCCCTTTCAGTGGACCTTTAATTTCATGGACTTCATTTCCCATCACACCCTTGCACCGGACACCATCTTTAATTACACCCGCACCTGAGACCTATGATCACACTCGCACCTGAACCTCATACCCATGGACACTATATGTTTTGTGTTTTGTTGTGTTTGTTGTTAGATCTACTCGTAGTATATGTATCGTCTAGTGCCGACCAAGTAGTTATTACTTACCTGTTTACCTGTGGATAACTTACCTGATTACTCACCTGTGTTACCTTACTTGTTGAGTCAACTTAAAAAACTTTGTTACCCCACTGCCTTAAAATTTTTGTTAAGTTGATAATTTGTAATTATTAAAGTTTGTTAATTTGTATTAACTTGCCTTCAAAGTAGAGTCAACCTTTAAAAATTAGTCCTTTTAATGATTTTTCCTAGTTGACTTAAGTATTATTGTCTAGTTCAGACAACAAATGTATTTGTTATTTTAACTTATCAATGAGTTGAGTCAACTTAAGCACATTTGTTACCCCGCTGCCTTAAATTTTTTTGTTAAGATGACAAACATTTTTGCATTGTGTTAACTTGATCGGCACAAATTAACATTTTAATAAATTTTTTGCAAACAAACAATTCGCTATATATGTCAAGTGGAAAAATACATCGCATTAAGTATAAAACAACATTTTTGCAATTCAAACTGATATTTTACTATTATACTACATAAACTTATTTTACTGTTTACTTTCCATTTCAACTGCCTTGTAAAGTCAATTTGGTTGCACTTCAAAATGTAAGTTTTTTTTTTACAGTGAAGAAAAACTAGCACATCAAACTGTATTAAAATATGAATTACAACATGTAATTACTGTATAATATTCTTAGGAGATTTTGTCTATTTAAATAAACTCGTTCACATGAGATGTGTAAAAACAAACTTGACCCAACATTACAACATATGCAAACAGTATACAAAACCCTGAAGCTTCTCTTAAAAAAGCTACTTTTTAGGTAGCAACTTGTTGCGGAGACCATGCACACATGAAGACCAGCTGCTTCCACCAATGTTCATTATGTGTTTTGCATAGCCACAAAGGATTACTTAATGTGTTTGGGGTAGTCAATGTTCACAGCATAAAGTAAACCCATCAGGAGTCCAAAAACCTTTGGGACATCCGAGATATCAGTAAGAACCTGACATTCTTAAAGAATTGGCGAGATATAATTTATTTCCTATGGAAAGACATCTCCGCGTAGCTCCTCACTTACAATCAAAATGTCCATGTGAATGCCTCTTAGAAAATCTTCAATTTTATCTGTTGGCTGAAAATAAACTGGATTAGACTATATTATAAGGTATTTGTGGTAAGTGTGCTGACATATTGGTTGCACCTTCATGACGATCCACTTATCTGCTGCTGTAAATGGACTTTGAGAATGAGTGTAACAGCTTCCTATTCTCGGCGAAAACAGAATGTGCTCCAATGTACTGTAACAAGCGATGGAAAGAATGCTGTTGTGACACAGTTCTGCTAGCACCTTTGATGTGGGTGAGACAGTGTGTCACTACTTGACCTCTACAATTGAAACTAACCAATATCCCTCTGCGCCTAAATTGGCAGTGAATTAATCCACCAATACAAATGCACAAGTGGCGGTTCTCGTACATTGTGTACGGACTTCTCAGTCTGATCAACAACAATCGAATCAAAATCCCATGAGGATTTTGATAGAACATCTCCATGGTGATGAAGATCTTGGCCGGTGTGTGCCAGCAATGGCGGTGGGATTCTAATAGGGCACATAACAAAATAAAATAGATACAATAAAACTTTGTAGTTACGTGTGTGATATTCCAAGTATGGTTGTGTCGTGTGTTTCACGTTATATAGATTAAATGAGTCTGTGAAGGAGTCATTAAAAGATGGCTTGCACGGTCACGTTTTATTTAGGCACCAAATCATTGTGGCTTCTCTTTGTAAACACTTCCCTGTGCCTTCCCTTTGTAAATCACTCTTTACAAATCAATGGGTTTTGGTAACTACGGCAACAGAATCATCATCTTGTTTGTGTGTGAGGGTAAAAGAGAGAGCAAGTGATGGAGAAAAGAAAAATAAATAAATGTCGGATTCTTGTATAGCGCTGAGCAATTAAACAAAAATTTGAGCCTGATGTGTCTCTCAGAACTGAAATAAATGAGCTTGCTGAAATACATTAAAATGGAATTTAAATAGCACCACTGGTGTGCTCACCCATGCAATGCTAATATCCAACTTTCAGGCCTTTTATGCAAAGTGGCCCATAAACACAGTCCTTTAAAGAGAGGACAGGAATTATTTAATAATTGTCATCAGCTATTTTGAGTTAAGACTACAGTAAACTGAAATTTGGCTAAAAATAAATACAGTTACTAAAATATCCAGAGGTACAAACTTTTTTCTTGGTCCTTTTCCTCTATGTAATCATCCAAGCATTCATCCTTTTAGCTGGGAGCTTAAAAGTAATTAAAATTTACTGCAATATCAATTACAAGCAGTCTGTTCTTTACACAAAGTGTCTTTATAAGACTTAAAGTACTGTACACAAGTGCTGTATGTTTTTAAGTGCTTGAAGGCTTGAACTGTTTTCTAACTTGAACACAATCTCATGGCAATTTGTAACTATTTTACAAAGTGGCTTATTTTTATAAATGCATACATTCATTTGTATGTTCTAGTATGATCTGCGTTTGCCCCCTTGACACTTGGGCTTTATTCTTGCATTTTATGTACAGTAAAATTAGATTGTTTCTTTTTTGCATAATTCAAATTCATACAAAATTGCCAGAATCATAGTTTCTTGTTATTAATTCAATATTGTTAGAGTAGGAGTGTGATATGTCTCTATATTAGAATGGCTGTGGTTAGGCCAGAAGCACAGCCTTGCTGATATGGAGACATATCACACGACTACAAGAGCGATATTGCATTTATACAACAGTTTGACGGCACAAGTGTGTAGATAAATCAGAAACAACATCGTATTGTCTTTGCAAGAGAAAAAATGCCACATTTGTTATTTAAAGCATCATCATCATTTATTAGTCTGAATGAATTAATTATTAGACTTTATTCACCACCTATGCAAAGTCATCAACTACTGTATACAGCCGTGGAAAAAAATTAGAGCCCACTGCAAAATTATTCTCAGTTTTTCTGAATTTACTTAGTTTGATCAGTTTGTTTCATTCTGTGAACTGGTGTCTGATTTTGTTCACAACTTTCATGAGTCTTTGCATGTCTTTCACATTGCTGTTGGGTGCCTTTATGTCATTCCTGAGGTTTGTTTCTGTTGAAAATCAACACACACTGGACTGGAATTGACACAATATGGTCTCTTCATTTTTCCCCCACAGCTATATTATTGAACCAAAGTCACTGTACACTGTAAAAAAATCCCTTAAAAAACAGAAATTTCCTGACAGCTGAGGCGTAAATTTGCGGTCTTTTTCCTGTATTTTTTTTTTTACCGTATTTCAAAAATACATGAGAATCTGAAAAGCAGTAAAATTCTGTAGAATTGCATATTTTTTTACATTGTATGTGGAAAATCTGTAAAAAAAGTCAAACAATTCTGTAGAATTATGGCTGTTTTTACAGTGTTTGTTTTCAGGAGGCAGTCATGTCTAGCTAGTTAGTTTCTCCTTTTTGTGTTTCATTCATATGGAGCTGAAAAAATCAGGTAAAGTACGCTATTAATATTCAGTGGATATAGGAGCTGGTCTCTCTCGTAAGCTTTCGTCACTTCTGCATTAGTAATCGCTTACATAAAACAGTCCAGGTTGCTGGCAGGCCTCCAGTGACCTTTTACAGACTGAAGCCCCACGGAGACTCTTGGCTCTGCACTCAATCTCAAGTGCTGCCAGGTAAAATGATCTCTGGGGATAGAAAATAGACCCATCACGCTTACAAAATGAAGCGTAATGTGTTAATAGGGGCTCTTTAAATACAGCAGGCCTGATCTGAAGCAGGGCCAGTGTGGAGGAATGCCACGACACATACAGTATATTTACCTATGAATGGGATTAGCATGAGGTGTGGGCATCGTGCTGGGATATAGCTGCGGAATGAGCCGGATGCGTGGTTGATCACATGACCAGTGAGGCTTCATCGGGCTGTCTCGTGGATTGAAGTAGGTCCTGGTTATTGGAAAATCCTCAAAGGAATTGTTGGTCACATGCGAGAAGGGCTGGAATGTTTGGAAAGGATTTCTGCATGTGTTGGCAGCATGTTATCACAGCGACATGGCGGTTTCCTGCTCCTGGGAAAACACACACTGAGTCAATGACACATCATGTCCACTATCAGTGACATTTATTGTATTTCAATAATTCTAAATTAAGAATCGCTTAAAATGTTTGACTTTGTAATTCCTCATCTTGTCTTTTTTAATTGGGGCTTTTTGAAAAGTGTTGAAAAATCTCAGGAGATTTTTTGGAGATCTCATTGTGTTTTATTTAAGCTTCTTCTCCTAAAATGGCTCACATGAAATAAAAACAAACAAATGAGACAATAAAAAATCAACTGGACTTGGGTCAATTTGGGAAGAAACGTTTCATATTACTGTAAAATGAATTCATATTGAAAACGTCAATTAAAGCGATAGTTCACCCAAAAATGCAAATTCTGTCATCATTTACTCGCCTTCGAGTTGTTCCAAATCTACATACATTTCTTTGTTCTGATGAACACAGAGAAAGATATTTGGAAGAATGCTTATAACCAAACAGATTTGTCCCCCATTGACTCCCATAGTAGGAAAAATTACTTTATCATTTTTTTTGTTCTGTTGAATACAAAAGACATTTTGGAGAATGTAGGACAGTTCTGGGGCACTTTTGACAACCATTGTATTTTTTCCTACTATGGTTGGGGCGAGATCTGTTTGGTTATAAGCATTCTTCCAAATATCTTTCTTTGTGTTAAAAACAATATTCTTATGTCGCTGATAATCTATGTACGTAGAAATCATATTTTTAACCGATTAGGTTTCAACGCCCCATTGTTAATACATATAACCAGAACCTATTGAGCTGTACGATTTCAAGTCGGAAGTACGTCACGAGGCTATACGTGCAAGTAGTCCATTGTTCTTAACATAGTTATTTTATGACAAGCACATTTTATTCAAATATAAGCAGACAGCCTGATTAGAATACATTATATTGTGCATATAATTAAATTCTAACACTAGCTGCTCATGGAGTTTTGTAAGCTATTATTCCTGCACGGGGCATTAGTCTATCGGCTATTAGGTCATTGATAAGGGTGGAAGCCGAAGGCCGTTTGCCACACCAACAGATCGATCATTTGATTACATTGACAGTGTTGTCTGAACCAATAGTGTCTGCTAGCATATGGTGTCTCCTGGCAGGACTTCACCAGTATGATCTACAGAAGTTAGAAATGGGATATTTAGAATTAAGAGGCAAAAGTTGCACTTTTGTAAAGTTTGTAATGTTTTTTTTTGTAAAGCATGTTTGTAAAAATACTTAAAAGGCCTAGCTCTGGCTTAATGCGACAGCACCCATTCACTTGCATGATTTTGTGTCCATATAATAGAAAAGTTAATGTGTGCCGCAATGGTGCTGTTCGGTTACCAACTTTCTTCAAAATATATTTTTTGTGATCTGCGGAAGAAAGAAAGTCATACAGGTTTGAAATAACATGAGGGTGGGTAAATGATGACAGAATTTTCATTTTTGGGTGAACTGTCTCTTTAATTTAGTCCCTGGATACATCCCCTAAAAATGCACTAAACAACTCATCCCTAAACTGTAGAAACACGGGCGTTGACTTAAAGGTGTAGTAAATTATTCACCTTCTTCCATGCCCGTTTCATATAAAGCATTTCAATACAGGAAACATTTTAAATGAAAACATTGAATAAATTGTAATCAGTTTCAAGATTCATGATTTTCAAGTTATACACATATACAGTCAACCCGTAGTGCAATGTTATTCTGGATGATTTTGCAAATAAATATAAATATATAAAAAATACATACAATATAAAACTAAGGTTAAAATATAGAATTACATAATTATTTAAAATTGAAATAATAGACTGGAGACTAAAATTGAAAGTTAAAATAAAAAATTGAAATTGAAGATTAACAACTTTTGAATACAGAAAACATATTCTAGAAACCGATAGAAAACTGATAGTTTAATGTGTGTGGGTCCAGTATAAAGCACATTGCAAAGTAATGTTCAACCATCTGGTTCACAAAGATATGGCTATGTCTCCATATGCCAAACGCTCTGTCATTTACCATCCGTTACTGCAAATCATAAACCAGATGTGAATAAATTCCTTAAATCAGCTTTTTGTCCTGTAAACGCTTTTATTCACACACAGTCTTACTGCCATCTCAAGGGTGGTGGGCATATTCAAATCCCACTGCTGAAAACATTGAGCAGACGTTGGTCATTTTGCCATAATACTCCTATAAAATAAAGTTTATCCCTTTTTAAACATTCATGCAACTCATAGAATAACTCACTGCAGATTGTAGATAATATTAGCTTCATTCACAATAGTACTTGTGCTTTCATCACAATCACATCAGTGCTTACTTTATAGTCTGATCTACTTTTTTCCAGAACTCTTTTCAAACATCTGGATCTTCTGGGACTATTGTTAGATTAAGACATTCTTCATTTTCAGATCTGAATCAACTGGTCAGAAAAAAAAGAGAATATGGATGAAGGTAAATGCTTGTAGATTGTATAAATGCTGTAACCTTGTCAATGACTTGACATTTGTCTTGAACCCAACCACTTGAAACACATTTGTAACGTTACCTAACACTTTACAGTGTATATTGGGAAACAATGATTGTCACGAATCGGACCTCATTAGAGTGTCTCTTTAAAGACACATCTCTATAGACAACCCCTTAGGTGACTGTGCACCTTTCACAAGATATTGACTTTTCTCTGTAGCCTCCCGGTGAACTTTCTGAATCAACTTATCTGGAGGTTATACATGGCTGATTCGTTCATGAATGTCAATGATCAAATGATCGCCAGTCTAGATGTTAATGCAACTAGTTTTTGCTCTGTTCGATCAGAGATTCACTTTTGTCAATGTGACATTACTCTTAATTGACTTGTGTTGGACATAACTTGCGTATGACTTGGTCGAAGGTAAAAGCAAGGATCGGAACAATATACAATACTTACATAATTCATTGGTGTATGCAATTATTGTTGTGCCTAAAGGGACAGTTCACCCAAAAATAAAAATTCTGTAAATTACTTACCAGTGTTTCTCAAAATATCCTAATTTAAGTAAAGATTGTATGAGCATGCTTAACATATCTGATATGAACATGTTCTGAAATCCTCATTGGACGCTAGACCTTGGTAGTCACGTACACCTACACGTCAAGCCTTTCAGATGAAATTATGGCTGATTCTAAGGATATTTTAGGGCACATGTGTGATTNTCCCTGGATACATCCCCTAAAAATGCACTAAACAACTCATCCCTAAACTGTAGAAACACGGGCGTTGACTTAAAGGTGTAGTAAATTATTCACCTTCTTCCATGCCCGTTTCATATAAAGCATTTCAATACAGGAAACATTTTAAATGAAAACATTGAATAAATTGTAATCAGTTTCAAGATTCATGATTTTCAAGTTATACACATATACAGTCAACCCGTAGTGCAATGTTATTCTGGATGATTTTGCAAATAAATATAAATATATAAAAAATACATACAATATAAAACTAAGGTTAAAATATAGAATTACATAATTATTTAAAATTGAAATAATAGACTGGAGACTAAAATTGAAAGTTAAAATAAAAAATTGAAATTGAAGATTAACAACTTTTGAATACAGAAAACATATTCTAGAAACCGATAGAAAACTGATAGTTTAATGTGTGTGGGTCCAGTATAAAGCACATTGCAAAGTAATGTTCAACCATCTGGTTCACAAAGATATGGCTATGTCTCCATATGCCAAACGCTCTGTCATTTACCATCCGTTACTGCAAATCATAAACCAGATGTGAATAAATTCCTTAAATCAGCTTTTTGTCCTGTAAACGCTTTTATTCACACACAGTCTTACTGCCATCTCAAGGGTGGTGGGCATATTCAAATCCCACTGCTGAAAACATTGAGCAGACGTTGGTCATTTTGCCATAATACTCCTATAAAATAAAGTTTATCCCTTTTTAAACATTCATGCAACTCATAGAATAACTCACTGCAGATTGTAGATAATATTAGCTTCATTCACAATAGTACTTGTGCTTTCATCACAATCACATCAGTGCTTACTTTATAGTCTGATCTACTTTTTTCCAGAACTCTTTTCAAACATCTGGATCTTCTGGGACTATTGTTAGATTAAGACATTCTTCATTTTCAGATCTGAATCAACTGGTCAGAAAAAAAAGAGAATATGGATGAAGGTAAATGCTTGTAGATTGTATAAATGCTGTAACCTTGTCAATGACTTGACATTTGTCTTGAACCCAACCACTTGAAACACATTTGTAACGTTACCTAACACTTTACAGTGTATATTGGGAAACAATGATTGTCACGAATCGGACCTCATTAGAGTGTCTCTTTAAAGACACATCTCTATAGACAACCCCTTAGGTGACTGTGCACCTTTCACAAGATATTGACTTTTCTCTGTAGCCTCCCGGTGAACTTTCTGAATCAACTTATCTGGAGGTTATACATGGCTGATTCGTTCATGAATGTCAACGATCAAATGATCGTCAGTCTAGATGTTAATGCAACTAGTTTTTGCTCTGTTCGATCAGAGATTCACTTTTGTCAATGTGACATTACTCTTAATTGACTTGTGTTGGACATAACTTGCGTATGACTTGGTCGAAGGTAAAAGCAAGGATCGGAACAATATACAATACTTACATAATTCATTGGTGTATGCAATTATTGTTGTGCCTAAAGGGACAGTTCACCCAAAAATAAAAATTCTGTAAATTACTTACCAGTGTTTCTCAAAATATCCTAATTTAAGTAAAGATTGTATGAGCATGCTTAACATATCTGATATGAACATGTTCTGAAATCCTCATTGGACGCTAGACCTTGGTAGTCACGTACACCTACACGTCAAGCCTTTCAGATAAAATTATGGCTGATTCTAAGGATATTTTAGGGCACATGTGTGATTGTTCTAAAGACTGATGGAGAACAAGGGAAGGGCCCAAAACTCACATCATCTTACTTTAAAAACCATTAAATTGTACTTTTTTACAAAATGAGGAAAGGTGGCTTTATTTTTGTTTTTATGCAGCTTGTGTTCACATAATTGTTCAAATGAGTCCCATCAGACAGTCATTATAAAAACCTGAATTAAAGGTTAAAAAACAGATGGGGTCTCCAAATTCAGGACGAATATGTTTTATTCTATTCTCTTTCTATCTGTCTGTCTGTCTAATCTGTCTATCTATGTGTCTATCCAGCCGTCTGTACTGTCAATCAATCAATCAATCAATCAATCAATCAATCAATCAATCAATCAATCAATCAATCAATCAATCAATCAATCAATCAGTCTTTTGGCTGTCTATCTGTCTGTCTGTCTGTATGTCTGTCTATCTATCTATTTCTGTCTGTCTTTCTGTTTGGCTCTGTCTGTCTGTCTCTGTTAGTCTGTCTGTCTGTCTCTCTCTCTCTCTCTCTCTCTCTCACTATCCATCCATCCATCCATCCATCCATCCATCTATCCATCTATCTCTTTCTGTCTGGCTCTGTCTGTCTGTCTCTGTTAGTCTGTCTGTTAGTCTGTCTGTCTGTCTCTCTCTCTCTCTCTCTCTCTCTCTCTCTATCCATCCATCCATCCATCCATCCATCCATCCATCCATCCATCATCCATCCATCCATCTCTTTCTGTCTGTCTGTCTGTCTGTGTCTGTCTGTTTATAGGCTAATTCACACCGCACAGACAAATGCCAACAAACGTTGATGGATCAGTGCTATACCCCTGTCTGTGTCTGTTGCTTGTAGAGTCTGTTTTCACCCGACTGAACATGCTCAATCGGGGTTTGTTGGGTCATGGATTGTCTGAGCGGTGTGGTATAATTTTCCAACAACGCAAACAAACTCTGACGTAATATGCGAACCTTTGCCAATACGATTATGCGAGTCCCTTGCAAAGACTTAAATATGTTTTTTATAGCAAAATCTTGATTAATTGGCGGTTACCATGTTTCACTACAATTAACATGTTTTTGGGATTTATTTGCAGTAAAACCAAGGTTCATTTTCATAAGGGTACTGAACCTATTATTATTATTCCATATAGCGCTTACAGAACTGGCTTTGATAAGCACCACCAGACCAGACAGCTCCCATGCGCATACTTCGGAATCGGAAGTTGCGATAGTTTTTACTTCAGTATTTTGACGCAATTCCTAGTGAAACAGAATTTTCAATGAGAAAAATAGTGGGCGTGGCTTTCATCTTTCTCTGCGATTTGATTGGATGTATAAAAACAGCCATTGCATTTTGAAATGAAACTGGCAGCAGACCGACAGTTGAAGGGGAGGAAAAAACGGATGTTCAGCCCAAGACGTCTAACATACGTCATCTAAGATGGATAGTCATTACAGGACAGAAGCTTGCATTTTCAGATTTTAACTGAAAATTATGAGGCCACAAGATTTTTTAAAAGAGAATGACCCACATTGATAAACTATTTACAATAAACACTGAAATATTCCATGAAAAACTAGGGATTGTCATTTTTTATTTCACTGGGACTTTAAGATGTCTTTCTTTGAGAACATATTTGAGCATCAGATGCAAAAAGCGTGGAATAAAGAAAATATTTTAGAATTGCTCATTTTAACCTATTTTGTATAATGACCCTATCTATCAACACCGCTATTACTTAAACCAGAGGTCCGGGGAACGAGAAAAAATGTATGACCCATGCTGGCATAATGATTCAGAAAGCCACAGGCTAAAGTTTTCATAAAAAATAAGTACATTAAGCCCTCGTCTATCCCGCTCCAAATAGTATTTAAACATCTAAAATGATCTTTATTTGCCTACGTTTCTGAGAGGTGCACCTTCCTAAATCTTTGTAAATACTGTACATAGCTTACATGAAGCGTGCACACAAGCTCTCAGACAGTGTGCAATCCTGATGTACACACATACACAAAATGACCTGTTTCTACAAGATTTCATGCAGAAATGATCTGTTATGTCAAACAAGTCTGTCGTTGTCTGTCAGAGCAATGTGAACATGACAGTTGTTTTTCATCGAATTCTAAACCCAACTGCCAATTTGTCTTTTGGTGTTTGTTGGCATTTTTCTGTGCAGTGTGATTTGGCCTTATCTCTGTCTGTGTCTGTTTGTCTGTCTATATGTCTGTCTGTCTTTCTTTCTATCTGTCTGTCTGTCTGTCTTGTTTTCTATCTGTCTGTTTGTCTGTCTGTCAGTCTTTCTATCTGTTTGTCTGTCTATCTATCTATCTATCTATCTATCTATCTCTCTGTCTGTCTGTCTGTCTGTCTATATGTCTGTTTGTCAATCGATCTATCTATCTATCTGTCTGTCTGTCTGTCTGTCTATCTCTCTGTCTGTCTGTCTGTCCCTGTCTATATTTCTGTCTAGCTATCTAATCGGTCCATTCATCTCTATCTTGTTAATGCATTTTCATTCTTTCAACACCTTTAATGATTTCATTCATGACTTAATACGCAGTGAAAAACAGACGTGATTGCGTATGCTGCATTCAGCAGGTGGTTTTAAGAGCAGGAAACAGCTAAAGAAATACTGAACTGAAGAGTGAAAGAGAGAATTAGTCAGGCAACCGAATGACTCAAAAAAGGTAACACAGAATGGGCAAGAAAAAGAAAGAAGCACACAGTTTAAGAGACCCTTCACTTTGCCCTAAAGATAATTTGACTCATTTCCGGCAAAGACGGCTTTATATCGGTCTGAATGGCTCGAGAACAAGACTGGTAAATGGCTTGCAGTGTGCCAGCAGGTGTTCAGCCTACACAACAAAAACAGGAGCAGGTCTTACAGAAAATGTGGGCACAGTATCATTAAAGACAATCCTAAGGGAACATGGCTACGGGTCTACTACACCCCCCAAAATCAAAGTTTTTTTTAAATGACTTTTGACCTACATATAACAGTGCTTAATGCTAATATTTGGACTAAGGGGAAATATGGAATATGGTAAACGCTCACCACGTTGACCTCCACAATGGGCTTTAAAGGCTTAAGTGTTGCCTTGGTGATCAAACGAAAAGTCTAGGATTGAATAAACCAGAGGCCATGTGACTTCATAAAATAAAATTAAAAATGTCTATAGTGCTTTAAACGATATAACTGCCTTTTTATGTCATTGATGACTGGCCCATAACACATGAGAAAACATAACAACCACAGACTTTGGCGATCTTAAGAAACACTTGTGTATGATTTGCTCGAATCCTTATACCACAAATTATATTATTTGTGTAAGAGTCCATATATTAAAATACATTTCTCTGTCTAATAATTTAGAGAATACTAAATGTAATGTTGATAAATATATACTGTATATATATATAATATTACATTTCCAGTGTATATGACTAATTCATAAATATAAAATAAAAGTATATATGACTATAAAATAACTAAAAAAATTAACTATGGTATGAAAATGTGTAAGTGTGTACACAATGTCAGTTAAGTTTCCATGTATACAATTTGTTATTCATTATTGTGGTTTCTCATGTCTCAAGGTATTAGATATGGCTGTTTAATAAAAAATAATACATTGCATAAAAGGCATTTGCTCAAGAATTTGTGCTTTTTATTTATTTGACATTTGTCAAACTCCAGCACATTAGCAAATTGTCATATGATTATTATATTATGCAGTAAATTATATCTATATTATAATATTGTACTATGTTAACAACAAGAGAAATGACAGCAGGTCATTTCTACATATCTACAAAATACAGTGACATTAAAAATGACTACTCGTAGTATGCTAGCAGTACATTTACTGAGCTTTTCCCAAAATTGCTGTGCATGTCCTGGAGAAATTGACTTCTGCAGCTGACAGATGCCTTTTTGGTGATATGGGGTTAAAGCTGATGTTAAGAGACATGGCAAGCGTTTATGTGACACGTCAGTGCTTGCATGAGTCAGTCTGTGAGACTGCTAAAGAGTACCAGACATCTGAAAAAAAAGAAAAAGTGACACTTCACACATTTTATTTTATGCTGGTAGATTTCTATCTTCAGAGTATAAAGAAAATCTGAAGAATTCCCTTAAAAGCGCTACAAAAACACAGACAATACAGACCTTTAATAAGGATATATAAAGCCTAATAAAATTAACCTGACATTATACAGATAACCTATTAATATCAGCATGTGCATTATTCCTGTAAAAACAAGAGTAACTTGCATACATCCAGAAAAGGAGCCACAGCCCCGAAAGGTATTTGGTATACATAAAAATGTATGAATGTCATCAGGGCTGGATTGGTAATCGGGCATACCGGGCATTTTCCCGGTGGTGCCGATGTACTTTTTGGGCCGAAAGGGACGCATGGGCCGGAGAGATGGATGGATTAGAAACGTGAATCGAGCGCGTATGCACGAAACGCGAATGCAATTGCGAATCTGACATGTATGCAGGAAACGCAATGACAGCAGCACAACCTACCACTCGCACCCCCTCCCCACAAATGGTGGAGGGCCGAAGCTGTTCAAAAATGCCAGGGCCAATTTAACGTCCCAGACCAGCCCTGAATGTCATTGTATTAGATGTAAAACCAAGTGGCATTTATTTAACAGAAAGTTTGCCTACAGTATTCAAGCAACAAATGCAAAAAAATTGTTAAGTTTTAAATAAGAAAATATAAAATTTTGGAGAAAAAAAACTATGCCACTTGCTTTGATATTATTCTTTTTTCCTTCAATATTTTGATTTAACACAATAACAACCAGACACTTTTAAAAGTGGAGAGGCTTGGAAATCTTTTTCAACGTAGTCCTGCCATCTAGTGTTAAAGTCCCTCTACTGAAAGAAAGAAAAAACTTGAACAAAAGCAATGTTGTTTTGTTTTGTTTGGTGATGAAATCGGTTCGATTCCGTTAAGGAAGACTCGTAAGTAGGGATGTAACGATTCACCGCGATTCACCGTGAATAGCCCATACAACACATATGAATAAATAAATAAATAGATTATAGAAGCCTATATGGTAACCTGCTGTCATGCCATAGCTCAACAAGATAATAAGCAGGGGCGGATTTAGTGATTTGGGGGCCCTAGGCAAATCCATGTATGGGGGCCCCAACTATGCGCCATTTTACTTAACTGCAACCCTTATTTTTCTTCCTCATCAATGCACACAACTTTTCACCCCCAGTCAAAGTGACAGGGGAAAACTAAGCTTAATAAATGCAGATACTCACTAATTAAAAAAATAATAATAATGATTTCTCAAATGAAAAACATGGGAAAAAAATACATCTGCAGGGTTTTTCCTGGCTCAAAATGAGGCGGAGGTGGTGCAACGCTCGTGTAGGCCTACCGTCCCTTTAAGTGTCTTAACAAAACAGTTATATTAAAGTTCTAAAAAAATTTGATGAAATGAAAACTAAAAAGTTATATAAAGCATTACATTAATTCAATCAAACAGAAAAGTTGAAATTTTTAATATAAGCCTTTTTTATAAGACTTTTTAGCTCATAAGTAACCAGTCTAACTAAATGAGCAATGCTCATTAACACCCTACGTTCTCTTGTAGTTCACTGAGCTTTGAACGATTCACTGATCTCTTACATTCTGTGTAAACGAATTGGTTCAAAGGAGTCATTTGTACATACTGGCGAACTCGCTGTGTAGAGAATAACGCTGATTCAACGAGCCAACTTCACAGCTAAAAACATTATAATGATGTACAGCAAGTTAGTTTAGGAAATCTTTTCAAGAAAATCAAGAAAATGTAAACACCTGAAACACAGCTAATACAGCTCCTAATATAGCTCTTTTACGGAACTCTTCAGCGTCTCACTGCTGGTAACGAAACAGCGCCTCCATTGTTTCGTAACTGCATTTACAAATGACAATCTGTTTAATAATGCACGCAGTGTTTTTTGTGAAGACACTCGACATATTTTTGACTCGAGTCTGATGCGGCACGAAATTAGTTTGAGGCGGCGGCCGCTGTCCTGCCGAAAACACACTGCCTGCCAGATTATGCACCCCCCTCCCCACAATGGTTAGGGTGAGGATTAGGTGTTAGGGGAGGGGTTAGGATTAGGATTGGGTGTGGGGAGGGGTTAGAATTAGCCAATCGGACAGCGTGTTATTGAAGGGGGTGCAGAATCTGGCGGGGAGTGTGTTTTCGGCACAACACCGCCTCCAGTTATCTGGGATTATATACAAAGTGTGCCCTCTCTCCGTGTTTTTTGTGGTTTACGACCTTTCATGCATTTAAATGTGACCAAATTTCTGTACTAGTGCGTACAGTACGAATCGTTAGCACTGTACTGACGTTATTATATTATGTCTTTATGTGCCCATCGGTCTGCGCAGCGGAGTCAAACCTTTCTACCTTTGAACTGGCCCTCTCCTACCAAGCGCACAGCGCTCTTTGTTTGACAGATGTTTTGGTCGTCAGTCATTATAACTGTTGTCGGTGTTCATGGAGAAATACTCGCCGGCACATTATCATTGCTCGTGGCCGGGAGAGTGCTGTGTCTACCCATGGTAGCTCGGGGCCCCAGGCGATTGCCTACCTTTGCCTATGGTAAATCCGCCCCTGATAATAAGTGTATCACAATATGTACACAATCTTACGAATATGCCTCCCCAGTTTTACCTAATGTCTATAACGTACAACGTAAAAGATAACAGTCAAATTCATTAGCACTTTATTATTCTTTATTTGGTTTTTATCCCTTTAAAATACGACATCTGTTTGGTGTGGTACCCTGCAGTTTTACACAATTTTACTCACAAGGGGGAGTCACAGACTCTGTTTTGTTGAGGCTTCATCTTGTTGTTTGCTTCGTGATTTTATTTAAAATTCACTTTGTATCGTGTTACCTTTGTGGACATAAGCTATTTATTTAATTTCTGACATTGTGCAAAAAACTAAAATAACCTTCAGATTATTCACATTTTTATTCATAACATTCCATACATACAGTACACATTTTAAACCTACATTCTTAAAATGTTGGTCAAAAAAGTCCATTTTATGTTTTAATTACCTGGATAGACACTGCAAACCTTATTATATATATATAAAATAACACTGTACACGTCAAAACCTATTGTTCATTCATTTAGAAACGTCGTGAATTGATGAATACGCACAAATCTATGTATTGCTTCGCATTAGGTCAGGTCCTCGAATCTGATTGGACGAGAGGCTTTTTAAAAGCGCAGTGTCAAAACTATTACATTTATCAAAACTAACATATCATAAATGACGTATAGGACACATATTTTTTCGCAATTTATTTTGTGTCTAGTTTTGTAAAGAAATGCATACAGTATTACAGTATTATCTTAATGGCATTTATGTTCCTCAAAAGTAACGGAAATCAAGTCAAATGTATGTTTGGTAAAAGTTTTAACGAACGTTAAGTGTCCTGTCTAAGGGAACCAATTTATGAATCAACCTGTCTTCGTGTTTATCTTTGTCTTTATTTCTTTATTCACCATTTGTCCGTTATTTTCATACCCCTTGCCAATAGAGACGGTAACCTTGACTGTGACTCAAACCCGTGCTAGTTCCCTAACTAAACAGCTTTCTGGGCCCCGCACGAGCGCGTTCGAGTCAGGGCAGCCAAACACGACTAGGTAGGCAGCACGTGACGCTTTGAGTTAGCCGTGAATGTGCTTATACCCACCCCGCCTCTCTCCAGCTGATGCCCGCGCCCTGTCAATCTCTATCCCAGCAGAGAGAACAGACTGGGGGAAACCGAACCAGAGCGGGTCCGCTCCGTGAAAACATCCATGGGTGGCTGTGTGGGCAGTCATCATGATTCTTCAGGCAGTCTAAACGAGAACTCGGACGGAACCGGAGGTAAGGAACCGATGCGTTTCCAGGAAATGCGCTTTGAGGCAATTTGTGGTGTTTTGGGTCTGCATACACACACACACACACACACACACACACACACGTCGCTTTTCCTTGTCTGCTGCTCGGCTGCTTAGTTTCTGGAAACAGCGTGGTGGGCTTTGCATCGCTTTTTGAGGGGCACGATCCCTCACGGACCCTTGTTTGGCTGTAGAAACGAATTAATTGTGATTATGCAAATGTTTTCACAAACCCCCTGTCACCCTTTGTCTTTGGCTAGTGAGTCGTTTTGCATGTAACACCTTCTACTAGCTGATTAGCTTTAGCGGTGTCGGTTAAATATAAAGAGTGTGTTAGCTGTGTGGCTAGTGTGTGTTTGTGTTTCTGCTCCCTTTAATAAAATGTGGGTCATGGTTTTGGCCTTGGGTTGCAGAAACACGTCTGGTTATCTTCATGTAGTTTATTTTACACGACAAGGCTTCAAATCCCTTCCTCTGGTTTTCTGGGTTATTGTGTTTTATATGACATTCTAGATGTGGCTTGTAAACACTGTCCATGAAGATGGTTTAGTAAATAATATATTTTCTAAGGTAAACTAAAACAGTGGCTCAAGTTGAACCTTCAGCATCATTATTAAAAGTTGACTGTTTTCACTTGTTTATAATCGTTAAGACCCCATGAAGTGGCTTTTCAAGCACCATTTACTGTATTGAAGTATTTACTATTGAAAGTTAGGGTGGGACATATCGAAGGGATTGCCCCCCCTTAAAAAAATATTATTCAGAGCTGTGAACCATGGTGGCATCTGAAAAAAATGCTGACTTTTGCATGTCAAGGATGGAAGGGATCAAGGATTCTCTGAATCAAACGTTTGCTTCACTTTTGTCTCCGGAGATACTTTCATCTGATTGATTTTTAAAGGCAGCATAGATTCGCTGCCTTTGATATCCCACAATCCTGTCCGTGTCTACAGAAAAGGGCATCCACTTATTAAGCTTGCTGTCACTCATGATCAAACCACCATTTCTGGGTCCAAACACAAAAGCAAATAGTATAGTTGCGGTGGATTTTTTTCATTATTATGTTTAATAATTGCAACTTAAACAACCTAGTTCAGACAACTTTTCAGGTGGTCGTTACGTCATGGCGACTGGTCATTTCAGCTAACTTGAAAATGACCAGGAAAGTGGTCCGAGGACAGTTTCTAGGCTGTATAAATTTACGTTTTATTTTCAATTTGTGCTTTTAATTTCAATTCTACAATTCAAATATTCACTTGGTTATCGCAATTAATGCAGCCCCTGATTTGCTATTGCTAATTAGAGAGGGGCGTGTTTCATTTTTCAGATCATTTTATTGGACGAAAATGTGGTAAGTGCAAGTTGACTCATCAGTATGTTGGGTCTGTTTTCTGAAGATCGATAGCTACAAAAAGTTTTTGTAAACCTTTACGCAAACACTAGCATGTACAGTATATGACCTCCAAGAAAGACCTTACAGTCACAAAACTGTGATTCTGATTTTTTGTAACCTGAGAAACTCTCTTTTAGTTCTCTTGTGAGACTAAGAATTTCCTGTTGTCTGGTTTTGTCCGTGCTGATGTCATATCAAAACCTGTGTTTTTGGCAAAGTAAAAGCTGGTGACATACAGGAGGATTTACTACTACTTGTGCCAGTCACAATATAGATCATATGTAACATGTCTGCGACTGCTGCTCCTCTGTCAAGGTCTCACTTGTCGAACAAAAATAGCTCCATAGATGCTAGACAAAGCCTATGGGACTGAATTACACCTAGTGTGTCATTATTGTAATGACTGTAGCACCCTTAGATGAAACCCAGAGCAGTCCCTGCCATTGACAGTTACCTGCAGACTTAATGGCTGCTAATTTTTCACAGCGTACAGAGCTCCATTTGGATGTCAACAATGTAACTTCTCCTTGGGGAATGGTGGTAGGTTCCGAAAGGGACTGCGTTTGTTTTGAAGAGCGAGGCAGGAAAAATGGAGCTGTACTGTCTGGAAATTAAAGGTGACGTTGTGTTAGGAATTACAGAGCTTAAGGACTTTAAGTGACAGTTCACCTAAAAATGAAAATTCTGTCATCATTTACTCACCTTCTTGTCATTTCCAAACTGTATGACTTTCTTTCTTCTGCAGAACACAAACGAAGATATTTTGTAGAATGTTGTTAACTGGCACCCATTCGTTTGCATTGGTGAATTGAAGTGAATGGGTGCCGCTGCTGTTCCGTTACAAAATTTCTTCAAAATATCTTCTTTTGTGTTCTGAGGAAGAAAAAAGGTCATACAGGTTTAAAATGACAAGAGGGTGAGTTTTCATTTTTGGTGAACTGTCACTTTAAGGAAATATTAAATTAGGTTTTGAGACCGTTTACCCGTGCAAAACCAGGTTGAGGTGTTCTGGTATCGCTGGGGTTACTTTCACATCAAATTTTTCAGCTGATGAACGACATTAACAGCCAATCAAAATACATATAAATTTAAAGGGCTCACGCATTTAAAATGTGAAACTTAAGCGTATATGCTTGCTGGTTGTATATATTATCGTATATATTGTTTCTTAGTGTGAACGGGTTTAAATGCTTAGATTTTTTTAAATGGATGTGTGTTTTGTTGAATTTAATCCTTCTACACTTAATGCCTCTCAGCTATTTTTGCCGGCTGAACACCGTCAGCAGTCTTCTTGCTGTACTAAGTCCTCATCTCGGTTGTTGTCTGAGCCTCTGTTGTCTCCTGCGAGGTGAAACCTGAGCGCCCTGTCTGTCTTGCATTATGCAGCGTTCGAGTTCAGGCAGGCGAGCACCGGTCCTCATGCCGAACTCGCTTCACTTGGATCTTTGGGTCACCATGGAGATAAACAAGGAACTGATAGATCTTGACCTGTTTTCTTTTAATGACAATGGCCATGTTTCTCCTTTAGTGTGATGGAATGGCGATTTATCTATAACATTTATATTTTACATCTCGAACTATTATGATTTTAATTTGGTTGAGATATGATTTTGATAACTGCGAAGCTATTGGCTGACAAAAGTTCTCAATGAAGTCACCCATACCTGTTTTAATAAACTAAACACTGCTGACTATCCATTTCTCAAAGTGCCTTTGATCTCACAAGATGCATCGGTGGCCTGCTGAGAATTCAAGACAGCTGGAAGGTACGTTTTCAAGGGCAGGCAACACAAAACAGGTTATTGTTCATGCAAAATGTGTGAAAGACAGTGTTGAAAGTTTTTCAATGCTCCGAGACGAACGAGGGAGAGAAAGTGACGTGCTATACAGAGATGTTCAAGCAGAATCAGCATGCTTTGATGTTTTCCAGGCTTTAAATGCACGTCATTCAGCGCAGTGTGACACACGACAGCACCAACAAGCACAGAGGTTACAAATACAGCTGGTTTCCCTAAAGTTTAAACGCTGGCGCTATCACAACGATCTTTCTTTTAAACGTGTTGTTCGTGCACGCATGTGGATTTGATTAAAACGTCTAGATTGAGCTGTCTGATACAACTGCATGTGTTTATTGAAAAGGGTACATGTATGCCATTATCAGCAATGCAGTGATTGAAGATGGAACAGACATTATATACTGTTGTAAAGCCAGCAATATCATTTGTACGTTTTATTTACATGTGCGCATATACAGTAGGAATGTAGTATAATTCTTAAAGGTGTAGTGAAAGTCATTTCAAACCTGTATGACTTTCTTCTGCAGAACACAAAAGAAGATATTTTGAAAAATGTTGGTATCCAAACAACATCGTACTCCATTGACTTGCATTGTATGGACACAAATTCCACATTTCTCAAAATATCTTGTTTTGTGTTTCACAGATAAGAGTCATATGCAGGTGGGTAAATAAATTGACAGAATGTTTACATTTTTTTTTTTATTTGAATTCTTACATTTGATACATTGTCAGTGTGGCCAAAATGTTGAAAAAGAACTGATAAGATGCTAAAGGTAAGATGCTGATAAAATTCTCTGACTGTTACATTATTTCCAATTTCATTACGTCTTCAAACCTACTACACAAATGCAAGTTCTTAATGTGCTTAAATTAACTTTACGTATAATTTAATTCCATCTGTAATGAGGTTATCTGATGGCATAAAAGCTGTCTTTGAAAGCCAGTGTTCTTCTGTGGAACACAATAAAAATGTTAAATTTAACTAGCATGTAATGATACAGAAGACGGTGCTTATTGAGTTGTCGCCATCTTCTTATATTGTTAAGCTGCCAGCATAGAAGCTAAAGACTGTCTGCATTATAATGCACATGCTTGAAAGAATTGTACAGATTTCTCCGTATGAATTGAAAGTGGTGCTTCTTTAAAACTAATTTTTTATCATTTCCATTAGCATACGTTTCTCCAAGATAATCTCATATTAAGATAAATAACAATCCCAGATAGTCTTGAATCCAGAAAATTAAATAAGCAGTTATTTATGCTTATTGCACGGCTCGTTGGAATGCTTGATTCTGATTGGCCAGTTGCGACATTTGCAGGTTCGTTATTCCCAGATAACAACCTCTCAAA
This sequence comes from Triplophysa rosa, assembly GCF_024868665.1. NCBI lineage: Eukaryota > Metazoa > Chordata > Actinopteri > Cypriniformes > Nemacheilidae > Triplophysa > Triplophysa rosa. Next base: position 6,273,329 of record NC_079908.1, read on the forward strand.
ACTAATAAAACACGGTAACCCGGATGCAGCAAATCATTTTGACAGGTTTTTTGACAAATTAACTATAAATATGTTTTTTATTAACATGACATTATATTTACAAATGATTAAGCCAAATTGCCTGTTCGTGACATTTGAACATCATTTCTTAACTTAAAACAGAAAGTAAATGGCTTTTCTTCGCGGAAGGTCTGCATTCAGTAAAAATGAGCTAATAAAATATTTTGAATTCACATTTCATGTCCAGTTTTTTCTCATTTGGCAAGTAGCCGTGTAATAAGCGGGATAATGTACAAGCAGCCGGCTGTTATTGCGAAATAAGCGATAACAATTTATTTCTGCGATAACAACCGGCTGCCTGTACATTATCCCTTACATAATAACTAGGGTTGCCAGGTCTGCAGTTTTCCCACAGAAGCGGCCTACTTTTAAACTGTTGCAACCTTTTTGTTTAATTCCGAGGGTTAAATATGGATAGATTTTGTTCATCAGCTTTCATTCCTAAGATAAGATGAAGTTATTCATGAGAACATGATGTGTTTAGGCTTACTACTTTACAGTGATTTTCAAGAAAAAATTGTGCGCTATACCTGACAATGGCTGTAAAATATGTGATTTTGAGATATGGAAGTGACATACTTTAAGTTTTGCATTTGGCCTGGGGTCATTGGGTTTACGCTTGTTGTTTTCAAAAGGCCATTGGGCTGGTTTTGTTATGCAGAAGGAAATATTAGTTCGACCAATGAAGTGGGTTTGTTTGTTTGGCCGAGGGGCGGGGGAGTAGGTATCTCCTTGAATAAACCCTTAAGAGGACACTTGGAACCCGAGATGAAGATTGGAGTATTCATCTCCGGAGACTCCCAGAGATCTGAGATGCCTCTGCCCAACTGACCAGAGATTGTGTGACCTGACCCTTCTGACATACGATAGGCTTCTTGAACTTGGCCTTTGAAAGGAGAACCGTTCCTTCACGTTTTCTTTCCATTGCCATCTTATATCTTCCGTGGCGTATGACACAATCTCGAGAAAACCCAAATGATAGACGATTGCCTCTATGACAGTGGTTCTCAAACTTTTTTGTTGTAAGGCCCCCTTTGTGTAGAGTGCATTGCTTTGCGGCCCCCCAAATAAAGACTTATAATCTTAAACTTAAAATTTTAATTAAACCAAGAAAATATTCAGTTAAACAATGCTAAAACATCAATTCTTTTGGTTGGTGGCATTGTTTTTCTGATGTTTGATTGCACAAAATTTATGATAAATATCTATATTTCTATAATGCCACAAAATCTGTGGCCCCCCTGGAACCATCTTGGGGCCCCCCAGGAGGCCACGGCCCCCAGTTTGAGACACAATGAGACACAAAGCTCTTGCCAGTCGCTTTTGAATTATTGACACTATGTATGAAGTCCCGGCTGGGTCTCGACAGGCTGAGCTCCTCGGCCGGTCGATGTTGTAGACTTAATTGCGCAGGCCAATTGCGCAGGCCAGGGCTTGTCTTTCACCTCACCTTTTTCCCTTTCGTTTTCTCTCTCGTTGGGTTTGTGTATGAGAGACTTGTGCGGAGGCCGGGCATGGCCGATAGTTCCCAGATGTCAGCACGTTCTCACAAAAGGTTCTCTTAGAGCCTCGCGGCCTGATGGGAAGTGCATACAGTATTAAATACCTCACGAATGAAATGGGTTTCTGGGTGTTTTTATGGGGGTGTGGTGGTGAGGTTTTCCCTAATGGGCTTTTGATGCTGGCTTTGAGAAAATAAGGAAATGATAAAAGGAGGACGAAATGTCAAATCGAATGTGTGGAGTGCAGAGCAAAATCATGCGGCACTTGCACACGAAGTGAGTTTAACCTCGCTCGCCATCACAAAACGTTCTCCTTTAGGAGCTTAATCCAGATGGTCCTCGTTTGGGAGTCTTGTGAAAATGAAATTCACACAGCCTAATCCAAAAAACTGGGTTGAATCTGTGGACTCTGGTGTTTTGCTGTGCTGTCAGTTTCCACTCAATAAAAACACTAAAAGATGTTTTCAAATGCCTTTCAGGTGTTTTAACTCTCGTAAATGCCTTGTTCGGTTTTGTTAACTATTCTGTTGTTCTTAGGCCTGTTTTAAGGCAGAATCACGTGGACCGTTGTAGTAACCTTAAGCAATCTTACTGCCGATGAGTGGACATTTCTGCACTTGTCATTCTAAAGGTTTATGACTTTCTTTCTTCCGCAGAACTCAAAAGAAGATATTTTGAAGGAAGTTGGTAACTGAGAAGCACTGGACCCCATTCACTTCTATTGTATGGACACAAAACCAGTGCAAGTGAATGGGGGCCAGTTAACAACATTTTTCATAATATCTTCTTTTATGTTTTGCAGAAGAAAGAAAGTCATAAAGGTTTGAAATGACATGTGGGTGAGTAAACGATGACAGAAATTTTATTTTTGGGTGAACTATCCCTTTAAGTAAAGTATAATAGTGTAATAAAAGGAATATAAAGTAAAATAAAGCCAAGGCAAAACTAAATTTTAAGTTTGTTTGGTTCAACTGATTTGACTTTTTTTGTGATGTTGAGAGACCTGGCAACTGGCAATTCTCAGTAAGAGTTAAAGGTACTTCTTGCCCAAAAGTTGAGTAAACCGTAAAAACTGTGAAGCCGGTTGCAATGAAATGAAGTCAAGTAATTTTTTATTATTTGCAGTGTATAGTCCAGTCTAGTAATTAAAATTTCAGGCAGAGAATCTGTCATAAGCTTTATTATTGGAATTCGACTTCTCATGTCTGCAGTATTTGCAGTTTTACCATCAACTACATAAGCCAACAGCATATTTCTGTACGTGACTTGACATTTACTTCAGTTTGTGACGTTTACATATTACACAGTCCTGCATGCGCAAATTTGTATCTCTGTCATCATCCACATCTTAAATGTGTGGATTTAGCTTGGTACGATCAGCAACCCCTCACTTCCAGGCAAATGTAACATCAGTCCTCTTAAATGCCACGATGCCTCTAACAAATTAGATTAATGTGGTCACCCGTCCATTTTACGGTGTCGCCAGTGCATTATTTACTAAACAGGAAATGGAATTAATCGGGCTATAGATTTTCTGTCCGTGGCATGGAGATGCATGCACCCTGAGGGAAGTTTACACCCTCGACGGCCTTACGACACACAATGGCCGTTTTTCTTCCTATAAAGGATCGTTGTTGTGGCCCTTTGCGTATTTACACTGCAATATGTTTGTAATGACTCAAAGCGTATTGTTGCTTGCATCACTATCAAAGTTGTTTTGTGTGAGTTTACGGCTCTGGAGAAGGGTCAGTAATAATCTTGTTTTGTGGACAATCTCATTTTGCTAGCCGTCACAACTCCCCGCGTAGTCTTTTTACATGATTAGCCGTTCAAGCGCAAAGAAAATACACCATAATGAATATGCCGTGAGAGGAGTTTTTGAAGATCAGGAACTATAAGTGATCGAAATGAATTCGCATCAACCTCAAGCTGAGGAAAAACTGTACGGGAATCTAATTTTAGCAGCCGCTGTTCGGCTCTTAGCCGAGCAACGTGCTGTAAATCATAATTTAAGTGGATTCATGTCATTTTGATGCCGTTGAACCGAATCGTAACGCGGGGAATGAATTCAGGAAAGCTTACATAAGAGCTAATGGAAATAATGATCCACTCAGGGTTAGAAAACAGCACCTCAGACATGACGCAACCTTTTGACCGAGAAATCGCTTCCATTGTATCAAATTCTAGCATCATCATGCTGTGGTGCTGATCTGTGATCTGCGCATACAACAGCATCTGTCTGTCTGACAGAGAAGCTTAAAAATGCTGCTCACTTGGGTTTGGAACAAAGCACAGGCTCCTCTTTGAAATGAATGAGAAACGACCTACCATTTGCAAACCCACCTGCAAATATGTCCCGTTTAAGTCATTTTGTAACTGTGTCTGTTGTTGGTTCTTTAACAACAGGAAGAGGTCATCAGCGAGTTACTTTGTCACTGAGGAACAGCTGTGGGTTCGAATGCAGACAAACAGGAAGTGGGCGCTCTGAACTGCATTCAGGAAGGCACAATATGATGACGAAGGTTGATTTGGGGTTGTGGAAATGTTGTTTTAGGGTGTTTCTTTGTAGCTGGTGTTTCTGGGTCATAAAAATGCTCAATTTTGATTCGTTGCATGCAACTTCATCTGATTTTTTACAATTTGTCAGTGGTCTTGTTTTTGGTTGCTGAACATCTTGCCAGATCTAAATCCAGATGCTGTCCTGCGAATCAGTTTGACCTGGCTGATTCCAAACTGAATTTGAAGGGATAATTCAACCAAAAAGAAAAAAAATCATCATTAATTTACCCTCACGTCGTTCAAAACCTGTATATGACTCTTTCTTCTGTGGAACACAAAAGGAGATGTTTTGAGAAATGTCTCTGGGGTTTTGTGTCCATGCAATGGCAGTCAACGAGGGTTCAGTGTTGTTTGGTTACCAACATTCTTCAAAATATGTTATACTGGCTTTGAATGACATAAGAATGAGTAAATAGTTTTTTTTTTAAGTAACACTCTTTCACTTGGCTCATATACCATTACCTTGTTTTCACACTGATAATTTAAAGGTCCAGTGTATAAAATGTAGAGGCATCTAGTGGTGAGGTTGCGAATTGCAACCAATGGCTCACTCCAACCCCTCCCTTTCAAAGACCTACGGCGGCTGACACAGAACGAAGATGTCGTCACGTTTTCGCTTCTTTGCCGAATGAGAGAAACGTATTTGCGAAACGTGCTCTGTAGAGCAGTTTGCCCGTTTAGGGCTACTGTAGAAACAACATGGTGAATTCCATGTAAGGGGACCCGTGGTGTATGTAGATAGAAATAGCTCATTCTAAGGTAATAAAAACATAAATCTTCATTATGTAAGGTCTTTATACACCTCTAAAGACATGGTTATGTATATTATATTGCATTTCTGTCAAAAAATACTCCAAAAAATTACACATTGGACCTTCAAATGGCATATGCTCCAAGCAGCGCTGGGTAGGTTTTATCCCGGGCTTTGGTGGTTCTACATCCTGCGTTCCAGACTGAAAGGTTGTATATAATAGCAGCCAGATGTTTTACCCAATAAATCTTTCTTTCTCAGGCCCTCTGATGTAACTGCTTGGATTTCAGCCTTTGGTCATTCTGCCAGTGGTATTCAATGAGAGTCTGTGTGTCTGCAAGCTATGTGCTGGTTTATTGAGAGCTCAATACATCTCAGACACTCCGGTTTTGTTTTCGACAAATGCCAATAATGTGGTATATGTGTGTTCTCGAGGGGGACGGGTAGAAGCAGACAGGAGACAGCTCAGCATTGAGCGGAATGGTAAAGTGCAGGGTTCGACGCGTGCCGTAACTTCCTTTTCGTAAGGAGTCTTTCATGTCCAATGGTAACACCCATTCTCATTGACAGCAGGTTTATCGCTGGAGGTCACAGATCACCGGGCTTTATTCACTAACAGGCGTTCCCGACTTCATTGTTACGCTGGGCAACTGAGCATAGGTTTGAAAATCAGCTTTTTGTTGGTTGGTATTGTTTTGTGGTGTCGAAATAACATTAAGTTATAAAGAGAGAGAGCCACAGGAACATAAAATATGCCAAAAATGTGTACAAATATTTCTGACACGCAATGTTTTGTGGAAAAAAATCTGTTTTTTTCTGTACTGACATTTTAACACTTTGTATTGTGGTGGGGTCAGCACAAATATATGCCAAGTAAAATGTAAACCACAGGCCCAACAAGACAAACAAGAAAAAAAAGTGAATTTGTGAGCCTTTCTACCTACCATTTATCTGCTTTTCTAAATTCACTCGATGGCACAGTTCCTGCAGCGGTCCAGGAGGTGCGAGACAAAGCGAGCCCTTTGAATCTCTTGAGCCGTTAATCTCACCCAGTGCTTCCAGACGTCATTATTTGAACCCACCATGACAGTCCAAAGCAGGCCGTCTCAAAACTGGCTCGCATCCCAGAATCTGGTTGTGCTGTTTAAGACTTCTGACCTAAGTGTGGTATTGCTTCGATCTTTAAGTTGCATTTCTGCGCATATTTTGTTTTAATGTTGAACTGTAACTACGCAAGCACCGCCTCCCACATTTACATGTTGCACACAGAAATCTAAATGAGAACAGTAATGTATAAAGAAATTTAAGAAATAAATATATTACAATGGGAAAAAAATGTTGGATAGGTTTTTTATATCTAAATAAGTATATAAAAATGCTTAAATAAATGTAAAAAATAAATAAATGAAAGAATGAAATATAAAGTTCAAAATAATCATTAAAGGAAAACTAATACAAAAATAAATTTAGTCCTGAATTATTGTTAAAATAATTTTATATTATTAAGTCTTTGTTTTCTTAATATTATATTTTTTCATTAAATTTTTGGTCCTTCACATAGTTTCTGTAGTTCTATTAAACCACTTTTTTTGTCAAATATTAACATTTTAAACTAAGTTTATATATATTAAGATATTTTAAACTATTTATATATTTTTGACCCTCCATACAGTTCCTGCAATTTTTAATTAAGCACTTTTTACCAAATATTAACATTTTTAATGTATGTTTAAATATTTAAACAATTTGAAATTATTTAAAATTTCTAACTAATAATATAATTTTTTGGTTCTCCATAGAGTTCCTGCCATTTTATTAAAGTACTTTTTACTAAACCGTTTAAATATTTAAAATGTTTGATATTATTTCAACTTTTTATTTATTTTTGTCCTCTATACAGTTTTTCACATTTTATTGAAGCACGTTTAAATAAACTGTTTAAATATTTGAAGAATAACTATTACAATGTCCTTAAAATTACATTTCATGCAGTGTGTAATGTTGTAAAGTTGTAAAGCCGAAAGTAAGTCGACTCTGAATCACGCGAACGAGTCGTCTGTGGTTCTAATTGTTGTTGGACACTCCATAAACCAAAGTAGGACCTTAAAAATCACAAATTATTTACTCTTTAAATCATTTGAAATGATTTAAACTTCGTTAATATTAAATATTTTTTACTCATCATTTATTAAAGCTACAGAACGCAATGTAATACTGTGAGTTTTTTTTTACCACAGCACAGTAAAGGGGGATTGTTGAATTCCACGCGCATGCCATGGTTTATAAACCCTATAAAGCATGATAAGCTAAAGGAAGTCAAAAATTATGTTTCATCTGCGGGTGTCACTGTTGGACAGTGTTACTTTAGAAAAATAAGTGCCGTGCACCCAAGTGACCCTGTATGATCTCATATTTTATATCCTCTTGGCTCACATTAATTTGTCTTTGTGTTTCAGTTGCACTGGGGCGTAACCAGGCCCTGAAAAGAGAGAAACCCAAATGGAAAAGCGACTACCCCATGACCGACGGGCAGCTACGCAGCAAGCGCGATGAATTCTGGGATACCGCACCGGCTTTTGAAGGCCGGAAGGAAATCTGGGATGCACTTAAGGCGGCTGCGCAGGCTTTTGAGAGCAACGACCACGAGCTCGCTCAAGCCATCATCGACGGCGCCAGCATCACTTTACCACACGGTAAGAGGCCATCGACACAGATTCTGATCAGCCAGTGTGCTTTGATTCAAACCAGACGTTTGAACTGATCATATCTGTTTTCTCCTGGTTAAGTTGAGTGTTCTAGGCATTTTGACAAGCATTTACATTACATTTATGCATTTGTCAGACAATTTGATCTAAAATGACTTGAAATGCATTTGAAGCACACTATACATTTTTTTACATGTTTTGTGGAAATTGAATCCACAATGCAATGATCTACCAACTGAGCATTCATATTTCAGTTTGGTGGGTTGTTTGCTCATCTGTTTTTATGGTGTTTTTTTTTTTATTCCAAACAGGACATTTTATTTTCTGATTTTCTAAAATAAGACTTAATGTTAATCAGGACACAGGATTTCTAGCAGAGCTCTCTTAACCTCTGGACGTTTTGATGCATCACTGCCTTGTAAAAGATCCACACGCGCGCTGCTGGTTGTTTTGTTGCCTTCATAATTAATATATGAATACAATACTGTTATAATGAGTCTTATCCTTCAGAGTATTAGATCAGCACGGCAGATCAATGCTTTTTGATGCTAATCCGTGAGTCATTGCTCACTGCTCAGACTAAAGGCCAGGGGTAATTCATAGCAAGAGATATTATATGATATTTGTTGTTTTTTAGACATCACTGTGCTTTATATGGCAAATACAGATGTGTTTTGCCCTGCAATTAACTACATATAAATATATACTGTATGTGACCCTGGACTACAAAACCAGACATAAGTCGCACAGGCATATTTGTAGCAATAGCCAAAAATACATTGTGTGGGTCAAAATTGTTTTTTATTTTTTATTATTTAATTATGGATTTGAATATTATTAAAATATTAGGTAAAGATCATGTTCCATGAAGATATTTAGTAAATTTCCTACCATAAATTTATAAACTATTTATATTCAAATAGTTGTATCTCGGCCAAATATTCTCCTATCCTAACAAAACCATACATCAATGGAAAGCTTATTCAGCTTTCAGATGATGTAATGTATAGTTTCGAAAAATGACCCTTGTGACTGGTTTTGTGGTCCAGGGTCACATATATGTATTGTATGTATATTAGAGATGTACCAATATATCGGCCAAAAATCGGTATCGGCCTTTTTTTCACAAATCGGCTATCAGCTGATAGTTAAAAACATCCAAAGATCAGGGCCGATATTCAATTCAATTCAATTCAATTCAATTGTATTTATATAGCACTTTTCACAATGTGCATTGTTCCAAAGCAGCTTTACAGGAGAAAAGAAGAAAAACAGAAAAACACAGCAAAGCTAAAACACAGCACAGTGCATAGTGTTTATTGAACAAGCAAGATTATTCTAATAAATGATATCTAACAAAAGCAGTCTCCCAGTGAGCAAGCCAACACGGCCCTGTGGCGAGGAACCCAAACTCCAATAATAAATAAATGGATAAAAAACCTCTCGTCTCAGCCGGGAGGGCCAGGTCCCCTCTGACATGTCACAGCTGCCCTCAGAGACTTTAAATAAAAATGACTGAGAATATGTTTGTGAAAAATAGGGAGATCTTATTGGTTAGTTAGGGATGAGCATTGACAGATATATCCTGTCAATCAAAAGAGGACAATAAAATGCAATGAATTTGTGCTCTGTGTATAGAAAATGTCAAGAAACATCACCAGTTTGATGTTCAATATTAATAGTTATTAAATTAATTAATAACACATAATTTGATCTTCAGAATCGGTACGGGCAGATATCACTCTGAATAATCGTCTATGGGTGGAGAAATGTACAAACCCGATTCCAAAAAAGTTGGGACACTGTACAAATTGTGAATAAAAACAGAATGCAATGATGTGGAAGTTTCAAATTTCAATATTTTATTCAGAATACAACATAGATGACATATCAAATGTTTAAACTGAGAAAATGTATCATTTTAAGGGAAAAACAAGTTGATTTTAAATTTCATGGCAACAACACATCTCAAAAAAGTTGGGACAAGGCCATGTTTACCACTGTGTGGCATCCCCTCTTCTTTTTATAACAGTCTGCAAATGTCTGGGGACTGAGGAGACAAGTTGCTCAAGTTTAGGAATAGGAATGTTGTCCCATTCTTGTCTAATACAGGCTTCTAGTTGCTCGACTGTCTTAGGTCTTCTTTGTCGCATCTTCCTCTTTATGATGCGCCAAATGTTTTCTATGGGTGAAAGATCTGGACTGCAGGCTGGCCATTTCAGTACCCGGATCCTTCTTCTACGCAGCCATGATGTTGTAATTGATGCAGTATGTGGTCTGGCATTGTCATGTTGGAAAATGCAAGGTCTTCCCTGAAAGAGACGACGTCTGGATGGGAGCATATGTTGTTCTAGAACTTGGATATACCTTTCAGCATTGATGGTGCCTTTCCAGATGTGTAAGCTGCCCATGCCACACGCACTCATGCAACCCCATACCATCAGAGATGCAGGCTTCTGAACTGAGCGCTGATAACAACTTGGGTTGTCCTTGTCCTCTTTAGTCCGGATGACATGGCGTCCCAGTTTTCCAAAAAGAACTTCAAATTTTGATTCGTCTGACCACAGAACAGTTTTCCACTTTGCCACAGTCCATTTTAAATGAGCCTTGGCCCAGAGAAAACGCCTGCGCTTCTGGATCATGTTTAGATATGGCTTCTTTTTTGACCTATAGAGTTTTAGCCGGCAACGGCGAATGGCACGGTGGATTGTGTTCACCGACAATGTTTTCTGGAAGTATTCCTGAGCCCATGTTGTGATTTCCATTAGAGTAGCATTCCTGTATGTGATGCAGTGCCGTCTAAGGGCCCGAAGATCAAGGGCATCCAGTATGGTTTTCCGGCCTTGACCCTTACGCACAGAGATTGTTCCAGATTCTCTGAATCTTTGGATGATATTATGCACTGTAGATGATGATAACTTCAAACTCTTTGCAATTTTTCTCTGAGAAACTCCTTTCTGATATTGCTCCACTATTTTTCGCCGCAGCATTGGGGGAATTGGTGATCCTCTGCCCATCTTGACTTCTGAGAGACACTGCCACTCTGAGAGGCTCTTTTTATACCCAATCATGTTGCCAATTGACCTAATAAGTTGCAAATTGGTCCTCCAGCTGTTCCTTATATGTACATTTAACTTTTCCGGCCTCTTATTGCTACCTGTCCCAACTTTTTTGGAATGTGTAGCTCTCATGAAATCCAAAATGAGCCAATATTTGGCATAACATTTCAAAATGTCTGACTTTCAACATTTGATATGTTATCTATATTCTATTGTGAATAGAATATAAGTTTATTAGATTCGTAAATTATTGCATTCTTTTTTATTCACAATTTGTACAGTGTCCCAACTTTTTTGGAATCGGGTTTGTAGTATTGGTGCAAATTGTATATAGATTTTATGAAAGCTTAAATTCTCAAGATCATTTGTACTTTTGGAAAATTGTAATGGCATAAACTCATGAGCAGGTCTGTCAGCTTTCTTAACCGACCGGCCAGCGCTCCGATGTGGAACCGTGTCGTCATTTGTATGTACGTGAGAGTGTAAGCGCCTCACCCTCTGGTTCTCATTGTCTACATCTGCCTGGAGGCAGCTGGAGATTCTTGAAGGCAGTTGTCAGGGTCTCCTGAGAGCCGGGCTGCCTGGTGACGCTGTGGAAAAACTCTGGCTGTTACTTAGCCTGCGAATCAAAACATACTTTTCTCCTCTTGTCATACCCGCGTTTTGTTTCTTTTATTTTCCCTCAGAGCTGTCGTGATTTGATTTTTTAATCTGGAATTTATTTATCGGCATTTTCATTTACTTGTATGTTTGCATGCTTGGCAGACGCTTTTATCCAAAGTGACTTATGATGAATAATGCATTAACCATTTACATGCCGTTCAAACGGTTTATGGTGTTTCACGCTTTGCCTTTTGAGCTACAGGGACACTTTAAACGTGTTAAATGGCGTTTAAATCATTAATGCGTTTGCAGACACTGTTTGTTTTTTCTTCCCAGTGGCAGTAACATTTTTCATGATCGTTACTAAAAGGTTTGCTTGTATTGATATTGTTTTATTCTTTAATAGGATTTCTTTGCGATCATAAATGAGTGCTTTGCTGATTTACAGTAAACGCTACTCAGTACGGTTAAATCTCCTCGCCAAAAATATCACATCACGCTGGCCTTTCCAAACCTTAAACCCCCCACCACACCGGACAACTTGATGATGCCAAATAGTACATTGTAGTGAGAGTTTTTCTAGAAATCTAGTCATAAAGAGCACCAGCAATTGTCCGCGACCAGAGAAAATCCCTTTTCGCTGGAACCCAGAGGTTTTTAAGGGGTTCCAGAGCCGCTCTTTGTGTCACCGAAGGCCATGTGGTCGATGACATGAGATGGACTCGGGAGTTTATTTATAACTCTGAGACTCATTGAGTGAAAAGGTCAGAGGACAGCGAGTAACCATCCTCCACTTTCTCTTAACCTCCGCCCTGCCTAGTTCTGCTCACTTTGAGTATTTGTGGTCAGGTTTACGTGAAGAGCAGAATGGAGATTGAAGCCTCAGGCTTCATCTCAGTGGTTGTGCTTTGTGTATCTTTACCTTATTGGAATCGATGCACATTTTTTTGCATAATGCATAATTCTCCCTTAAAGAGGGAGAATTTTGAACATTTTAAATAATCGCATCCAGAATAAAAGTTTGTGTTTACATAATATATGCTGGTGTTCTGTGCATATTCATTTTGTATTTATAAACACATACACATAAATGCATATATTTAAGAAAAATATAAAATATAACTATTAATAAACTTTTATTTACAATTTCAATTATTGGTAAATATAAATGTATACATTTAAAATTTATAGACAAGTATGAGTATGTTTTGTCTTTATAAATACAAAATTAATATGCACAGTACACAGATATATATAGATATATATTATGTAAACACAAACCTTTATTCTGGATGCGATTAATCGCGATTAATCGTTTGACAGCCCTAATTTTAAAGCGATAGTTTACCCCAAAATAACAATTCCGTCATCATTTATCCTCATGTCATTCGAAACCTGCATGTGACTTGCTTCCGTGGAACATAATTGAGGATATTTTGAGAAATGTCTCAGTGGTTTTGGTTCCATACAGTGATATGGGGTCCAATGTTGTCTGGTTATCTTCTGTCTGCAGAAGAAAGTAAGTCCTACAGGTTTAGAACAAACACACACACACACACACACACACACACACACACACACATATACATGTGTATATATATATATACTGTATATATATAAATTAGATAATGTCACAGCTCAAAAAAATGAAATTAAATGTGTTTCGATATCTACCTGTATGGTCATTTAGCCTGCTTATTGACTGGTTTACAATATGTATGTACATTATGTTTGATTTTTATGTATATGGTTAGTGAAATATGGTTAAAGGGCTTTTATTGAGATATCAGCAGTTCACAAGTTAACGCATGCATATTTCTGAAAATGTGCATACAGGAATTGATAAGAGGAATTGAAATTTTAATTTTAAAACGAGTATCCGATTCCTGACCTGTCGATTCCGATTCCAGAATTATAATTGCTTATAACCCTAGTTGTGCTAAGAAATAACGCTTGCACACTCATAAAATAGTAGTGATGCCACAGAAGAACCATGTTTGGTTCCCTCCGAACCTTTCTCTCAAAGCTTCCTAGAAGAACCAATTTTGCATTTTTAGTCTGTAGAATCTTTTTACAGTAAAAAAACGTCTTTTTCTGCAGATACTAGACCATACAAACAGATTAGATTAGACTAGAACAGACAGAATATTTTAGGGACTTTTATTTTAAAGAATTGTGTCTTTTAACCTATAATGTGTTGATTAAACATCCAATCAGTAGACACACTGTACTAACATCTAACATTTCTAACATCTACAGCAGTTTTGGGGGTTCAGTAGGTCTGCTAAAGATAACTCCAAAATCCAGTAAAATCTAAAGAGTCTTCCAGTGCTTAACTGTAATGTATCTGTGGTCATTTTGCCAGCTTCTGATGCACCAACAGGATGTTGATCAAGTACTACTTTATTATTTAACATTTCCATCAGCATATTTGTCAGGTAGTGAGGAACTAACATTGAGTCTATTAAAGGCGGGGTGTCCGATTTCTCTTAGACGTTGTTGATGTTCAAATCACCAAAACAAACACACCCCTACCCCCATCTTTCGCTTTCGTCAGCGCTCGGCTCGGCTAGTGTCCGTCCTGTGCATTGTGCACCTTACTGCTGATTGGCTACAAGGTTGTTTTGGTACTCGGCCTGACTCGGTTGTCTAAAGCGTATTTCGGAAATCGGTTACCCCCATCGGGATGTTATCAATTTAGAGCCAACGTGCCACCATATTTAGTGTACAAAAGTCTTCTGACTGTTTACATTCAAACACAGCGTAATGATTGCTTAATAAGCTTCATATATTGAACATTTCCACGCGCAAACATATCGCTTCACTTCGGAAGACATTTATTAACCGCCTGGATTCTTTTTTTGATGGATGGATGTGTTTGGTAATGCTGGCACTGTTCAATGGCATAACAACGCTAGGATGAGTCAGGATGATATTATATATAACTTTGTTTGTGTTCGGCTGAAGCCGGGAAGAAAAGAATCACTATAATAAAGCAATGGTTAATTTTGGTGTCAGTGTTCACAGACAAAGGGTTGCAGTTAGAATGCCACCAAACGCGAATTAAGCGATTGCGCGAGGAAATTACATACAAAGTCAATGCAAAGATGCAAATAAAGGCAGGCGATGCGAATGGGGCGGCGCGTTTGCCGCGAATGCATCAATTCAACTCGAGCGAGAAATTTGTGCGAAGAGCTCATTGACGCCTACTGTTTGACGGGTGCGGAAGCGTGAAGACACTTCCCGTCGCATGATGTTTTTAGCATCACTCACTCGAAAATAACGAACTTTTCCCGTGAGTAATAAAGAGTGTGGAAAACACGATTGTTGCATTTGGTGTGAACACAGCATAAGAATCTTTCATTTTCAATGTGAGCTGGTGATGCCATGACATGACCAACAACAGCCGTTGCCCATTAAAACACATCATATCTTGTTAGGAATGAGCATTTACGCATTTGGGAAACACTTTTATACAAAACGACTTGCATAAATATTTTTGGGTTATAGTTTTGTGTCTGTTGAATCCTCAATTAAAATGTGTGGTTTTCTGTAGGGCTGCAATTTATGATAATCGATTAGTTGGGCGATTATTTTTTCAATTAATCGGATAAAAATGTAATTACATCTTTTGCTTATAATAAGTAAATCAGATATGGGAAAAGTATACACAACTGAACTCATTAGCCTTCTCCCAAAATGTTGTGAATGTCTCCATAATTAAAACACCTGATGAGTTGATTCATGTGTGTCATATTAGAAGCAACTGACAATAGTCTCTCCCAAAAGTGGGAGCGAGGGGAGGGTCGGCCAAGGAAATCATTTTTTTTGCCATGAAAAGTGAGATATTTGTCATTCAAATGTAGTGAAGTACAATAAAAAGTAAACAGAAAAAGTAATACTTAAGTACAAATACTCAAAAAGTGTACTTAAGTACAGTACTCAAGTAAATGTACTCTTCGTTACCCACCTCTAGGGCTGTAGTCAAGTCCACCATTGTCGAGTCCAAGACAAGTCCAAGACCAGGACTAGTCGAGACCGAGTCAAGTCCGAGTCCAAAGAGGTTCGAGTCCAAGTCAAGTCAAAGTCCAGAGAGGTTCGAGTACAAGTCAAGACCGAGTCCAATTGAGACAGTCAAGACAGAGACAGAAAAAAATCATGACTACAAGACCACATACTTAACTATTGATAATTTATGTGATGCAAGAGACAGCATATCTTCTATTCTATGATAATCATTTTCATTGTTGTTTGTAATGATCAAAAAGCAGATAAAATAAGGTCATTTTATTTTTACTATATAGGTATAGCACTAAAGTCACAAAGCCGAAGTGTAACTGTTTATTACTTTTTTAAGGAACTTTTTTATCAGCCCTCCTAACAGCAAGGTTGTGCAGCAATGAACACTTGTGTGCGTGTGCGCGCCTGCCCGTGCACGTGAGTGTTCGATAGAGGAGCCGCTAGAAAGAGCAGAGGCTCCACGGCTCGTTTATAAGCACGTCGGTGCCCATCCTTAAATAACATGTTCATCACAATGACAATAAAAATACGATCATCTTATCTTTAAGCCCTACTTTCCAAACTTTCTAAAATACTCAAATGCAATGCTAACTCTGAAACATGGCATTAACTTACCTCTCTTTGTGATGCCTTTGCAGGTGTCTTACGAAATTGGATGTTGTCCCACATGTTTCGGGGAAAGTTTTGTTGCAAAAAGTTTCCTTTTAAGCGCACTGTCGATACATTTATTATGGTTTGTAAAACCAATCTGTATTATGCCGCTGCTCGCTGACATCGTGCCTGATGAATGATTGATGCTGGTTCGCGCCGCGGACGAATCATTCATTCGAACCGGTTCTTTCTTTTTAGTGAACCGGTCGAACCAGTTCAGCTGAATCTTTCCCGTTTAGCGTCTCCCGTAAACACTTAATATTATCCACAAATTAATTCAGTTCTTCACTTTCTGGCGTGCATGACAGTCCCGAGGACTTGAACCAATATACCTGAGTTATTTAGTTACAACAACAGCACACACTGAACTGAACTGCTGTGTGAAAAGAGAACTTATGAGCACGCGCAGCTCTCGTTCTAGAGTCGAGAGTCGGCAACAGTTTTCGGATCATTCGTTTTTGGATCACAAGAATATTGGTCTATCAATGTTTTGTTTTGAAGGAGAAAATAAAACATATATCGCTGGACTCGGACGAGACCGACTAGAACATTTGCGAGACCAATGACCAAGTCCGAGACAAGTCCGAGTTCAAATACCAACGAGTCCAAGACAAGTCCGAGACCATAAAAAAACGTCTCGAGACCGGACTCGAGTACTACAGCACTACCCACCTCTGAACTAAATAAACCACCAAATCAGGGTATTTAGCCTATTATGTACTTTGCAAAGTGCAAACGCCACAAATTGGGTTTTACTAATATAATCTTTAATTTTGTCATTTAAAACACCTCTCCCCTTTAAACTTTCAAACTGTGCAGCTTGAAGAGATGCACGCAGAACACGTCTGACTTTAAAACTGCGCACATCGCACTGCACGGAGAGACGCATGCACCGAGAGACACGTCTGACTTTAAAACTGCGCAACATGTGCCGCACGGAGAGACACGTGTGACTTTAAAACTGCGTCACTCGTGCTGCACGGAGAGACACGTGTGACTTTTAAACTGCGCACCTCGTGCTGCACGGAGAGACACGTGTGACTTTTAAACTGCGCACCTCGCGCTGCACGGAGAGACACGTCTGACTTTAAAACTGCGCAACATGTGCCACACGGAGAGACACGTGTGACTTTTAAACTGCGCACCTCGCGCTGCACGAAGAGACGCATCCACGGAGAGACACGTCTGACTTTAAAACTGCGCAGCTCATGCTGCACGGAGAGACACATCTAAAACAGTAATTTTAAAAGGGAAGAAGATGCGCTTGATTTATAACTGCGCAGCNGCACCTCGCACTGCACGGAGAGACGCATGCACCGAGAGACACGTCTGACTTTAAAACTGCGCACCTCGCACTGCACGGAGAGACGCATGCACCGAGAGACACGTCTGACTTTAAAACTGTGCAACATGTGCCACACGGAGAGACACGTGTGACTTTTAAACTGCGCACCTCGCGCTGCACGGAGAGACACGTGTGACTTTAAAACTGCGTCACTCGTGCTGCACGGAGAGACACGTGTGACTTTTAAACTGCGCACCTCGCGCTGCACGAAGAGACGCATCCACGGAGAGACACGTCTCACTTTAAAACTGCGCAGCTCATGCTGCACGGAGAGACACATCTAAAACAGTAATTTTAAAAGGGAAGAAGATGCGCTTGATTTATAACTGCGCAGCTCGCAAGTGACGTCACAGACCAACTAATCGATAATGAAATTCGTTGACAACGAATTTCATAATCGATTATTATCAATTTTATCGATTAGTTGTTGCAGCCCTAGTTTTCTGTATGGTTTTCTTTACCTCAGGTTGTAGTCCAGTGTAAATCCCTGTAATATTTTCTTTTGAGAAATGAGGAACGGAACTGTATTGTTAGACTGAAATCCGGAAAAACCAGATGAACGACAACAGATGATGTTGCCTTGCTATCTCAATTCTCCAAGCCTATTTGTCCCATCTAAACAGATTTCCTATTGTCATCGGAAATGACATTAC
The DNA here is from genome assembly GCF_024868665.1 of Triplophysa rosa. NCBI lineage: Eukaryota > Metazoa > Chordata > Actinopteri > Cypriniformes > Nemacheilidae > Triplophysa > Triplophysa rosa. The sequence continues at coordinate 6,291,237 of NC_079908.1, forward strand.
AGCTGTTATCAAGTACAAACTGTTTCGGTCTCAGTCGCTGCGTCTCTCTTCAGACTCTTGATGCAGGAACAATTCTTTGACTCCATTCCAAGAAATCAGCGCTAAAGCAGCTCTCCAGCATTTTATTGACTCTCACTAGCACTACACCTGCCTCATATACGCATTAACATGATGAGAGGGGTACTTAAGACTGTACTTGAGAAACAGAAGAGGTTCACAGAGAGCCAGTCGTGTGTCATCTTATCCCCTTACGTTCTCGTTTGGTTTTCGCTTTGAGTGACACACCTAGGACACGGATAATCCCGATTTTTCTTTCGTCTGCAATGAAATTGTTCTATGTCCAAGTGTATATGTCAAAACAAACTTTTTGTGTCTAGTTAGAATAAAAAACTCAAATTTGGATTAATTCTTACTTTGTTGCATCATGGTTATTAGCTTTGTTAGTTGTTTTGGATCTTTATAGTCCATCCTTTATTCTGGTTTCTACACATAAGAAACCAAAAGTTTTGCATGAACGTATCAGAAATAATTTAGTTTTTTTATAACTGATACAACACATAACTGAAACAATCCCTCACTGAGCGTTGACATTACACAGTCACTTTTGACTGACTTCCAGAGAGATATGGCTCAAGACGACAGAATGACAAACTTCCTCTTTGGAAGAAGCCAGTGATGTTGTCATTGTTCCTGTCCCAATGTTTTTGATTCATTGTGCTTAGTTCCTCTGTGGTTGAAAGGGTAACAGATTCCACAATGAGGCTCTGTGTCATAGGAATGCTCATCATGTGATGAGTGTGTCTCTACTCTGTTCACCTATTCACACAAGTGGGAGTTCCAAAAATAATATTGTGTAACATTGTAAAAGCTGAAAGTGCAGCCTTAAATGCCAAGTCTGTGCTCGTAAATGAAGAAAATGAATCAAGTGTGTGGCACACAACAAGAACATAAAATTAATGATAAAACTTTTTTCTGTTTGACTTTTCACATGCAGTGTGTGACAATTCTCGTCAATTTAAAAATGAAATGTGTTAATCTGGCATAAGAACAACGGTGTACTATACAGTATAAAGTACAGTATGAATATACCTTATAGTTTATAATATAATATATAAGCGGACGTCACAATATACCGGTATTGTCAATATGGTGATATTAATAATTAGGAGTAGTGATACTGTGTTGAAGATGAATTTTTTTATAGTGAAAGTGAATAATTCAGGTTGAACTAAGAAGGCTGTCTCTGTATAGTTGTATTTTAAGTGTGACTCGTTGACCTAAATGAACAATGAGAGAACACAAAATCAATAAAAACAATGCTTAATTAAAATAAACATGTATTTATTTCAGTAAACTAGATATTGCACTAATAACGTAAATTCTTTTTGTGTTGTGAAAATCTGATGTTGTGACAACCTTATATCAAGTATAATAAATTATTAATTAAATATAATAATAATCATCATTATCATCATCATCGTAATAATCATAATAATATATACATAAATATAATAATAAATGATGACCAGAGTTATTATAGTTTTGATTTTAGTTTTATTTATATTCAAAATTAGCTTTTATTTTAAGATTTTTAGCTTTTGTTAATTTTAGTTAGTTTTAGAAAATTTTGTCATTTTATAATTTATTTGTTTATTTTTTATGTTTCTATATAATGCTAATTCATTTTTCAATTATATTTCAGTTTATTTTTAGGGAAACATTTCAATTTTTCCTTTAGCTGCATTTTTCCCAATCATTTTTAGGTCAATATTTGATTTCAATGAAAAGAAACGTTTCCACAGTTTTAATTTAAGTAAACTAAATAACCTCGATAATAACATATAATATAACAAAATTTAGTATAGTAATAAAATATAAACAACACAATAAAAAAAATAGTGTCAAAGAGGGACAAACCCAACTGTTGGGTTGAAAGTTAACCTATGTTGGGTTGTTGAAACACAAAATTATATAAATATAAAAAAAATTAGGGGTTTATTTAACACAGCGGTTGGGTTTCTCTGTTTTTGACCCAACCACTGGTTGAAAATAATCCAGAATTTTTTATAGTGTATTTTTGTATTACATCCACGGCCTTTCATTTGGAGCATATACACTGTGTGACCATAGTCCATTGTTTTAATATATATTGTATCTCCATATTTTGTGATTTTTATACGATAATTATTGGTCATCCTCTATGTTTGCCACTGGGTTTTGCAAATATCTAACCAATAAAGATCATTTTAAAAACTACATTGTTTTTTCCATTTCCTGAAAAACATCACATTTGGATATACAAGGTTTCGGAAGGACAGCTGCGATGTATACGAATATGTAATACTCAAAATCTCATATGAGTGTTAATCCTCCAATTTTTGAGTATTAAAAACATTGAAGTGACTCCCTTTCTTGTGTGTGTTCTGCTCAGGTGCACTGACCGAATGCTACGATGAGCTCGGGAATCGCTACCAGCTGCCCGTCTACTGCCTTTCCCCTCCAGTCAACATGATCGAAGAGAAGAGCGAGTCTGAGACCATCGAGGTCCCTGAAGCTCCAGCCAGCGAGGGCCAGGAGTGCCAGCTGCGTCTGCGTCTCTCCACTGGCCGTGATCTACGCCTCACGGTCCGCACCTGCGACAGCGTCCAGCAGATGAAGCGCCGGCTGCAGGCCCAGGAGGGAGTGGCGACCGGCAGCCAGCGCTGGTTCTTCTCGGGCCGACCGCTCACCGACAAGATGAAGCTGGAAGACCTGAAGATCTCCAGAGACTATGTGGTCCAGGTGATCGTTAGCCAGCCTCCGGAAACCCCACCACTGTCGCAAAACCCCACGCCTGTGGAAAACTAATGCCTCGCCGGGAACTTTGAAGTGTGGAGATCAAATTAAAGGGCGTGGCCGATTCGGGAATGGCCGTTTCAGAGTCTAGAGAGGTGATCTCTAGAGGCCTTTCCCTTCAAACACTCACTGCCTTTGACTTGACTAGCTTCAGCTCTTCTCAGCGTTGAGACTCTGGTCAAAAGCCTCAGGGTAGAAAACTGGAGCCAGTACTTGGCCACGAGAGGTCCAATATGGCAAATGAAACTTAATAGTGATGGTTCTGCCTAAAAGTTGTTGTTTTGACGTTTATGGAGCTGTACGTTTCTTATTTCTTACGATGAGAGCATATGTCTGCAAGGCAGACCAGAGGTGTGATCTACTTGTGTCTTAAATCGGAGACACTCGGGGCCAACGGAACTTTTGAAATGTGGTTGGCCTTCAAAAGGAAGAAGGATAGTTTGTTGAACTGTTTTCTTAATGTTCGTTTTTATTAGAAACTTTGTATCCAAATATATATGAAGAATTTAAAGAAGCGGGGGCCTGTTGCAAAGTCTTTTTCCCCAGTTTTCCCCTGTTTTGATTCCAGTTCTTGTTCAGATAACCTTTCAATTGCTTATATTCTGTAAACATTTATTCTTAAGTTTTTTCCAGTTCAAAAAAAGAGGAAGTTTTTGTCATAAAGACTGGCAGATCAGCTGTTTGACCTTTTGCCTCATTTTGGAAAGTATGAATTTAGTAGAGATGGCGGTCATCGCATTTTGCAGTTAGCGGTTAGTGATATTCTAAACAAAATATCCTCCACCGAAGACCATTGAATCTCTTATACAGTCGAAATCTTCACGCAGATTTCATCAGCTTTGAGTGCATTGTGCCTCACGCATTCTGACTCCATATAACAGGAATACCATCAGAATAAAGTAATGATGTAATAAACGTGTAATAAAAATGTAATGGAGAAACCTTGAGCGAGTTATTGAATTTGATAGAGAAAACATTTCTACAGGTTGGAACAAAATTGGACATACAAGAGGATGCAATCTTTAATTGATGTTTCTCTGATGCCCCCCATATGGAATGTGTGTCATGAATGTAGCTGTTTATATGAAATGAGCATTCTCACAGTTTACTCCATATGTTTTTAGTTTTTTTAAGTTCATTTTTAAGTTTGGCCTTTATAGTGAACTTGATGAGAACGGCTGAAAGTGATGGGGAGCAGTGAGTGGAATAGAGAAGCGACGCGAGCCTCGAACTTGCATCGCCTAGCCTACAACTTCAACTTTGTGTTTTTAAATGGTTTGAAGACTTGGTCCTGTTGAAAGACAGTTTAAAAACAGCTGCATATTTTAATGATACAGAATGCGTTTTTAATTAAATTGATGAACATTTGTACACTTATGTATTGCGGTGTCTGATTTTGTGCTACTATATTTTTTAGTTTAGTATTACAGTTGTGTCTTTATACATTAATGCAGTATTTATCATTGAGTTGTTAACAATACAAAATGGCCAAACCATATTTATGCACCAGTTCACTTCAGATTATATTCCAAGGGAAGTGGTATTGTGGCTTGTTTATGACAACGTGCTTTTCTGGGGGTGAAGCCTTAGCCACGATAAGGAAAATCCCACGACCTTACAAGTTTTTATCAAATGTAGATGATATTTTGCATTAAATTATAAAAAAAATAAAGAAAATGGGTGTGATCATCTTAAAGGAGCAAAATAAAATTAGCCTTTATTTTCTTCTTTGAGCGGATCACAATCAGAGTTATATTGAATAAAATCCTGACTCTTCACAGCTTGGTAATTGCAATGGATAGAGACCCAGTCTTTGAAGCTCCAAAAAGCGCATATATCCGTCATAAATGTAATACGTAAGACTCCAGGGTTACGTACAGGCTAAATACGTCTCATGATTAGGAATGCACTGATGTGTAAATTTTAGCCGATAACCGATAATTATTTAACATTGTAAGTCGATAACCGATATATTGGCCGATAAACAGTATCTAAATATTAATAAAAACAACTCTGAGACTGAAACAAAAGGCAAAAAGTGGAAAACTGCTTTTATTTGAAAACATTCACTGCAGAAAACAAGGTAACCATTAGTTCTCTTTTTTCCCTGAAAGTAATGTACCAAGCCTACTTTACACTAGTTAAAGATTTTTTAATATTCTCTAGATTCTTTAACTTTTCAACTTTTCTGGTCATTTTTATTTAATGGACAAATTATAGATGTTCTTCCAGTGCAGCCCAGAAAAGTGTTCTTAATTGCCACAAGTCTAACAGGTCTCAAGGCAGAAAGCATTCAGACAGCAGTCTGATTCAAGCAATATGCTTTTGTTCCTATAATTTACACATTCATAAATATTTACATACTGTACCTGCATCAACAATGTTTTGCTAATAGCAGTAAGTGAATGATCACGACAGAAAGACAGCGCTGTATTGTATTTTAACTGTGAGCAGTGTGCAGCTAAAGTGGTTTAACCAGAGGAAACGATTTACAATTTATCGGCTATAATATATCGGCCGATATCGATAACATTAAAAATGACCGTTTATTGGCCGATACCACTGATAATTTATTGTGCATCCCTAACAACGATACATTTGTGAGCAAAAACGATCATTTTGAGTGAATTTAGTCACGTTTGGATGTAAACAAGATTATCACTGTTCTCACTCAAAATGGTTCTAAAATACGCGAAAACCAATGAGATTCAAAATTTAGATTCATAGCGCTGTGAAACAGCGATGTAATCACAGTTTAAATCTCATTGGTTCATTGGTTGATATATGCGTTTTTTTGCAGTGGGTCGCTGGGCCTCTATTCACTTGCATTACAAAGCCAGGAACAGCCAGGATTGAGATTATTATTACTCCAAATGTGTTCACCGGAAGACATGTACACCTAGGACAGCAGGTGGGGGAGTAAATTATGGCGAAAATGTCACTCTTGAATGAAATGTTCCTTTAAGTTAAGCTTCATAAGTTTACATAAATGTGTGTTTTGTAATTCCTAATATGTTGGCTATTTAGTCCATCTTTAAAGGTGAGGTAACAAGCTGTTTCATGCATTCTGACTTCTTTACACTGTTAAACGTGCTGGCTTCTCAAGCTTAAAGGGATACTTTACTAGTAAATCAAAATTTCCCCATGTTTTACTCACCCTCAAGGCATCCTGACTGAATATGGCGTTCTTCTTGAAGAATAATGCAGTCGGAGTTATAATACCAAGTATCATTTTACTTCCAAGCGGTAGAATTCGAGTGAATGGGTGTTGACTTTTTGAAGCTCCAAAAAGTGCATCCATCGATCAAAGAACTGCTGGACACAGCTTTGTGGTCTTAACAAAGGTCTTCTGCAGTGAATCGATGCATTTGTTTAAGAGAAATATCCATATTGGCAGAGATATTAACGTTGATGTCTAGCTTCCGTCACCTCTCGAATATGCGTGAACTGGAGGCTTGTTTTTCCGGCAAATGATGGTGACGACAGCTGTCGCCAGAGTAGACTCTTTCCTATTGGAACAAAACGAAAAATGCCATGTTCGTCACAGGAACTTACGATGCCTGCGTCATCTGCCAGAAAAACAAGCCTCTGGTTCATGTGCATTCGAGAGATGACGCAAGCTAGACATCAATGTTAATAGCGCTGTCAATATGGATATTTCTCTTAAACAAACGCATCGATTCGCTGCAGAAGACCTTTGTTAAGACCACCAAGCTGTGGGTGAGTAAAACATGGGGACATTTTTATTTGCTAGTAAAGTTTCCCTTTAACAAGGTCAGCTTGTCAAAAAACGAGATGAACGTATGACATAGTATTTCTGTGCTCGATTCACTCCGCAGGGTTCGTACAGGTTTCGGAAAGTTTTTTTCGAACATGGATTCCCGTTTCGTAACAAGGGTTTTTAGTCCCTTATTGGACAATTCTCCCGGAGAAGCACACCCACGCGTCATCCAGCGAGCGAAAGAGCACGCACACACGTGACCGTGAGAGAAAAAGCACAACCACGCGTCAACCAGCAAGCGTGTGAAAGAACAAGCCCATCAATGCCGCTTCGCTCAGCTGACGGAAGTTTAGCTGTGTTTGTTTGCTCACTGCATTTGGGTGATGAATGTTATATAAACGGTGGATTTGGAGCTGATAGATGGCATTGTACCAGCGCTAAAAGATGCCGGATATGGACTGAGTCATATGTCTGTGTTTTGTTGGCAATCGCCACGTACGTGCATAATGTAAACAACACGAAGGGATAATGCGATGATATGTTGTGTGCTCGTGCTGTAGTTCCGCCCCCCCAGCTGTATCTCTTTTATAAATTTGATCAAACTAAATACTTCGAAGACACGAAGTATGCAATACTGCTACGTAGGTACTCAAGATTAATATGAAATCTGGCAGAAACTGCATGTTACCTCATCTTTAAATCACATAATAGAGGAACTTTAAACCGTACACGGTCGAGGACGCTGGTAATGTGCAAAAGATATTAGCTGATGGTTTGTTGTAAGGAGGACAGTGTTTATCGTGGACAGATTTATAATGGGGAAATAGCAGATCCATTTCCTCCTCATTATCAACTGCATGAGCGTTATTGATTCACAGGGTTGTGATTGAAGCCTGGACCACTGGGACCTATCTAGAGTTGGAATCTCTCCATTGGGAACTATCCATGTTATTAAGAAGAAATGATTTAAGCACTTGACCGTAACACAATAATATTACATCATATAGTCTAATCTCTAGTCATTTTAATAAAACATTTGCATCCATATGGCCAAATGGCTGGATTTGGTCTTATATTTCCACCACAATAATACTTCATCATCCTGATCGTAAATTTGATTGGTTGGATAACTGTGGTCTCTTTAGCTATCTGTTGGTGACTTTCAGATCAGTTTGCTCTATTTTATCATTTTCATACCCTACAACTTTTGTGGCTTTGGTTTAAAAGTGTTTAGAAGTTAAAGTGCCTTTACACACATATTTTCACGTTTTAATTGTTGTATTGTCAAGTTATCGAGTCACTCAAAATTTCCTTTGATTCCGTCATTAGGTGAGAGGTTGCGGTCGAGTGTGTGAATTACGTTGACAAAGGCAGAGGCGGATTAACCATATGGGCAATTGGGCAAGTGCCCAGGGGCACCAAATAAACCCGCAATACAAAATATATATTTTTTATAAATGTACATAAGCACTTGTTTTTTAAGACTTAAGTCACGCATCTGCGCTAAATAGGCGTGGCACCATGTGCGAGAATACCCCCACTTCAGATAAAAATGGTTCTGTCCTCCGCACATTTTCGACACACCTCCGCCAAAATTCCCGCCCATGTTATCTGGTTAGTTACATATAGATTTGAGTGAATTAACATTCAGCCAATCACAAGTGACTGCTATTAGGCGAGTCGTCTTTCGTGTAGCCTACACTTTAATCTTCAAACAGATGGAAGAGGGAACGATGCAGAGCGCGTTGTTGTAGCGGAGACTAAAAATGCGATGATTAGCACTGATTAATAAAGGTGTATATATACATGGCATGCGTCAGAAATAAGATGTTATAGTGCCGATAATGTATGCTAATAGTACGTGGAGGTAAGGCCACTATTGAAGATCCAAACCTGGGTTTTAAAGTGAAAGTGAAGAACGGTCGGTGTCATCACTATAGCAATCAATTCATATGTGTCCTTTTTAGTGGAGTACACTTTTATCTTAGTACTTATGTGATCGTTTAGTAAGAAGAATATACACATATTGTGCTTAAAAAGAGCGTTTGAATAGCTGTATAGCAGTTAAAATAGTAACAATAACGTTTCATGTTATTTTTATGAATAACCTTGCTATACATTGTAATCTGGTGAATGCCACTTTGGTGAATTAAAGTCCCAATGTCCTGAAAATCTGTACATTGTTCCATTGTCCCCCTAATGTGAATACATACATGCAAACTATAGTGTGTGTGTGTGTCCCTGTACCCCCATTTTGTGGCACGCACAACATTTACACCTGTTAAAAAAAGTTAGTGATTTTTTTGAACTACATCAAAACCTGAAATGTAACATTACAACAGAAAGCAGGTGACCCTTAACTACAGTAGGCCTAATTGTTAAAAATACTTAATGGAAAAGAGTTGTTTTTGTGTTATATACAAAAGTGTCATGTTAATGTATAATTCTTGTAAAACAGTATATTGTAAATTGCTGAGTTTCATTCTTATAAAATCTTTTAATATATAAATCTTTTAATGAGTGGATTCTTGCCTGTGGGTTGATGGGGGGGACCTCTGGGGCTGTTGCCCAGGGGCACCATGAGGTCTTAATACGCCTCTGGACAAAGGTGAACACTTTCTACTGTGGTCACATCTGAAACATCACTATGAATGGTTTACCTCAGCAAAAGTACACTGTGGTGTAGTACCTTAAAATGTTCTCTATGTATTTTGACATGCACTGCGTTTGGAGTTGGCGTTGAAAACCTAAGTAGTTTTGCTCTCTTCATTCCCGATAACGTGTTCGGCTATTTTAGGATTTCTTTTTAAAACAAATCGTAATTCTACACAATACAATGACTTAGTAGAGTATTGTGTTGTTCGACTTTATTAAAGCACATTCACATTCATGAATTTAGCCGCTACTTTTATCCAAAGCTATTAAAGTCGGTGCACACTGCGATTTTGGACTCGATTTGGCTCTTTTAACCCAAAGTAATTTCCATAATCCTTGGCTAAGACCTGTAGCCTTTGATCGATAGTTTGACATGTTTCTTGTTAACAATGACTGATAAACTATTCATTCATTTTCTTATTAAGAGTATAGTTTGGTTTCTAAGATGTTTGATATTTAGTCATCAGTTTACAGGGAAAGTTCACCCAAAAATGAAAATTCTGTCATGAATTACTCAACTTCAAGCCTTTGTACATTTCTTTGTTCTGTTTAACACAAAGGAAGATATTTGGAAGAATGTTAGCAACTGTGATTTCTGGGACACCATTGACTACCATTAAAATGGTAGTCAAAGTTGTCCCAGAACTGTTTGTTTTCCTATATTCTTTAATATTCTTAAAATATTTTCTTTTGTGATGTTCAACAGAACAAAACAATGACACAATAATTCTTTCTACTATGGTAGTCAATGGCGCCCCAGAAATCTCAGTTGCTAACATTCGTTCAAATATCTTTCTTTGAGTTCAACCAAACAAAGAAATGTATACAGATTTGTAAGAAAGTAAATGATGACAGAATTTTCATTTTTGAGCGAACTAACCCTTTAAGTTTTACTTAGTATGTGCCCTTTGTATTTGATAACTTCTCACACATATATTTAAGAGGGAATTTAACTGACATAAAACAAAAGCGAAAACATACAACCATCACATAACTAAAGCAGTAAAAACATGAATCATAAAAAACATCTACCACAGTATTTTTTGTGTGAAATGTGAAAATGATTTAATTCTGAGAGATGACCTGCAAGAGGTATTTTAATCTTCTATGTTTTCTGCTCCACTTAAAGCCCCCAACACATAACAAGCCCTATCAGCCCATGGAAATCCTAAACTGGTTGTATCACATTGGTTTCCCTCTGCTTTTGTTTGAAGCTTGAACTTCTGCTTGTTTGGAAATTCACACTTCTGTATTACATGCACATAAAAATGCAGGTCAGGTCCAAAACATAGTCAGTGAAAGGGAAGAAAGTCACAGCTCAGAGTTCTCAAGGTAAGCCTAGTAACAGGTGTCATTCACATCTGGACAAATTATATGGTTATTATCTTTACACTAAATAATCTATTTTTACTTATATTTTAATGGAATTAAATGAATATTATCTTTATTATTTGTATATTTGATTTTGTTTTTGATATTTCTTTTTTGAGCAGGCTAACATAAAAAAGACATTAGAATATATACAAATATTTAAAACAATTGGGCTGTCAAACGATTAATCGCATCCAGAATAAGTTTGTGTTTACATAATATATGTCTGTGTACTGTGCATATTAATTTTGAATTTATAAAAACGTACACATGTATACATATTTAGGAATTATTTACATGTATTTATTCATATTTACCCATAATTTAAATTATGTGCAAATGTTTATTCATTTTTACATTTGATGTTTTTCTTACATATATGCATGCATGTGTATGGTTTTATAAATACAAAATGAATATGCACAAGCATATATAACATGAACACAAACTTTTATTCTGAATGCGATGAATCGCGATAAATCATTTGACAGGTCTAATAAAAAACATTTTTAATGTATTATGAACTTGATTAATGTATACTAATGTATACTTACTATGTACAGAACATATTAAAAATCATCTTAACTTTTTTATTTATTGTATTTCTTCAGATGAACAAGATTGTCTTTCTCATTCTTCAATCTGTCCTTCAATTGGCAAGCAACACTTCACTGAGGGTCATCAAGCCAAATGGTGAGTACTGTTTAAATAACTTTTATTTGTAACAATTGAAAGCTGGTCGCATCCGTAGCTTAAATCTTCAAACGATGAGTACAAAACTAAACACACCACCAGTCAAAATTTAGACACACCTGCAAGCGGTGAAGCTTGACAGGACAGCAAAAGAAATGCAACTTGGGCACCCAGCTTTTCATTGCAATACAATATAACTAGTTATTAAAGAGAGACTATGTGACATGTGTCCCTGTCGATTGATGGCTCTGTCCTCTGATACCGTAGTTCTGGCTCTGGAGGTGACGGATCTGTCCAGCTCTGAGGTTTTGCTGCATTGTGGAGAGCAGGTCGAGCTGGAGGACATTCACTGGGAGAGGAATGGAGAAAGCATTTCCGAGAGAGGAAACCACATCATTGTTACCATAGATGGGCTACGTGGAGGAAACTTCACGTGCCACAAACCAAACGGGGAGCTCCTGAATTACAAGCTGCTGGTGGTCCATCCAGTCCAGTTTCCCAGAGGTGGAATTCTAACACAGTCAGATGACAGAGGTACACACGAGGAAATTTCCCTGTTAAAAGTATTTTAAAATGTAAAGAAAAGAGAAAAAATAAGTACAAATGTGTGTAACATGCACAGCGTTTGAGTACAAAATGCTTTTTATTTCTCTAATTTTGATGCTTGGATTAAATAACTCAACATTTTATTTCTGACTAGAATTTGTAACTTGTACTGCAAAGAACTACAGCGGACATTTTCATTGCTCTTGGAGATGGCATCGGGAACGCTCCCAAAGAGCCATTGTATATTTTTCTGCAATCCGGTAAAGATTATTAATGATTATTCTCATTTTGGATTTGTCAATTAAGGTGATAGTCCACCCAAAAATGAAAATTCTGTCATCATTCACTCACCCTTTAAACCTTTATGACTTTCTTTCTTCCTCAGAACACAATAAAAAGAAGGTATCTTGAAGAAAGTTGGTGATCGAATTGCGCCGACCCCCCTTCACTTCTATTGTATGGACACAAAACCAATGCAAGTGAATGGGACCATTCTTCAAAATATCTTCTTTTGTGTTCTGCGGTAAAAGAAAGCCATACAGGTTTGAAATGACAAGAGGGTGAGTAAATGATGACAGAATTTTGTATTTTGGGTGAACGAACACTTTAAATACCAATAGTACATTTTAATAGGCTTGTTTTTACATAAACTTTTGGCTTTATGCAGAAACTCCAGTGTACTGAACTGCACTGTGGATGCTGATATCTCTGGGGTGACTTGTATTGACATGCATTACTGTCCATACTCGGAGGAGTCCAGGAGCATCAATCTCACCCTTCTGGTCAGAAATCTGTACAGATTAGAGGAGCATCATAGGAGTTTTCTCATCAGAGACATTGGTAAGGGCTCGTGGCGCCACCTGCTGGTCAATACCGCAACTACAGGCTACACACACCACAGCCTTGCCTTTAACAACAAATGTATTAGATTGTAAAGTTTTTAATAGTGTATTGTCAAAAGTATTTGTACACTTACTCCACGCATACAAAGCAATGTGAATTAGCCTTGAGAGTAATCGGAGTAAATAGTTTACTCAGTGGTCATGATTCATAAATGACATGTTATTTTATTATACTTTACTAAAAACTTTTAAAACATTTCTGTTAATTGAAGTCAAATAAAATATCATGCTAACTAGTATCTTTTTAAAAAGCTAAACAAAATAAACATATAGCATAGAAAAAACGGACAAAAAACAAATAAATGATAGAAGCACATGTTAAAAATTACATTTAATTTAAAATATTAAACAAAAACAAAACAACAATATCTCAACCCACATGGCTTTCTTTCTTATAAGGAACAAAAGAGAAGGAATTTTGAATGATTTAAATGCTTTACTTCATACCAAACATTATGTTAAACTAAATTAAAGCTATATTATATCTTTATTATACTTTATTAAATAAATAATGTCATTTTACCACCAAGAAGACCCAAGTCTTATTAAATATATATATAGCTACTTTAAATGCAATACAATTCGTTTTGGAAAAAAGCGTCTGCCAAAAGCATAAATCTTGGAACTGTCCAAATTTTTTACTTCTTTTTAAAAAGTAAATTAATTTACCGTATAAAAACTTCTTTTTTTGTGAAATATTTTGCTTCGAAAGTGTGCTTGCACCACTTTGTAATTTTCTCATGATGTAATGATGCAACGATATAGTGTATGTAGCTCCTATGGCTCTAAATATTGTTTAGTCAACACTGCTCGCTGGCATTGTTTGAATAAGCCATTCAACAAAAAACAGTGATAGTAGATAATTTTCCATTAAACTAGTATGATATGAACATTGATAACTCTATTCTAATCTCAAATTGACAGTTAAACCAGATAAAGTGACTTTCAGCAAGATTAAAGATGATGTGTTGGAGTGGCATCCCCCCGAGACATGGAGTTTCCCCTGCAGTTTCTTCCCTCTCTCCTATGAGGTGAAAGTGATTCCTAACAACCACAACTGTAACTTCACTGGAAACCGTGTTGAGGTAAGCCACTTAACACACTTTACTTTACATTTTTTGTTTTGCATAATGTGATTTATTGCAATTTAAGAATGAAATATTAAATTGAACTTCTTTGGATTATTCAAGCATAAAACATTTACCACATTTTTCAATGCACCCTTATTATTTTTATTGCAAAACATATAAATATACAGTAGTTAATATGTTGATTTCTGTAAATTCATAGCAACATGAAACCAATGAGACATATTACATGGCGAACACGAGGAAGGCATATACATTTTGCGTCCGGGCTCAGGATCCGCTTACTAAAAGAGCCTGGAGTGACTGGAGTCATCACCATCAGTGAGTAACATTAATAAATCAATAAACTTGATCAAATATTGTATAGAAATAAAGAGTATTGCATTCATATTGGTTCTTTTGTGTGACAGGAAAAAACACAGGCACAGCTCAGATCAATAGAGTGAGTCATTTATGGTGTTCTAATGACCATATTGATTTTTTTATATAGATTTAATACAGATTTGTTTTATTTTGTTCATGTTTTTCATTGTTGTCTTTTCTTTGTTTGATGAATGCAGGTTTGTTCAGGGGAACACACGTCTGCTTGATACCGCTTGCATTTGCTTTCAATTTCAAACAGTTATATTATTTATATTTTGTAATATTATTATTATTTTCCACTATTACATTTGTGCAATCATTTTCTGGATCAATAAAAATATTTAGTTTGGCTTTGGTCTTGAAAGTTTTTTTTGTGTCATACAGTTTTTTAATGTGTAATGTGTTTTTAATGTTTGTCGAATGCTTTTTGGGTCACTTTAGAAAACTGTAATCGATCGGCTAATATAGAGTATATATATATATATATATTAAATGAAATGTATAAAAATATATAAAATACAATATAAAAGCTAAAATGTGTGATTTCACAACTTTAGCCAGCGTCTTTTCTGTTTCAGCATGTTGCATCTACTGCACATAGGCTTCGTACAAAAATGTTATTAACAACCATAATAAATATATCATTATTAAGTCCTTGATATTATTTGTGATTTATGCTGTGGTGGTGTAAGCATAATCCCTTCATAAATGTCTAACATAAAGATACAAATAAAAATTTTTTTTTTTAGTAATCCAGACAACTGATAAGTGATGTTTATACAATTTGTATTAATCTTTCATTTAAGTTAAGTTTAAAATGCTAAACTTAGTGAAATTTTATAAAACGGACACAAAACTATTGTAAAACCAACTTAGTTTAATTTACATTTAGATGACATACATAAACATTTGACTACCGGATGAAATGTAGTTATGCAAAATGCAATACTGGTCACGACTGAAAACCTTGATAATGTAACTGAACTCACACTTCTAAATCAATGAATCAATGTTCTAAGGTAAGTTATGGGGTATATCACGAGAACTTGCTACATACTGTTTGACAAATCTTATCGACTCATTTAATGTCAGGACAGTTTTAGCGAATGCACGCAGTACACACTACATCCGTTACATACTCATATAAAAAAACATGCATGTAAATATGACAACTGTCCATCATTATTCACTCTGATGATAAAGCTGTGCTTTCCCAACCACGTTTGCTGCTTACATGAACGGAATCTCTTCGGAAATTCCATTCAGATTCATGCAGCCAGTCCTGAAATATTGCTTCTATGGGGACCAGTTGGACCAGTCACACAGAAACAGATTCAATTTGACCTTTCCCTTTGGAGTACCATTCAAACCAGTTATGGTTTATGCATCTAAACAAAAAATACATACTTCCACACATATACTGTAAACCAAATAGTACAACTGATGAAAGAGTGCAACTATTTTACACTATACATCCGTTCTAGATTTATATGTGCATCATATTCTTTTTCGATCAGATATTAACAAGGTGAGGCTTTTCATATTAACATCTAAACATGGCATGACATAAATCAGAGGATAAAATGTGTGTTGCAGGCCGGAATTGAGGTATCGAGGACCATCACGCTTGCTGTAAATGCTGTTGTTTGTTGAATGCCTTTGATTTTGAGTCGAAGTGCTGGAATCTCCAGCAAAGAGCAACTATAAAGAGAGATATGATGGGCAATGCAAGATACAGAGAACAATAAGCAGATCGGTCTGTTCGGTGGGGCTTCTGGCACCAAGCCGTTTCTCAATGAATGATCATGGCTTCTCCTCAATGTAGACGGTGTCATTGATTCTGTTTCTTTGACAGGTACCTGTTTATAAAAGACAAAAAGGATATATGTTCCAACGACATACAACATGTGCTGTTTGAACAGATGCCAGTTTTATTTCATTGTCAAAAGCTATTTTACTCAAATGTGGCACTTGAGTTTTAATTTTGGAAGCTCTATGGCCGTATGTGAGTTGTATAAAGATCATCAGAAGCTCTGCGCGCTTCATTTCTTACATTCCATTCATAACTAAAAGTGAATTACTCGCATAGTTAGTACAGTTGTTTTTTTTTAACCTCACCTTTCCCAGTGCTTGTGGTTGAGACCCGAGAAGTCGTCCAGTTTAGCGATTTCCTTCAGGTAGAGTGACAGCTTATAGAGCTCTTTGTCTTTCTCACGGTTCATGTGAGCCTTCATGAAAGGTCTAATCTAAGAACAAGACGTGGGGAAGAACAAACGCTTCAAACCATTCATAATGAGGTTTCTTATGACACATCGTGCGTCACAAATGTATTAGTCAGTCAAATTATAAATGAATTCTGTTTAAAGTTCAAATGTGTTATTTTTGCACCGATAGCGTAACCAAATAGACTGGAATATTTTATTTTGTACGATCAGGTTTTTCTATATACTTCCCCGTCTACAGAAAGTCCCGCCCCAGACGTGCGCTAGTGGTTAACCCAGTGTTCGTTTCTTGAGCTGGCTGGGATGCTTATAACTGAGTCTGCATATTAAAGGTACAGTTCACCAGAAAATGAAAATTCTCTCATCATTTACTCATGCCATCCCAGATGTGTAGTGGGTTAATAAATGTCTTCTGAAGGAGATAATAGGCGTGTATGAAAATGATTAATACTTCGAACTTCTGATGAACACAGAGAAAGATATTTGGAAGAAAGCTTGTAACCAAAGAGTTATTAGCCACCATTGACTACCATAGTAGGAAAAATGTCTTTGTTCTGTTGAACACAAAAGAAGATATTTTGAAGAATGTAGGAAAGCAAACCGTTCTGGGGCACTTTTGACTACAATTGTAATTTCTCCTAAGGGAGTCAATGGTGGCCAAGAACTGTTTGGTTACAAGCATTCTTCCAAATATCTTTCTTTGTGTTCATCGGAACAAAGACATTTATACAGATTTGGAACAACTCGAAGGTGATGAAATGATCACAGATTTTTTATTTTGGGGTTAAATATTCCTTTAAATAAAATATGAATCAATAAAGCAACAGCAATTTTATATAAAAAATATACACTTGTGATTAGCATATGAGTGAGTCATTTTCATTTTTGGGTGAAATATTTCTTTAAGCTACTATAGGATAAAGTATTAACACACCTTCAGTCCGTTATGTGGATTCATGAGGAAGTTTCTGCCGATATCATCAAACATGATTGTATTCTTCCTGTTGTAGAACTCGCCATATTTACCCCATATTACTCCCAAAGGCTTGACCTGAAATATAACGCACACATGACACACTGAAGCTGGACAGAGAGAAATGTTTTATTTTGTGATTTGAACACGTGGTGACCTCTACGACTCCTCGTTTGGGCGTGTGCACAGTGATCATGGCTGAACTGTCCAGCATGAAGGTGATCTTGTAGTTCGGATTGTCTGTCACTCCAAGCTCCTAAAACACCATGGATACAATATAGATATAATGTTGTTACATAAATAAGAGAAAACGTAACACTTATAAAAAAAAAGTACGATTGTGAAAGGACACACACATTATCAAGGACCTACTTTCATTTTAGCATCAATCCACTTCATACTTGTTGCAGCTAAAAAAGAAAAGAACGGAAAGATCTAGGCCTTTGATCACGTTTAAATGAGTCTATAAAGCTTGAATGCCAAGACAGATACTTACACCAGATAACAATATCATAGTCTTCATACGCCGACGTAAGAAACTCGTGCAAGTACGGTCTCATCAACTCTTGGCCTGTCTCTGCACATGACTTATGATCTAGATGAGAAGGTTTGCAGTGAAATTAATTATTGAAAAATTAAACAGCACATCACAAACTGAGTTTCTGTACAGCATTGAAGGAACAGACCACCCAAAATAATGTGTCACTATGTACGGATGACTTACCAAAAAGCGTATAGTCAACATCTAGCACAAGTAATCTTTTTCCTGGTCTTGGAGGATTCAATTCCTCAACTTTGTAATCTTTCACTCGACGAGCTATCTTAGCCAAATTCTCCTCTCTGTATAAAAGACAAACAAACGTAATGTTACATAGGTTTCAATAAATGTCACATGCAAGCTAATAAAAAGAAATAGAAAAATAATACATCATGTTGTGACAGTAAATGTGATAAAATTGGTTTTCACTGGCCTGTTTTCAACCTCGGTTACTTCCTCTTCTATGTCGAAGTCATTGACCACATCATCATTTTCCGGAGGAGGGGCCAAGACATCTTCCTACAGAAAGGCGTTTCATTGAACAAACAATCAAATCTGTTCATAATTTAGGCGACCTTTACTACATTTACTGCATCTTTACTATGTTCACTTGTGTTGGGAATGTAGCCAAATAGTTGCATAATTAAAATACATAATCTACACTATATCAGCAAAAACATCACATACTATGCATTAAATATAACAGCTCAGTAATTTATAGCCATTAGAATCAATAGAAAAATATAATCTAAAACTATATAAAATATAAAAACTCCATACAATTACACTCATTTGAATTAGATTTCCTTGAACTATAAAATCCTAAAAAACCCACCAGACTTTCCTCTCTGGTGCCCATCATCATAATCTTGGTATTGGGCTTTAACTTCAAGTCACCCAGCTTGACATCATCATCTGCTGGTTTACCTAATGAGTGACAAAATTAGAGTCAACTAGGGGACACCTGAAATTATTTCATTTGAATATAACAAATTAAATTTGATCTACAAGGCTCAATCCGTGTCAGAAAGGTTTTGACTGGTTAAAATTTAATTTCACTTTAAGGCTGCCTTTGTGTATCGTTTGTCGTCCCGCATCTGTTCCCACCTTTCACTTTCAGCCCCAAGAGCTTCTGTCGTTCCGGGAGAACTCCTGTGAGAGATTTAATGGACTGTTTCAGATCTAACACCGTGTCCTCTTCAGACAGAGTGTTAATGGAGTACTCCTGTCCGCCCCACTTGATGATCACTGACAAAGACATACTGGAGGACAGAGTGTGAAAGTGATAGAAGATTTTGAACAATAAACCACGTAACCAAGATAGAAATCCACTTAGACTATTTTACTGTAGTGTCATAGTAGTACTTTCTGTACTAAAGTGCTGTTTTATGTATTTCATTATAAGTGATGAGCACATTTTGGTGCACAACAATTTTGGAATATGATCCTGAAATCTCATGTTACCTTGGCAACGCTACACCAGCATCAACAACAGCAGACGTATGAAATCAGTCCACTGTCAATACACAAAAGAATGAATCAGGTGGCCTGAAACGGAGAAACAAATAACACCCACAGCCTCAACTGAGGTACATAATATATATATAAAAAGCATAATTTCTTAGTAACTAAGCGAAGCAACTTGATGTGACGAACAAGATAACAGACACAAGGACACCCCTTTGTCAATTGAACACCATTACATTTAAATGTATGGTTAATTTGACTCTCTTCTAATTCTTGATGTCAAAAATCTTTAACGAGAAATAAATCTTTTAACTGGGATACTGCATTGGAAAAAGGCTTGAACTAGCTTCTAGCTCGTGCTGTATGTTAAACTCATTAGGTTGCATCCAATGCACTAATCAGATGTGATCTGATTATAATAGCAAGCGTGAAATGAACGTAAACATGAACGTTTTGCACGGATTATTCTTATTCATACAGACTAAAATAACGAAATAAAAATACATGTGCGTGAACGTGTTTCTCACTTACATAAGATCCAGTTCATTCAAAGCTCAAGCAGGTACCACTATTTGCTGCTATTCTTCTCTCGGTTCATAACGGACTGGATGCAGAACTTACTGCCACCTGCTGGTCGGTGGAGGAGTAGATTGTACAACAATTTTGCTTTCTTTACATGTTTTTAATTTGATCATAAATATTATGTGTATTTACACAATTAGACTTTAATCGGTAATATTTATGATGAAAAAAGATTTCAGTGTACTAGTCCGGAGGTTTTCCGTTGAGGCTGTGAGCGGAAGTGACGTCCCGAAGCCGGCGAAAGTATTTTTTCACGTTGAACAAGTGAGAGATTTCAGACCGTCTCTGTGGCTGTTTTTATCTCTTTTGACGAGGAAGCTATGGATGATCCCGTGTCCGAGTACACGTCTCGACTCCAGCGACAGGTCAGCTTTGCGTTTACACGTTACAAAATGACGAAGCTTAAAAGTTGTGTTCATGCGTAACTTACATGTGCTGCTTCTGGTGTTCTGACGTAAGAGACTGTAACGTTACGCAGCTCCTGCAGGACTGACAGTGGTCAGTTTAATTTAATTTGAAGTCTTGTCTTTTAGTTATAAAAAGGATAGGGGAGTGGCTCGATATCTATACAGAAATCTAGACAGAATTTTGGTGAATCATAGGTGTTTCTGGGCAATGTAACGTTAAAGATGTTCATTGATTTTCGAATGCTTAAGTAGTCAGATGTGTTGATGAATGTCGGTGTGTTTACGATGCTGAATAGAAAGCGAGGAAACACATATTATGTCTGATCAAATGCAACAGTGTTTGATCTGTCAATATGAATGAGCTCAAAGATCATTCTAGACAGCTCCTTTCACTCGTCTTAAAAGAAAGAAAATAAATCGCTTTCTCAGTCAAAGTGATACTAAAACTTTCCCTGCCAGAATGAAAAAAAAACCCGTCACACTTGACTATAGAGAACTTCCTGAATCAATAGCTAATAAATAACAGCGATAATGTGACGTACACACAGTGGATTTATGATTCTTTGATCTTTGTCCTTTTTTCGCAACACAGGAAAAAGACATAAAGTTGCTTCAAGGTGAAATAGAGAGACTGAAAAATCCTCAGGAGCTAAACTTCGCATCTTCACACCTGGAGGAGTTAAAGGAGGAGAATATCCGTCTGAAGTACCGCCTTAACATCCTCAAAAAAGTAAGTATACTTGTCATACTGCATACTTGAGCTTTTATGACATGCTTGCTATAACAACTTTGTGGTGTACGAATTCTTCGCAGTGAAAGTGAAACGTTAGGTTTTGTGTAAAGGGTTCTGTCATAAATCTTTCTCAAAGGTATTTACCTGACGACCACCTACAATGTTAGAAATGTGTTTTTGTACTACAAAGACTCATTTTACTATTCCTTATAAGTTTTTCCTCCTTAATGGTTAAGAAGCATAAGAAATGAACATCTTTTCGCTTGTTCCTTGGTTTGTGAATGCTGAACAGTCTGTCGGTATGTTTTCAGGACATCAACCTGTATGCTTTTATGTATATTACAAAAATAATATTTGATTCCTCTTTTTATGGCCTCTTTAAATGTAGCTTTTCGTTATGGTCCTTGAACATCTATGAAATGATTCGCAGAATATTCGATTAAACTAGGTATTAAAGCTGTTGTTAAAGTGGTTTCCACTGCTTCTCAGAGTTTACAGGAAGAGATGAGCCAAAACGGCAAGACTATGTTGAACATCAACCAGCGCTTGCAGCAGATCTTTGGGGAAGCCATCAGTACCGCCTACCCTGACCTGGAGAACCCTCCGCAGGCGGTCACCCCCAACCAGCAGGCAAAGTTTGGGGATTACCAGTGTAACAGTGCCATGGCAATGGCTCAGGTCAGCATCAATTGAAAAAAAAATCTTAAATCGTTTACTGAATTTTGCACCATTCCAAACCAATGTTGCTTGTTTATTTCCATTAAATACAGAATGACATTTTGGAGAACACTCACACTTTTTATATAATGAACACCTCATTGACAAGGGTCTAAGGTTACTGAAGTACCATACAAGTGCTACATATTTAGTCTGCATTAGTGAATGAAGATAAGGGGAACCAGTGGTGGTCTTGTAGGCCAGGAGCAGAGTCTTGAATTTGATGCGAGCGACTATAGGGAGCCAATGTAACTAACTTAATGAAGAGAGGGGTGACGTGTGCTCTCTTCGGTTCATTGAAGACCACTCTTGCCGCTGCATTCTGGATCATCTGTAGAGGTTTTGTTGTGCAAGCAGGAAGTCCAGCTAGTAGCGCATTGCAATAGTCCAGTCTGGACAGAACAAGAGCCTGGACTAGGACCTGCGTAGCATGCTCGGCTAGGAATGGTCTAATTTTCCTGATATTGTAGAGGATGAATCTACAGGACCGAGTGGTGCTGGCAACCTGATCTGTGAAGTTTAGCTGATCATCGATCACCACTCCCAGGTTTCTGGCCGTTCTGGAAGATGTGATGGTCGATGAGCCCATTTGAATGGAGAAGTTGTGATGGATCAAAGGGTCGGACGGGATTACAAGCAGTTCTGTTTTAGCAAGGTTCAGCTGCAGGTGATGGTTCTTCATCCAGAGCAAAATGTCGCTCAGGCATGCTGAAATGCGTGCAGAAACAGTTGGATCGTCAGGCTGAAATGACAGGTGGAGTTGTGTATCATCCGCATAGCAGTGATAGGAAAAGCCATGTTTCCGAATGACAGAGCCAAGGGATGTCATGTATACAAAAAAGAGCAATGGCCCAAGCACTGAGCCCTGAGGCACCCCTGTATCGAGATGTTGGGACTCCGAGTGTCACGAACGGGGGTGGTGAGAGACAGAGGACCCAAGTGCAGACAGGAGGTAAGGGGTAAACAATACTTTAATATAATAAAACAAGGACAAAACAAAAACCCACGATAGGGAACATAACAAAACATGGAAACAGGAACAAGGACTAACTAAACTAACACGACTAGACTAAAACACATCACATAACTACAAAATGAACTAGACTAACTAAAAGACAGGAACTCACCCACATTACACAAACACGACAGTACACAGGAGAATACACACAGCAAACACGGGCTACATCAAATACAATGCACGAGCACAAGACAATAAACACGAGGGGTTTTTAAAGGGAGACAAACAAAGGAAGATAGCGAGGGGCAGGTGAGGAACATAAGACACGGCAGGGAAGCAATACGGGAAACGAGAGGGGCGGGGCCAATGACGAGACACAAGAAAGCACATGGAGTGTCAATGGTAAACACCCCATGACTTTCTCAAACTAAACATAAGGGATCTGTCACGATCCTGCCACAAGACTAGAAAATCATGAACAAGAAGGCAGGGCCATGACACCAAGACCTCACCTCTCCAGGATACTCTAAATTACCTACCTGAGAGGTAAGACCTGAACCATTGTAGCACCATTCCGGAGACACCCATAGCCTTGAGGGTCGACAGGAGGATGTGGTGGTTAACGGTGTCAAAGCCACCATGTCTTGCCAGTCTCAGGGCTTCAATGACAGAGAGCAGCGAAGTCTCAGTGGAATGACCGCTCTTGAAACCTGACTGGTTGCTGTCCAGGAGGTTGTTCTGCGTGAGAAAGGAGGAGAGCTGGTTACATACAACACGCTCAAGAGTTTTAGCAATGAAGGGGAGGAGAGATACCGGTCTGTAGTTATCTAACAGTGCAGGATTAAGAGTGAATTTCTTCAGTAGTGGGGTAATACGATCTTCTTTGAAGACTGAGGGAAATGTACCAGTGGTGAGAGATGAGTTGATATTGTGGGTCAGAGTGGGAACAACCGACGTAGACATGGCCTGGAGGAGATGAGTGGGGATGGGATCTAGCGGGCAGGTCGTTGGGTGGTTCGAAGACATGACCTTGGAAACATCATCTTCAGATAGGAGGGAGAAAGAGGGGAGCGAACATGTGTCGGGGGTTTGGGCGTGATCTAGAGGCAGCGGCGCAGAGAACTGACTGCTGATGGTGGTAGTTTTCTTTATGAAGAAAGATGCAAAATCATCAGATGTTAAGTCCGATGCAGGTGAGTGGGAAGGCGGGCAAAGAAGAGCAGAGAAGGTTTTAAAGAGAGTACGAGAGTCAGGCAAGTTGTAGATTTTAGCATGGTAGTACTGAGTTTTCACAAAGGAGACATCAGCAGAGAAAAAAAAGAGGAGAGACTGATAGAGACAGAGGTCAGCGGGTTCTTTAGATTTGCGCCACTTTCTCTCAGCAGACCTGAGTGTGGCGCGATGCTCGCGGAGAACATCAGATAACCAGGGGGCAGAAGGGGATGCACGAGATGGTCTAGATGTAAAGGGGCATAAGCTGTCTAAGCAGAAGGTAAGTGTGGAGCAAAGAGTGTCGGTGGCGGTGTTAGTATCCAAGAGAGAGAGCTGTTCGGAGGGAGGGAGCATGGCGGAGACCGCAGAGGATAAGCGGGACGGAGTGTACGTAGGTTGCGTCGGAATGTGACCAGTACGGAGGCATGTGTAGTGTCTGGGGAAGTTAGGTCAAGATCAAGAGTGATGAGGAAATGATCTGACGTGTGCAGCGGGGTGACCTGGGAGTGATGAGTGGAGCAGTAGCCGTGTGTAGATAAGATCTAGTTGATTACCAGACTTATGAGTTGCTGAAGTGGGAACTCGCTTGAGGTCAAATGATGCAGTCAGGTTGTTGAAGTCGGCAGCCTGCGGTTTTTCAAGGTGGATATTGAAGTCTCCAAGTACCACCAGAGGAGTACCATCCTTGGGGAAGGATGACAGAAGCGTATCCAACTCCTCCAAGAAATGTCCAAGCTGACATGGGGGACAATAGATAACTACAACATGAGTATTAACAGGGTGGATTACAGTAACAGCATGTGACTTGAATGAGATGTTGTCACATTAGGGTGCCAGCTGTTTAAATTTCCAGTCGTTAGGGATAAGTAGACCGGTTCCTCCACCCCTCCCTGATATGCGTGGGCTGTGGAAGAAAGTGTAGTTATTGGAGAGGGCAGCCGGTGGGGCACTGTCCTCTAGCTTGATCCAGGTTTCAGTAAGTGCTAAAAGAGAAAGACCAGAATGTTTAGCAATAGCTGTGATGAAAACCAATGGGAAATGTAATTGAGGTAGTTATGAGTGCACAGATTATTAGCATTGCGTTGCCTTCTCCGTGATACAGGAGATTTACGAGTTGTAGTGACATTAGAAATTTGAAAATCCATGGTCAAAAGCGGGGAAACAAGGAATATACGAAACAAATGACAAGAAGAGAATAAATAACGTGCAATAGTCGAAGTGCAAAAACGTAATACTCAAGTGCCTTGTCGGTGTCCTTTATTGGTGGAGTTATTGTGAGATTTTGAAGGCATGTCCAACGGCAGGTAGAGTATTTAAACTGTGCTCTCGGCCCAGTCGCACAGGTAGGGTCGATGGCCTTTACGCTCTTCGGTCTTCATGTGATGAGGGCTGTTCGCGACTGCTGCACGCGGTGGTTAAGACAATATTAATTAATTACACTTACGCGCTTCTGTTGACTTCTGCTGCAAAATGCTTCTCCCACTGACTGTGCCGAGAGCACAGTTTAAATACCCTACCTGGTGTTGGACACGCCTTCAAAATCTCACAATAACAAGCGAAACCAGCATGAGAACAAACGCGATTTCGACACGTGACACGGCGGTAGTAAACAAAGCAACGGCACTGCATTTAAACTCAATGATGCTCACATCCCATCAATAGCTTTGTGTTAAAAAATGACGTCATTGATGCTGAATGTGTTTGGATCTTGTGTGTCTTAAAGAAAGTGACATGCCTGCTTGATTTTTATGGGGACCAGGGCTCCAGACAAAAAAATCTATTAATGAGCCATTGGCTCCTATAGAGGAAAATAAATTAGGCGCCAAATTATATTTTAAGAACCACATAACAGTTCATAGCAAGGCCATACGGAATCTGCAGACTTTTCATGTTAGTTGTGCACTAAAATTTGGGAAAAATCTGCAGAATTCTGCGTTATGGTATTAACTGTGTTTACATTTGTCCACAAATATAAATAAGTAAATGTGTTCAAATCGTCTTAAAATGCTGCCTGTCTATACTGTATATTTTAATGTACTTTATAGCAGATTTGATTCTGCATATTAAAAAGAGGCAAAGAAGCTTTAATATGGATTGATGCTAAGACTACTGTTTAAACTCTAAATACACCAGACCAAATTTGTACTCTGAATTCATTTGAACCAACAGAAAAGGTGCACGTCAAGACCATATTAATATATTATATATACTGTATGAAAGAGTAAACATTTGATTGTTTATAGGGTTTAAAGCAAAAAGAAAGGGGTTGTGTTAATACGTTATTATGTTGATTTTAGTTTGTAATTATGACATTTTTCCACGTGTTCACAACACAATGTAAAGATAACTTCAGATAAAACTTGACAAGAGAATTCTCATGTCGTTTGTTCTCGCTTTGAACGGATTGGAAATGATCCAGTGTGTGTCCCAAGTAATAGACAGATAAATGACGTTCCCTGAACTTCTGCGTGGTTAGTTTTGTTTTAAAGCGGAGCTATCGTGCTATGTAATGCATTCTGACTTCTTTACACCAGTAGTTCTCAAACTGGGGGCCCCCGAGATGGATCCAGGGGGCCACAGATTTTGTGGCATTTTATGAAATATAGAAATTGATCATAGATTTTATGCAATCAAACATCAGAAAAATAAGACCACCAGACAAAAGAATTGATGTTTCAGCATTGTATAACCGAATATGTTTTTGTTTAAATAAAAATGTTAAATTTAAGATTATAAGTCTTTATTTGGGGGGCCGCAAAGCGATGCACTCTACACAAAGGGGGCCTTACAACGAAAAAGTTTGAGAACCACTGCTTTACACGGTTAAACGTGCTGGCTTCTCATGCTTAACATGGTCAACTTGTTCAAAAACGAGTTGGAGGTATGACGTAGTATTTCTGTACTCGATACACTCCCCCAGCACTCCAACTTGTTTCGGAAAGTGTTTTTCTAATTCTAGATCCTTGTGTCAAACTAAGTCATACGTCTGTGTTTTGTTGGCGTGTGCGTTCATAATGTACAAAACACGAAGGGATTATGTGAGGATGTGTTGCTTGCTCGTGCTGTAGTTCCATCCCACTCTCCCCACTAGTCCCGCCTCTAGCAGCTCGTGTTTTTCCGGAAATAATCGTACAGCTGTATCTCTCTTTCATAAATTTGATCAAACTAAATACTCTTCGAAGATATGACGTATGCAATACTACAGTATAGGTACTCAAGACAAATATGAGATTGGCAGAAACTGCCTGTGATACGCGATCTTTAAACGTCTCAAATATCACCTTGTTCGTCCTCAGGCTCACTAAAATCTGTCACAGCAAACAGCGCATCATAGTAATGCGCTCATGTTGCGTTTGCATAGGCCTTATTTTTAAGGCTGAACAGACGTGGTCACTATGAGCTGTTGAATGGAAAAAGCAAATGAGTTTGAAACTATATAAATAGATAATAATATAATTATTTATTTTCTGTCTCTATTAACCATGACCATGGAATATTTTTTCTTGAAGATGATGAAAGCTAAGGGTCAGAAGGTCAGCCCCAGAGAGATAGCGGAGAAGATTGTGCAGAACATTCCTCACAATGAGTTGATTGAGAAAACAGAAATCGCAGGACCAGGTTTGTTCGTGCATTTACCTTTTGATGTATTCATTTTTCCCAAGTAAAGTTTGATCTATTTATATTTTCCCAATTAAAGATTTCTTACTAAACATGCACACTTTGGATTGCAGGGTTCATTAACGTTCATATCAAGAGGATGTTTGTCTCTAAACTTCTCTCAAACCTGCTCGTGAATGGCGCCCAGCCACCTCCTCTGGCGAAGAAAAAGAAGGTAGAATTTTGTTTGCTCTAACATAAAATACCAACACAGTGCTTTAAACTTCTATACAAAGCAACACATATATACTCGTATTCACTTTCCCTGGCGTTTCTCAGGTAGTTGTGGATTTCTCCTCGCCTAACATCGCCAAAGAGATGCATGTCGGTCATCTGCGGTCCACCATTATTGGAGACGGCATGTGTCGACTCTTTGAGTTCCTGGGTTATGAAGTGCTAAGGTTGGTTTGTGGAAGCAATAGAGAGTAAAAAGACATTTCATGCATAAAGCTTTAAAACAAACCTATAATATCAACATTTATTATAAAACATTTTACTTCAAAGTTCCTGCACAACTATGACACTACCCACAATCCACAATTCGTTTAGTGCTTAACTAAAGTTAGGTGTTATTAAACGTTGTAGTGGTAGAACTTAACTAAAAGAGCAGTGTTTATATTTCTGATGACTAAACGCAATAAAAGACACAAAACCTAGACTTCCATCAGACTCATCATCCACCCTCAAAAAACATTAGGCCGCTTGGTTACATCTCTTGTTTTTCTCTTTTGGCCTTGTATCTTTCAGATTGAACCATGTTGGAGATTGGGGGACACAGTTTGGGATGCTCATTGCTCATTTGCAAGACAAATTCCCAAATTATCTCACTGTTTCCCCACCTATCGGCGACCTTCAGGCCTTCTACAAAGTGAGTTTCTGTAGCCTCTTGTTTATTTTAGGTGAATCACGACGCAGGTTGTATTCAAGCTCGCATTGTGCGTCCGTTCCTCCTCACTCCCCACTAACTTCCCATCTCCTCTTTACTGTCTTTGTCAACAAAAAGCCAAACAAACTGCAAGATTCAGCTTTTTTCTTGCAGATCCGTCCAAAAACTTTGTGAACTATTTAATTGATGTGATGCATTTGACGCTTCCTTTATTGCTTGTATAGCCGTTTTGCTTACACAACAGAATTTTCGTTTGCCAAGCTGCTGTTTCACAATGAAATAAAATGAGGTTTGAAAACTTGAACCATCATTTTTTGCATAGTTTCTTATATTGTGATGTTAAAATGATAAGCAGCTGGGTAAGTCCTTCCCGTGAGGTCTCTTGTTCTGGTTTTTTATAAGTGCTAAGAGCTCCGTTTAAAGCCTTTCTTTCTGTCTTTTATTTTAGGAGTCCAAGAAGAGGTTCGATGAGGACGAGGAGTTCAAGAAGAGAGCGTATCAGTGTGTGGTCAAACTCCAGAGCAAAGAGCCAGACTTCATCAAAGGCTGGAACCTCATCTGTGACGTTTCCCGTAAAGGTACATGTGTGCCATAACGAGAATTCTTACTATGTCAGCTGTCTCTGGGAGAAACTAATAATTAGTTCTAATAATAGTTCTTAATCTCTGAAATACCAGATAGTAGTGCGGAGAAAATCAGCAAATGAAACCTCACAGTAGCTTACTGAACATAACTCTTAACCAGGTATAATGTTCATTCATTATTTACTAGCACTTATTTATGCGGGACATGGACAAAGCAACAGAAATATCTTGCTGCTGGCATCTAGATGTTGTCTTATTTAATATTATGAATTTAAAAAACATTTTTAAGAAACAAAACATTATGGAAAAATGCTTCAGCACGTTTTAAAGCAACAGTTCACCCAAAAAGGAAAATTCCTGTCATCATTTACTCACATTCGAGTTGTTTCAAATCTGTATACATGTCTTTGTTCTGATGAGCACAGAGAAGGATATTTATAGGAATGCTTGTAACCAAACAGTTCTTGGCCACCATTGACTACCATAGTAGGAAAAATTACTTTAAAAATGTCTTTGTTCTGTTGAACACAAAAGAAGATATTTTGAAGAATATAGGAAAGCAAACAGTTCTGGGGCACTTTTGACTAGCAGTGTAATTTTTCCTACTGTGGTCTACTATCTTTCGTTTTTTTATTTATTATAAAGGTGTATTCTGTTCTAAACAAATTCAGTAAATTAATGTTTGATTGTTTTTTGCTGCATCAATTTTGCGCTGCACCCTTGTTGCGATTCGACTATCAGTCGACTATAGGCAAGACGTGACAACTCTGATTCGACTATGTAAATCCTTAGTCAAGGGCACCCCTAATTAACATATCAATAATAAAATTGAAATGCTTATTAATATCACAGTTATTGTTGATACCGGTACATTGTGACACCCTAAATTGCATTATGAGCTTAAAATGTGTTGAATTATGACAAAAAATATAATCACGATTATTTTGCCCAATGCTGAGATCACGGTTTTTAAACATGATAAATGGAATAATTACTCATAAATAAATAACTTGTCAATTTAACACTGAATTCAACTTAAAGGGGTCATATGACACGGCTAAAACGAATATTATGGTTTGTTTTAGATGTAATGCAATGTGTATACACGATTTAAGGTTCAAAAACGCTGTATTTCCCACATCCCTGTTTGTATCTCCTCTTTGCCCCGCCTCTCTGAAATGCGTGGATTTTTAACAAAGCTCATGGCTCTGAAAAGCGAGGTGTGCTATGATTGGCCAGTTAACCAGTGCGTTGTGATTGGTCGAGTACTGCAAGCGTGTGACGGAAATGTAACACCTCTTACCATATTTGGAACATCAGGTTCCAAAGCAATTGTGCTGACAGGTACGCCCACCTTACTTGCGTATACATTTAGGCGGTCTTAGTCAACTCATACCACCCACTGACGTACATTTGTGGGGGTGTGGTTACACGAGGCGTTTCAGGCAGGTCTGGGTGAGCATTCGCTTTTAGATAGAATGCATCTTTTGTTCCCACACTTTCATTTTTGCAATTTTACGTGTCTAATACATGCATGAGCAACTTATAACACACCAAAGACACAGAAAACATGTCTTAACGCCATATGACCCCTTTAACAACTGTACTGTATTTACAGTTATTAAAACTGTATGTGTTTATTTAATAACAAATAAAATAAATGTAAAAATAGCTCAAATAAAGTATGAATGTATACATTCAAAGAAATAAAAATGATAAAAAGTAAGGAAACGATAATTCTTTTACCTCGGTTATTTTGTTTTAAAGCCAAAACTCAAATTGAAAATCGATTATGATTAATGGCACAGCCCTAATGTAGCATCCTTACAATATCTGACTGCCATTATAGTGTAATGTCTGTAGGGGTCAGTATATCACAGCACTTTAGCAGTGAACCAACATCCCGCAACAATGGACATCAATTTAAAGCTGTTAGACACAGATAAACCAAACACGAACGAAAAAGCTGACACATTTCGCACTCATCTGTCCTCATCCATGCATTTCAGGGTCATTAAACTGCAGTCCTGTTGGATAAAGTTGGAAGAAACTCCACAGCACAGTAGTCCTCCAGGACTTGAAACTTTCAATTAGTTTTAGCATTTCAGCTCTGAAGGGCAGAGACGCCCCCCGGCGTCTCTCATTGATGCGTCTGTTTACTGCGACTCCCCCTGTGCTCTTTAGCGCCAGCCCCTAATGTTACAGCATCTACCTTACAGCCATTTATCAGAGTCGTCTTTCTCTAGCGTGGATCATCTAATGAAGGTCAATTAGAGTGTTTAGTTGGTCTTTTCTGCTGATGTCGTCCAATCAGAGTCTGCTAAATCAGGAAAGCGCCTGTTTGCTTTGATTTCCCTGCGGTGCGGCTCTCGTAATTAAACAGTTTTGTCCCTTCCGCTTTTGTTTGCCTTGCTGACGCAGAGTTTCAGAAGGTCTACGACTGCCTGGGTATCCGGATCGAGGAGCGAGGAGAGTCTTATTACCAGGACTTGATGACAGCCGTGGTGAAGGAGTTTGAGGGAAGAGGTGCGTTGTTTGAGAAAAACTGTTTGAGAAATAACATTTTGATGTTATATTGTTTTTTTAACCCTATGATGCATAGAAGTCAGTCAAGTGGACACCTGATATATTTTGAACATAGGCCTACTGTATATACAGAATAAAGAATTGTATGTGTCGAAATGCATTTATCCAGCAGGGGGCAGTGTTGTTTTGAGATCGATCCTATGCTTCTACTGTTCTTCTCTCACATGCCCTATCAATCCTTCTGTCCCTCCACAGGCCTGGTGCAGATGGACGAGGGCCGGAAGATAGTGTTTGCTCCAGGCCAGTCCGTTCCCCTGACGATTGTCAAATCGGATGGAGGTTACACTTACGATACGTCTGATCTGGCTGCCATTCGGCAGCGGCTGTTCGACGAGAAGGCTGACATTATCATCTACGTGACTGACAGTGGCCAGGTGTGTATATACAGGTCTAGTAGAGTCACCAGTGTCCGCACCGAAGGGGTGAAGGGCGCCGGGCAAGACTTCAGACATACCCCAGAATTCAAACGTCTGTACGTTTACATTTGTACATGAGACTTCTCACGTCTTCAAATATTAATGCGGTGGAGGTCAGGAACACGGTATGCTCGTGGCTTTATAAACGCAAATTCTGCCGTGTTTTGGGGGAAGATAAATATTTCCAGGGATAAAATTGAAGCGGTATTTAGACACCATCAAGATTCCTCAATTGTGCAAAATTACAAACTAATTTACTTGCAGTATCAGATCAGTGTTTGTTTTTTATTTGAAATCATTTTAGCATAAAAGGTAAAAAAACAATTAACTTTAACATGTGAGCAAATGTTAAATATGTGGCCCTGTCTTTGAAATCAAGACAAAAGAAAACTAAGTAGTCAATAAAATTGGTAATGTGTGTTTATTGCTGTAAATGATGGTTTCAAGATTATTCGAGAATTTTCTTTTTTCTATTTAGAATATGATAAATACTGAAATCAATGATTCTCTATTATTAACTGGTTTATTATCTCTGTGGGGACAGTCCATAGGCTTAATGATTTTTATACTGTACGAACTGTATATTTTATCCCCTAAGCCTAAAGATCACAGAAAACTTTTTGCATTTTTAGATTTTCAAAAAATATCGTTCCGTACGATTTATAAGCTTTTTTGCCCAGGGCAAAAACAACACGAGTCCCCATGAGTTGGTGTGCATTCAGGTTTAAGGTTCACCCAAAAACTAAGATTCTGTCATCATTCACTCACCTTCAGATTGTTCCAAACCTGTATAAATGTATTTGTTTTGCTAAACACAAAGGAAGATACTTGGAAGAATGTCAGTAAACAAACAGATCTCATCCCCCATTGACTCCCATAGTATGTATTTTTCCTACTATGGCTGTAAATGGGGGATGAGATCTGTTTGGTTACATTCTTCCAAATATCTTCCTTTGTGTTTAGCAAAACAAATACATTTATACAGGTTTGGAACAACATGAGGGTGAGTAAATGATGACAGAATCTTAGTTTTTGGGTGAACTATACCTTAAGTCCCCACCGGGATATAAAAACAAGGCCACACACACACATACACATGTACATATAATGTTAATATACACCACGTATATGTAATATTTATGATATATTTATTGTAAATACATATGTTCTGCTCTGGCAGTCATCACACTTTCAGATAATCTTCGCCGCCGCTCAGATGATCGGCTGGTACGACCCTGAGGTCACACGGGTGGAACACGCAGGCTTCGGCGTCGTGCTCGGGGAGGACAAGTAAGAGCATCGATTAGTATTCCAGTCACCCTGTTGCTGTAATAAACATACTGCATTGACTAAACCTATCATAGTAACCAGTGAGTTAAGAGTGTTTGTTTCATTTTCATCTCAGGAAAAAGTTTAAGACTCGTTCAGGAGACACGGTTCGACTAATGGATCTTCTAGAGGAGGGTCTGAAAAGGTCCATGGACAAGCTGAAGGACAAGGAGAGAGATAAGGTGAGCCCCTTTAAAACAGCACTTTTAACCCTCAAGTTATAGTTCACCCAAAAATGAAGATTCTGTCACCATTTACTCACCCTTCTGTCATGTCCAACCTGTATGACTTTTTCTCTTCTGATGAACACAAAAGAAGATATTTTGAAGAATGTCGGTGCCCATTGACTTGCATTGGTTTTGTGTCTGCACAATAGAAGTGAGTGGGTAACCATCCAACTTCCCTCAGTGAGATCTTTGGCTCAGGAATCATCTTGCTTTACTTGCATGATTTCTCTCTCACAAACACCACCGAGCGTTCTGACACTGACAGATACCATGTTTGTAGACTCAAACAGGCGGAGTTAATGTGTTTTGACGTTTAGATGTCCACGGATGTCACTCTCTTGACGTTTAGTAGCCCTTGTGCAATTTGAGCGTTTTCAGAGATATTATTATTTGATGGAAATATAAAATGGGTCTATTTCCCTTAAGTGATGCTGACTTGGATGTTTTGCTAAGCGCCTTGTTTGTCAGGCACATCGAAAGTTACATATGCTGCTTTAAATTAGGCAGAAAAGTTGGCAGGCGCTGTAATCGCGTAATGCTTCTTCGGGCGTGAGCAGTTCGAGCCAGAGATGTAGGACAGATCCAACACCGATCTGCTTTGGTTATCTCTCCGTTCTTCTTTAAATGGAAGGAAACCAGTGTGACCTCATGTAACTGAATTGAACAAGAACTAGAAAATGTACCATCTTTTATTTTATTTAATGTTGAAGGTTGCCATGGAAACCAAAAGGCCTTTTACTATGTGTGTGTGTTGCAGGTGCTGACCCCGGAAGAGCTGGCGAAGGCTCAGCGTGCCGTAGCGTTTGGTTGCATCAAGTACGCGGACCTCTCGCACAACCGCATCAACGATTACATCTTTTCTTTTGACAAGATGCTGGACGACAGGGGAAACACTGCAGCCTATCTCCTCTACGCCTTCACACGCATCAGGTGAGTCCTCGGGGGATCGAGGGCTTCACCCATGTCAGTTAAGCCCTGCTAGATGTTGACTCGGATCAAGTAAGTCCCATAAGGGTCGATATCTGAAACGTGATTCAGATGAACACTTCAGGGGATTGAGATCTTCAGCCTCATCAAATGAGCTGTGTAGGGTTTGATATCCTCACATGATTCAGGCAAAACCTTCTGAGGTTTGATATCTTCACCCATTTCAGGTGAAGCCTTCCAAGCTAACATGTAATGTTCTCATAACGTTAACTAACGTTCTCTTAAAGTTATCCAAGTCATTATTGCAACAATGTTATAAGAGCATTTTATTGACATTTCAAGTTGTTTCTAAATGTACTAAAAACATAATAAACACATTTGTTAAAGGGGTCATATGGCGCGAATACGTGTTTTTTTTGTGTCTTTGGTGTGTTATAAGTTGCCCATTCATGTATTAGACATGTAAAATTGCAAAAATGAAACTGTGGGAACAAAAGATGCATTCTATCTAAAAGCGAATGCTCACCCAGACCTGCCTGAAACGCCTCGTGTAACCACACCCCCACAAATCTACATCAGTTTGTGGTATGATTTGACTAAGACCACCCAAATGTATATGCAAGTAAGGTGGGCGTACCTGTCAGTACAATTGCTTTGGAACCTGATGTTCCAAATATGGTAAGAGGCGTTACATTTCCGTCACACACTTGCAGTATTCGACCAATCACAACGCACTGGTTAACTGGCCAATCATAGCACACCTCGCTTTTCAGAGCCATGAGCTTTGTTAAAAATCTGCGCGTTTCAAAGAAGCGGAGCAAAGAGGAGATACAAACATGCACGGTATGTGGAAAATACAGCGTTTTTAAACCTTAAATCGTGTATACACATTGCATTCCATCTAAAACAAACCATAATATTTGTTTTAGCCGTGTCATATGACCCCTTTAATAAACATTCTAACAACATTAGTTATATGATTAAAACTTTCAGAAATTACATTTTCATGTTATGGTAATGTTAGAAAAATGTTCTTTGAAGAACATAAAAGAGCAATTTTTTTAATATGTTATGTCATTGCTACATGTTCTAAAAACACAATTGAAGTGACAGTTCACCCCAAAATGAAAATTCTGTCATCATTTACTCAGCCTCATGTCATTTCACACCTGTATAAATTATTTTGTTCTGATGAACACGGAGAAAGATATTTGGAAGACTTAGCAATTTTAAATTCTGTGACATCATTGAATGCCATAGTAGGTAAAATTACAATGGTAGTCAAAGGTGCCCCAGAACTGTTTGTTTTCCTAAATTCTTCAAAATATCTCACTTTGTGTTCAATAGAACAAAAAAATTTTTTTTCCCTACTATGGTAGTGGATGATGTCACAGAGCTAACATCCTTACAAATATCTTTCTTTGTGTTTAACAGATTTTCATTTTTGAGTGAACTAGCCACTAACACAACATTATGGGAATGTTAGAAAAAGGTTCTTAGGACACGGGGTACTGAGGTTGTTCAAACCTCAACAGACTTCACCTGAACCAAATGATGTCTTCAACTGTTTCAGGTGAAGTCTGTTGAGGTTTGATGTCTTCACCCGTTTCAAATGAAGCCCGGAGAGGGTTCGATATGGGGTTTCCTCCTCTGGGTAATAATATCTTCGAGTGGATGCTGCGCTGGAAATGGAGGCGCGATTGATTTCCACACGGGTGGGAAACGGCTCACCAACACTGCTGAATGGCCTCGGTCCAGATGATCGCTCTCACGGGCTGTTGATCTTTTGTTCTTTTGGCAGTCTGCGTGTGCGCTTGGACTCTGGGGCTTCGTGCGTTTGCGTGCACATGAATGAATGCGCGCATCTGCTGTGCAGACAGTCTGTGTTTTTCTGTCTGAAATGTACGTGTTGTGCTTGTGTATTTGAGAGATATCGCTCAATCCTAGCCAGAGTGGATGCTCGGCACAAGTGGTCTGGTATACTGACTCTTTATCACCTTGTGTTCTGTCAGTGTTTGGTCTTTTACTTAAGTAGAGCTGTTGACCCGATGTCAGGAGCTCGGGGTATCGCCGTCCCTCCGGCTTCACGGCTCTCGTGCGTATGGAGAGCCTGTTCCTGTCGTTTAATGGGCTGTTGAAAACAATTGGTAACAGAATATCATATTTAGAGGGAAGTGAATGTGGAGCCAGTAAGAGGAGCAGTAGCCAAAAAAGTGAATTGGCCATGGCAACAGTTGGTGGGGATTTCAGCTTTTAATTTCTCAGAATGCATCCAATCCAACCTGACCCTCGAATTTCCCTGGCAGAACGAAAGGATTTTATCTTTTTTTGTAACATGTTGTTCTTATTTGATTGTTTTGACAGCTTGCATACATTTTTAACATCAATAGTGTTTCTACACTAAAGCATTTTGAAGAAACACTTGAAAATAAAATTCTGTCCTCATGTTTTTAAATCTTAACTTTCGTGGAACACAACATTTTGATTTTTTTCCCTTTTTTATTCAGTTTATTTAGTAAACGTATTGAACATTTATCAAACATACCATCATAAACTGCTTTCAAATGCTTAGTGCACTTCATTTTTAAGTCTTCAAATACTAAACAATGTACGGCTGCACGATTAAAAGTTATACTTATCGAGAAGCAGTTGTGAATCAAAAGTCTTCAAATGAATATAATCAATAATTAATATAACATAATGTGACTTAATATCCTATAATGTAAAATGTTATTAATGAATTAATATAACAATGACTACGTTTACACTGTGATAAATACAGAAATGATGAAAATGTCTTTGCAGCGTTTGTGTACGCTGTCATTGCGTTCGCGCTGTTTCTTTATGAAGATAAGGAGCAGAGACTGCTGGCAGCGAATTGTGTTGATGGTAAAACTTTAGACTGTCATGTTTACCATGAATTACGCCTGAGGTGTGTGACAAAAGCGCATGCGCACCTTGGTCAGAACAGCATAAATGCGATTTAAGTGTTTACATGCCTTCTTATTGCAATTAAAACCGGCGTACATATGTTACTTCAATTATGCTTACTGCGATTATCAGCTTAATCGCATCATTTGATTACCTCATCATCACGAGGTAAAGTGTATCGCAATATTGCCAAAATCCTATTATAATCGCATTAGGAGGGTGCATATAAACAGTCATTGATAAAAATAATTACGGAAGCTTTTTCAAGGTGCTTATTTTGCTGTCCGTCTAGTTTAAACATTGGCGGAACATAGTAATGAAATATTTTAGAAATGCAGGTTTTATATGTTGTTAACATGTTAAATCTCGTAATCAAAATTAATTTCAATTTTAATAAGGATTAGTTGACAATTGTGATTTTTTTTTTCTTCGTAATTGTAGATCCTTAAAGCAGCACTATAAAACTTTTGCTCACAGGTTCTCCCATGTGGTTGAAAAGCGCAATTGTCTTTTACAAGTGTTGTAAATAATATCGCTGTATAAGCTTCCCCGTGGGCAGCACAATACACGTGAATTTATTCACTAAGCTTATGAAGCTGGCAAATGACGAAACTGTTTGGAAACCATGTGGCACTCTTCAGCAGGCAGGGGATGGGCGGGGCTGTGTGTACCGACCCGAACACAGAACTTACAGAGTGTGCTTGTAGCCGCTAGGAGGCTGGTCAGGTAGCGGCGGTAGTACAATTCGTCCATTTTAAGAGTTGCTCTATCACTGAAATAATTGTTGAGACATTATTTAAAGATCGAAAAACTACAAAGTGTTGCTTTAATATAATAACTGTCTAATAAACAGACCCGAAAAGTTATTATTTACCTGAATTCTTTCCTTCCGCTTGGCACATCAAGACAGGTCATTGTCACTGGACAGTAAGCGTCATGGTTTTCATATCATGATACTCTCTATACCTTGTATCACGGTATATTTGTACTTTATCACGGTGTTGGATTTAGTTACAAAACGGTTTTAAAAGCTTCAGTTTGTCCCCTTAATAATGTTTATTCTAAAAACAGCTTATTCAAATAGCCCCCCCAAAAAATAATATTTAAGTAAAAAAATTAAAAATAATTATTTATTGTTTTATTTATATATAATATATATATATATACAATTATAATTATAAATAAACAACGTGCAAAGTAATTAACTATTTCAAACCAATTCAAATGAACAAAAATAAAGAATCATAACATTTTCAGCTCATAATTTCTGGGTTTGCATGTTTCAATCTGGATAAAAATGTAAAATATTTGATCTCTGTTTTACTCAAAATCAAGGCTTTTCTTTTGCGTTACTCTCATGTTTGTTTCAATTATACTTAAAGCCAGAAGCATTTTCAGCACATTCATCACACACTCAATATGAACCAGTTGATGGAAAAGAAGCTAATGTTGAGATCTTAACAATTCTGATAATAAACTACTTTCAATTATCTACGGTATTCTGAAGCATGCACGATAACAATATTACTCATGTTCATTATCGCGATATACCGTTCACCACCGAATGCCGGCACATGTATAATTGCCACCAAACCCCGTTGTTTTTCACATGTCTCGTTGACGTGCAATATCTCTCGTAACGCATCTCTATTCACCTCCAGGTCTATAGCCAGACTGGCAAACATCCAGGAGGACGCCCTGCGTAAAGCAGCCGAGACCACAGAGGTCTTATTGGATCACGAGAAGGAATGGAAGCTTGGTAAATGCATCCTGCGCTTCCCCGAGATCCTGCAGAAGATCACAGACGACCTTCTGCTTCACACGCTGTCCGACTACCTCTACGAGCTGGCCACCACCTTCACCGAGTTCTACGACAGCTGCTACTGTGTGGAGAAAGACCGGCAGACAGGTGAGTTCCACATCACATCGACCAGAGTTCATAACACTCCATGAACTGTTCCAGCATCAGTCACGGTGAAAATAAGTGTAGCCGACCGAGGAATTTCACCTTAATACCACGAAAGGAAAACATGGCCCTGTGCCTGAAACCTTTAATGGTCACGAGGTTCTCGTGGTTAAATTCAGAGTGTGTGGTTTTTGCTCCATACCAGATGTAGCGGAATGAGTCCAAAATGGTATTTAGTTTCGTTCTCACAAGATAGTTAAAAAAACGGAAAAGTTGCTAAATACAAGTGTTATCATTTGGAT
This sequence comes from Triplophysa rosa, assembly GCF_024868665.1. NCBI lineage: Eukaryota > Metazoa > Chordata > Actinopteri > Cypriniformes > Nemacheilidae > Triplophysa > Triplophysa rosa. Next base: position 6,330,971 of record NC_079908.1, read on the forward strand.
GCATGTCAGCTTTGTTTGGGGTTGTTTTTACAACGTGTGTTAGCCAAGAACAGTGGTTTATTTGAACAGGGAGAGCTAATCTAGGACGATATTAGATAGAAAATCCCTTAGCTGTTTTTCCTCATTTGATTCCCTTTATTAAGAAGTAGTTAGGGTGAAGCTGCTGTCTCTTGAATTATGTAGCTCCTTTACACTATTTAATGTAGACTAATGAAATTGAGTTTTACTGAAGAAATCGAAAATACTCTGCTTATGCGGCTTTTGGGGGTTTGGTTTTCATGTTTGCACATAAATACACAGCGATTTTATGAAATGATGTGTGTGAACTGTGGAATTCCGAGCCGTGAGTTTGCAAAATTACTTTTCAAACAATACTAGTCTGCCATTGTTTGGACAAAAACGTATCCCTGACCCATGATGTTGAAATGATGTTTAAGACATGATGAAACGTCATTGGTTCGATTTACACGAAAGAGCCGCTTTGACCCCTCTGCATCTTTCTTCTCAGGGGAAGTGGTCAAAGTCAACATGTGGCGGATGCTCCTCTGTGAAGCCACAGCAGCTGTGATGGCCAAAGGCTTTGACATCCTGGGTATCAATCCAGTTGAGAGGATGTAAACTGGTCAGCGTTTTCCTCCCCTGAACATAAGACCTTTTTCCAAAACATCATGTCCCAATGGATTTTATGGTATACCAAATAAAACCCATGTGACTGCCCATAAACATTTTGGCTTTGTGTTCATTTTTCCCGTCACATAAATGTCGGTTCATCCATCTGGACCTTGAAGAATCACCAGAAAGTCAAAGCTACCGTACTGTAGTTTCCATTGGGCTCTTTGTCTTTCTATAATAAGCCTGAATATAGGTTTAATTCTTGTCAGACGATAAGCTTTAGCTCACTTATCTTTGGTTCACCTAAAGCTTTTACAATGCTAACTTATTTGACTTTTGGTTGTTTGATTTCCCAATATGCATAAAATATTGTTCTCTCTTGAATTGTAATGCAATAAATCAGTTTCCTAATATGTTTTCTATTCACTGGGGTATTTTGGAATCTGGTTTTCATTTAGCTAGAGGCTTTCAGTGAATTATTCAGAGATAGTAACTTGTTTCATTTAGGGGTTTTAATAGAGTTCAGTGTTTGTCTTGCTCTCGCCAACAGGATTAAATGAATTGGGGCTGATAAATGCAGCATCCACGTCTGATAATCTGTATGAAGATTAAGTGGACTGATTTAATTCACTCACTGGGTCACTGCTTATTTACTCATTGCATGCTGGGTAACTGGGATTTCTTTGATAATTTTAGGTCTGGGATCTAAATTATATATCTGGCCACTTAATTACTTGCCTGAGTCCAGGTACATCCATTAGCACGTTCTAACCTATTTAAGGCGAAGCATCCATACTTTTTTAAATGTACTATTTGCCGAAAGGACCCAACCGATATCCTAAAACGGTTCGTTCTTAAAATGCAACCCATAACGTTGCCTCTCTATCGCCATCTCTGTTGGAATTATAAAATTGCAGGATACTTTATGTACTTATCTTACATAAATGTATGTTGAGACATAAACTACATCCAGCATTGTCTTTTCCAGTTGTTCTCAAACGTTTTAATTGCGAGGCCCCCCTGTGTGGGGTGCATCCCTTTGTGTCCCCCCCAAATACGGATTTATAATCTTAAACTTAGAATTTTGATTCGTAAGCATATGTTCAAAAACATACAATTATACCGTACTGGAACATCAGTTCTTTTGGTCGGTGGCCTTATTTTTCTGACGTTTGATTACACAGAATTTATAATACATTCAAAATTTTATAAAATGCCATAAAACTGTGGCCCCCGCGGTGCCGTCTTAGGGTCCCCCTAGTTTGAGAACGGATGTTATGGATGTGACATTTTCAGTCAAAACTTGAAATGTAAATTCTCAGAGAATATATTTATTACCAATATATTAAACCATCTGATTATATTTGACTAAACCCGTGATGATAGAGATGATGATGATCAGTCCATGCATGCATTTTCTATTTCAAGAGGGAAAAACTTATTATGGATGTGACAAAAAAGGACACATGTTTTTGAGAGACAACATACTTTGTAGGATTTCTGTGAGTTAAAATCTGGAAACCAGAAGCAGTTAAACAGAACAAATAGAGAAGGAATGGCTCTTTATAGAAAATTAAAGTTATTTTAAATGTCATGTGGCCATTCAAGGAATATGGACTGTTATGGATGTGACAATTCACTTACCTGACTATGAAAAACTATATTTGAAAACCTTTTTTTTTGTTGAAAAAACACTTTACATGGTTATTAAAGCGCTGAGGAAAAAAATCACGTCAAGCCAAATTGTGTTGTTGCCTTGAACATATATTTAAATAAAATCTGTAATGTATCAACAAACCATCACAACAATTTAAGTTATATTAAAGCTTGCTATAATTCAGTTGGCCGTTATAATATTTTATATAAGCTGTCTTGTGAAATGAAATAAAATGTTGCTTTTCGATCACGAAGACCAAAACTCTGTTAAAGCACAATGCAAAATAATTCGAAATTACAGTGGTAGCGTTTGAGTCTGACAGGGTAATGCGCTGTAATGTGCCGGATCACACAGCCCCTCGGATTGAGGCGTTTGGCTCGATCTGACAGTCTTTCTAGCGCTCCTGAATAAATAAACAAACGTGGCAGCTTCCAGCCGAAAAACACGCCCGCCTGAATCAATGTCACAGTCGTTACTGTACGGCAGAATTTCGAAGCTGTGTCTTTGTGTTAGTCAAAGGAGTACGTTTGAAATCATACGATCTTTGAAGACCTTTCCAAATCGCATCAGCCAGTCCTTCCTTTAATGCTTAAAAACAGCGCGAGTCGAGAGCGTCGACTCCGCCCACTGCGTGGAATAGCCCGTGGAATAGTCCTTTAAATCGGATGAGACATTTCATTACTCTGACACTCCTTGTCAGTCTTGATAATGGCGAGCGCACCGGCTCTCATTGAGCACCTCATCACACTGTTGTTGTTCCTTGTCTGCAGGCCGAATGGTCTGCTGCATTAAAATGCTCTCGTAACTCTCCGGATTCCGGACAGACGAAAATTTCACTTCATCTTCTCTGAGCTCAGTTTCTGTATTTTCTCTCTTTTTCGAGCTGACGGATTGTAAAGCTGTCCAGGACTTAACAAATAACTCTTTGGAGCCCTTACTGTGCTTTTGAGTCTTTTGTTTTAGGTCTGAAGGAATCCCTCACGGCCATCAACACTGATGAAACCAGGTGTCCTCCTACTTTATGGTCCCATTCTGGAGATCGGCCTCTGATAAGAGAGAAGAAGAGGCATGAGTTACTAATGTAATGCACACACAGGCGTCAAGGGCTCCAAATGAAACTGGTTTAGTTTCTGAAGGGATATCAGGAAGAAATAAAGGATAGTTCACCTAAAAATGGAATTAATTCAACATTTAGTCTTTCCAAACGGGTATGACTTTCTTCTGCAGATCACAAAAGAAGATATTTTGAAGAATGTTAGTAACCGAACGACATTGACCCCCATTGACTTCCATTGTATGGACACAAAACCACAGAGACATTTCTCAAAATATCTTCTTTTGTGTTCCACAGAAGAAAGAGTCACGTACAGGTGAATAAATGATGACAGAATTCAAATTTTGGGGTGAACTATCCCTTTAAAAAACAATAAGAATGAACGATTAAAGGGATAGTTAACCAAAAAATAAAAATTCGGTCATTTAATCACTCGCTTGTTATTTCAAACCTGTATGACTTTTTTTCTTCTGTAAAACACAAAAGAAGATATTTTGAAGAATGTTGGTAACCAAACGACATTGACCCCCATTAACTTCCATTGAATGGACACAAAACCACAGAGACATTTCTCAAAATCTCTTCTTTTGTGTTCCACAGAAGAAAGAGTCACATACATGCGAATGAATGATTACAGAATATTTATTTTTGGGTGAACTATCCCTTTATAAAACAATAAGAATGAACTGTTAAAGGGACAGTTCACCCAAAAATAAATATTCTGTTATCATTTATTCACACTCTTGTTATTTTAAACCTTTGTGACTTTTTTTCTTCTGTCAAACACAAAAGAAGATATTTTGAAGAATGTTGGCAGCTGAACAACTGCTGTACACATTCACTTCGATTGTGTGGACACAAAACCAATGCAAGTCAATGGATACCACCATTGTTCTGTTACCAACATTCTTCAAAATATCTTCTTTTGTGTTCTGCAGAAGAAAGAAAGTCATACAGGTTTGAAATGACAAGAGGGAGTGTATATGATGACAGAATTCTCATTTTTGTGTGAACTGTCCCTTTAAGCAAATCACCACTGGTTTACATTTAATGTCGCAGTAAGTGATTCTCTTTGTAATACGTTGCTCAAAAAACGACTCAAGTAGTTTCATAATTTAAAGTTAATATAACTGTATACGCTCTTTGGTTACGATCTGAAAAGTGATTAAATGGTCAATACATTTGCAGTGCAGTCTTTAGAAAATGAAACCTGCTCTCAAAATGAAATCTCTAATTGAAAAGACAGATTCATGCTCCCACCAGACTGTATACTTTATTTAGACACAACAAATACACAATGCAGTCAGAAAAATACATTACGTCTCTCCGCCTGCACCTTCAAATGTGCCAGCTAGACAAGTTCTAGCCGGCTGAGGGAATATAACAGCACGTCTCAGTGATTGTGTCGCGTGTTCGCATCGTCACAACACATCCCCAGGAATGCATCTCAATTTCCAGTGACAACTGTTTTCTGTATTACAGCCTTGTGTTTTATTGGTTCAGCACTACTATATGAATCTACAGGGGCTCTAGCGGCCCAACAGAGACGTGCAGGGAACAAATCGATTATTACAAAGACTACAAATCTTTGAGGCTATTTCTCCAATGTATACACACCTCGTGTCTGTCCTGCAGAGGTGCGTGACTCGTGACTTTTTCGTGCCCAGCGGCTCGATTAGGAACAAGCAGCAGAGAACGTGAGCCCGCACTCCTCGGACGGCCACGGCGGCGTGTTCGACAGACACGGAGGACACGAACAGGGAACCTGCCGTAGAATCCGACTGCCAAGTCCTGCAGGAAGAGAAGATGAAGTTCAAGCTGTAATTGAAAGATCACCAGGCAACAGAACGACAGCGTAAACTGGTTGATTTGTAAGGTAGCTCGATTACAGCGGTAAACTGGATTATGCCCTCAATGCCGCGCATGTAATGCGATGTCATTGTTAGGGGATTTACACGTCACTTCGCTAATTTGTCACAAAATACGCGATGAAATCCCGTACCGAACCGATTTCTGCTGAAAGGTTCTCCTGTTATCTTTCGAGCAAGCTGATTAAAGGAATAGTTCGGCCGAACAAAAATCTGTCATGTATTCTTCCTCATGTGGTTCAAAACGCCATGGAACACAAAAGAAGATATTTAGAGAAATGTCTCAGTGGGGTCCATACAATGGAAGTCAATGGGCAAATATCTTCTTTCGTGTTCTGCAGAAGAAAGAAAATCATACAGGTTTAGAATAACATGAACGTATTTTTTAATTGGGTGAACTACACCTTTAAGACCTCATTGATGAAGTCGTCCCAGATGCTAATACGGGGAATTATGCAAAGACGCAGAACCTTTGATTACGATGCATAAAAGCTCTCGCTCCCGATCCGTTATGCGAGCGTCATCTCATTTCACGGCCTCGATGTACTTTGTTGCTGTGTCATGATCCTCAGAGACCACGAGCTTTCAAGCCTCAGAAAATGAACACCTGACGCAACCTGACCTTGATTTCTCCAATCGTTGCTTGCTCTTCAACTTTTAAACAAAGTTACGGAAACGTCAGTTAATGGAGACCTGCAGATCATTACCGTAACAGAACGTGTTGCAGGGGTGGCCTGGCTCCGGCGGCTTGCAGGATGTAATGACACACCTCGGCATCCTTATCCAGATTCTCCAGCACCTCGCTGTGTAGAAGATCTTTCTGCCAATGACTGTGTTCTCTTAACACGCGCTGGAGAACGTCCTGCTGAGGAGCATCGACTTCTGTTGTCGCTCGCCACAGCCGCAGAGGATAACCGTCTTCCACCTTTAACGGAGCGATCACATTTTTACAACGTCTTAAGGCGAAAATACACTACAAGACTTTTGCTCAGATTTTCGGTCTGGACCTGTTGCAGAAAGTCTGTGCCAGTATGCAGATTTGATCAGTTAGTGTGTTTCTATCTGAAACTTTCAAAAAGTCTGCAAGTGTATGATGTCTAGTTGAAAACAAAAATCTGTTCAGATTTTAAAAGTCTTGTAGTGTGTTCCAGCCATTAGCTTTAACAAAGATAGAATAAACTACATTGATGCTTGCAACGCCAAGGTTGTGGGTCATTCTGAGGGAACGTGCTCACTAATATAATATATACGTCGAATGCACTGTGTTTTTGTAAGCAAGGAAGTCTTATTGAAATTCCGTGCAATACCATGCATAATATATACCTCTTGTCCCAAGAGGCGGGAATCTGTTGGCGAATTCTGTGGATCTTTGAATCTTTGATGTGTTGGAAGATTGAGTACAAACCTTTTTAGCTGTTACGTCCACATGATCAGAGCTCGAGCAGGAGACCCAGCCTTTAGATTTATCTCTCGCCTCCCGCAGGAGTTTTTGCGTGAGCAGGGACAGCCTGGCACGCTCTGTACTTTCGTCTTCTCCACGGTGAGGAAAACAGCTTACGCCTGCATCGTCTTCAGTAAAGCTGCCTGCTCTCTGGGCTTCCCAGTATTTTGGGATCTGTGTTGAAGACACACAAATATTCGTGTAGGTGTATAATTTATCGAGGTGGGAATATTTCTCGCCAGCCGTGAAACTGTATTTTGCATTATTTTATATTCTGCACGCATATTTTTATCCCTATGGACTATGGATTTATTTACTAGCAGCATATGTGAGATGAATCATCCTCTCTCTCTCTCTCAGTCTCTCTTTAAGACTGTATCTGTCATGAAAACCCTTACACAAAAGAAGTTTGTTCAAGTGTGCCATTAGTATACTTTTAACTATAAATAAGAAAATATACTTTCAGTCTACTTTTTATGTACTTCTGAGAAACATACTTAAAGGAGTAGATCACTTCAAAATTTGCCCCCATTCGCTTTCCATAGTAATTTTTATTCCTACTATGGAAAGTCAATGGGGGCAAATTTTGATGTGAACTACTCTTTTAAGTATTAGATTTACATTTAGTCATTTAGCAGATGCTTTATCCAAAGCGACTTACAAATGAGGCAAACAATAGAAGCAATTGGAACAACATGTAGTGCAGTAAAACTGGTCTCATATAGTCTACCACAGTATTCAAAGCTACAAAGGATTTTTTTTAGGATAGAAAGAGTAGAAAAGAAATAGAAGTCAGTACTAATCGGCCAGGTGCTGACGGAAGAGATGTGTTTTCAGCCGATTCTTTAAGATGGCTACAGAATCTGCTGATCTTGTAGCAACGGGCAGATCATTCCACAAATGTGGAACAGATCCAGAGAAGGTACAGTAAGTGAGAGTGATTTTTAAACTTGTATGTTCAAGTTTATAGTAACAAGTCTGCTTTGGGGTGGAAAAGCTTGGAGTAAATAGAATTTGTGCAACTAAACCTGATCTAGTGATCCCAGGTAATAAAAAAATATACTAAGTACACTTTACTTAAGTATACTTTCATTATGTACTTGTGCTCTATTGTCACACGTTGGCTTGGTACTTATGGTTCGCCCCCCACAAAAAAATCAGTCATCATTTATTCGCCCTCGTCATTTTGAACCTGTATGACTTTCTTCTGCAGAACACAAAAGAAGATATTTTGAAAAATGTTGTTAACCGAACAATGGCGGTACCCGTTCATTTCTATTGTATGGACACAAAACCAGTGTTAGTGGTTTTGTGTATTATAGTACACTTTAAGTGTAGTATAGGTTTAAGTGTATTATAGTGCACCTTTTTCACTTGGAACAACAGGAATTTACTCGAGTCTATCTACTTAAAGTCTAGTTAACGGCATATTTCAAGCATACAAATCAATACATACATTGGAACGTAGTAGTATACGTAAAAATCTAAAATAAATAGTAAACTAAGTTTGAAGGGTTACTTGCATTATAAAAAACAGTAGTTTACTTAGAGTATACTTCAAAGTGTACTTTCACAATCTAAAAACATTAAACAAGTTGAAATTAAAATATTAATATACCTTTAAGTTTATTAGTAGTATAGTTGCAGTACAAATAAAAATACTTCTGTACTCAGTTTCCTACTGTTACACTTCTAGTATATATAAAAGCATACTTTTATCATCTGAAAAGTAGCCAAATTAGTCCCAAGTAGTACATTGATAGTTGTATACTTACTACATTAAGTATAATATACTTGACTTTTAGTATACTAAAATGAAGTAACTTGAAGTATGCTAAAATATCTATACTGAGGTATGTAAAAACTCCTCATTTTTTATCAACGTGTCACCACATGGGTGTTTCCGAGGAAATTTCCACTGAGGTAAAAATAATAAAGTCTCCACCGTGAATCGCAAGAGATACGTATATATGCATGTATATCATTTGAATCGTGCACAGATTCAACACATTGTCGTTACAATTTAATCTAAACCTCGTATGACCTTATGCTGTACTATTGCGATTCATAACAAAGTTACCTGCCAACACTATATTTATTGACCCGCCAGTTCTCTCACGTTTGGCACTAGCGTTAATTTTGGACCCTGGGTGAAAAGATGTAAAACTACACACGGCCTTACATAACAACGCTTGTCATTACAGATAGCTTCCAGCGACTTGGCACGCTTTGGTCCCGTTGTTTTGTGCAACACAACACATGGAGAAAAAAAGCTTTTATTCATCAGAGCTGCGAGCGAGGACGTTCAGATTGCATGCAGATGGGATGCTGACAGTCATTAGCGCTAACTCACTGAACGGGCTGCGTTGTACCTGGAAAAGGCGAGAACATTCGGTAACCATATGTGACAGTCCCTGTGTCGCTGCCAGGTTCTCGCTCAGATCCCTCTGGTCCGGTCTTCCCAAGCTGTATTTCCGGTGTCTGGACCTATTTCCAAAAGTGGAAAATAGCACAAATTTGTTCACACGGAGATGAATAAAGTAGCTTTGCAGACATCCAAATATGTAAAACTCTCCTGTAGGTGCTATTGGGGACCCCGAGGAAGATATGATAAGAAACTGAAGTTCTTAAGCTAAGTGGATTTGAGAAATGCAATTCCGACACAGAAGCATGCATGTCATTTCACAACCCCTTTACTCGATTTGTTTGTTTTCTAGTGTTTCTTCTTATAGCATCCCGCTGAGCTACAGTAAGCATAGAGAAGATATCTGCCGTGCCAACGCACAGCACTTCATCCAGAGCTCAGCAGGAGGGTGAAAAGAGCTTGTTGGCTTGCAAAAGGGGAGTTTCTTAAATTGGATGCATGAACCTATAGTCGGGCTTGTGACATCACCGCGTCTTTTTAAAACCGGTACGACTTCATTTTTACGCAAATCGCTCCAACAAACAAACCTGGATGGCTTAACTGTGTCTATAGCATCTCTACATTTCACAGCCAACAGTTTAAAATGACAGGTTCTGTATGAGGATGCCAAACATTTGAACATCTCAAAACTAGTTTGATTTCACTTTCAGACACTTCATTCCTCTGCAGTTCTGCCCGGGTTTCATTAACCAGCTGAACCGCATTACAGATACAATATGGCCCTTATCTGTGTAAAATTAAAGCCAGATGTGAAGCCACACTGCGTTACATAAGCCGCTCTCACACCGCACTGACCCAACAATCATGCAATACAAAACAAAAGAGAATGAGCTCTTTCAGCCCAAATTGATGTAATCTTTATTGTGACTACCCGAAACACTGCCTGAACTGTTCAGAAAGCGTGAAACTGGTTATAATGAACTGCTCGAGTTTGCTCACTTGGACGCACATCACAGAGGTATGAAGACCAATGCGATGTTAACTTTATAAAATGTTACATAACCGTTACAATACAAGGGATTTTATTTGGCTGTTTAGACTAACCTCGTGCTGGTTCTCTCTCTTTTGAAGGAGTTGAGGTGGAAGAGGGAGGGCGCCAGGCACACGGCAATGTTGGTTGGGGTCATCTGGTTCTCCTCCACGCAGGCGACCACCTCTTGGAGGAAGAGGAGGAGGCTCTGGAGGGCTTCCCTGTTCTCGTCAGGCAGGAGGAAGATGGCCGCTTGAACCCCGGCGAACTGTTGATCTTTGGGGAAGTCTGGAGGGAAATCAAAGATGGTAAATACATCAATAGCTGGTGTTTCAACAAACTCAACACGTTTTCATACGCACGTGATCTATTTCTCAACTCTTGGTGTAAGTGCGAGTGTAGGTTTTTGTGAAAAATATTGAATCGATCTTCGTTTTAACGTGAGTTTGGCTTACATTGGTAGATGTGCAGGAAGCTTTCACACAGTTTGCTGGAGAAGATGGGCTCGGGCAGGTCTCTGAAGTATTGCTTCACCATGTCGGCCACATCAAAGGCTGATTGATTTTCAAAGGACACGCCGTCAGGATCGGCCTCAACCATTTCCCTTAAATTCTGGATTCGGGATTTGACCCCAGACTTTCGGAAAAGCCCAACCTGTGAGGTTTGATCAAGATATGTGTTGGCAAAAGCATAATGGTTGTAGATTGAAACACTCCTGTTTATTATCACATTATCATATGCATGGATAGATATTTTTCTAAATAACCATATGTGTTTAATCAGAGTGGGAAAATGAAATATATTGCCACAGGTACAAAACACAGAATATTCTGGGTAAAGTGTCTACTAGTGCTAAAAGCAATATGACTTTTACTTCCGTTACATCAAATCAGTAAGAATGTTTCATATATTTTCCAACTTATTTAAGCTTTCTTAGAGCGTGGCGCAAGCAACGGTGAGGTCATGGATTCCATCCCAGGGATTGCACATACTCAGAAACAAATGTAGACGCTGAAAAACTTGCTGTAGTTTTGCAGCAGGTTTGCCAGTAACTTACTGTAGATTTAATTACTACTTAATACTACTTTCCCATTAGTACTGTTTTCAATTTGAGTTCAACTTTACTTTAATCAAAATTAGAACACTTTGACTTTTGAGATTCAAAATGAGCACAGCAACACTGCAAAAATGACATTCTTCCTAAGCATTTCGGTCTTGTCTTCTAGTAAAAATATTTAAAACTACTTAAATTACGATGCATTTCCATAACAAAAAAATGACCTAATTTTAGTCTTGTTTTATGAAAGAAAATATAATAACTAGGTAAGTTTATGTTTCAAACCAAATTTTTAATTAAATCTATAGTGTAAGTTACATGCAAAACGTTTTACAGTAAAGCATAATGTAAGTCGCTTTGAATAAAAGCATCTGCCAAATGAATCAATTTAAATGTAAATGTATGGACACAAAACCAGTGTAAGTGGTTTATGTATTATAGTACACTTTAAGTGTATTATAGTGCACTTTTTTCACCTGGAACAATGCGTAATTAAATGCGTAAATGTAAATGTGTTTTGTAACTTATTTAAAGTTAACTACTTATTTTCTAACAAAAAAATAATTAGAAAAATTACGAAAAAAAATCTTTCTATATAATTTATGTTGACACAATATCTAAAATGTTTAAAATGTATACCCACAGCAACATATTTTATATGTAGAGATAGATTTTCCCCTTATGATTTGTTTGGTATATTATAAAGAAAAATGGCTGTTCAGTATATGCCTAATTTCTGGACAAAAATTACAGAATTTTTTTTTATATTAAGTTTTTGTTTTCATGGCATTGACAGGGTGACATACCTGATCCAAACATTCAGTCCGTAGGTACTCCATTGCTCTCAAGATGCTCGGTGGCAGAGGTTTTCCCGATTGCTGGACGCTCTGGAGCAGAGGAACTCCAAACACCTTCCTGCTCTTGTGCTCTAATGCTTTAACTTTACGGTAGACTTTCGGTACTGTCCTAAAATAACAGAAGTACACAATCGTGATTATTTTTAGATCGTCACATGCTTGTTATACTCATTTACCACATTTGTCTGAGATAACGATGTGTCCTGCTAAACGAAGAGAAGAAAAACCAGTGTATATATTTAGCAGCTGGCATTAATGACTGCAATCGTATTGGCAGCGTGTGAAGCCCTTGTGCGCATCAACAAATAAATCTTTGAGCGAGCTGACATTTCATTTGTTTGTTGTTATAAGCTTCTTGTTATTTTATCTGTTTGAGCTATAAAGTAAAGAAATAAAGCAATTAGATGGGCTGTTGTGGTTTTAATCTTTTAGTACACACTGGCCGGCTGGCAAGAGGCACTTGATAAATTTCAAACTATTTAGTTCGACAAAGCCTATATTGATTTACATTCAGGAAGTCTTTCTTTCATTAGGCGGTGGACTTGGTGCCACGGTGATGAGCTGTGTAGTCGAGTAGATAACCTGACAGCAATTTGAGGCTTGCTTGTCATTATTTCTTTATAAATCAGGTTCAGGGACTTTGAGATAAAACTTCAAGGCAATTATATTTGGCTTTGCGGGAGCCGACTAATTTAACATAAATGGGATTTTTGAAATTTGATGCAATTTAGTTTTCCTCGATAGCGTTAGCCCCAATTAAAGTACCTCTCTGCTTAACAGCGAGCCGAGTTGTTCAATTAAAGACGATTTCAGTCTTGTTGCATTAGCTTAATTGTGTTCCCTTAGTGATGGAGTGAAATTGTTTACATTTGACACATACATGCAGTAAGCGGTCCAGATGCTGTTTATTGCAGAAGAGGAAAGATTCTGCTGCAACTTATCTGAATTAAAGTGAGTCGCTTTACACGAAGAGTGCTGAATACTCAAGCGAGGGATCAATGTGAACGCGGGGGTTGACTTGAGAGGGTTATTTCTTTTGTAGTTTGCTCGATGGTTGTTAAAACAAATAGCCTAATTACTCTCCTCCCAAAAAGTCAATTATGTTCTTCTCTTTGCCTAAAGCAAATGGTTTTTAGTCCAGTTAACTACACAAATGCATAATGTCAAACGTGTTATTAATTGTCCAATGGAGACTTTAGTTCTCAGATTTGGGTTAAATGATTTTTAAGGAAAAGGACAGCAGATAGAAGGAGATAAAAGTATTAAAGTAAAAATGCAAAGCAAGAGCCAAATCATTTCCATAAACGTAAAATGCACCTTTGGGACAGGGCTGTCAATCAGTACCAGATAAGAGTTTTTTTTCTGTACTTATCGTCCCTAAAGCCCAGGTCGAGAAACAATTATGTTTACATTCTTGGGTACATAATTACTCAAGATAAATGAAGTCAACCTTTCAAGGTGAAGTGTGTCATTTCTGTGCCATAAATGTCATAAAAGGATTTGAAAAAAATAAGGATTTTCATCAACAATCTCTCAAACTTCTTTTGGTTCGACTGTCTCAAACTGGTGCCATTGGTTCAACCAATGCTGATATGGTGAGCTGGATGGGATGCTCAAAAAACAAAAATAAAATAAACATACAAATAAAATAAAGCATACATTCAAAAAAAGGAAAATAAAACATAATAAAATAAAATAATAGTTTTTTATAAATAATAAAAAAATCGAAATTGCCACAGTTTTTACCCTTTTTAAGGGAATCTGACTACAAATGGCTTTATTGGCAAAATTACACACATCCACTTTAACCATGAATACATGACTAAGAAGACTCTGAAATCTATCCTACAAACAGCAGTTACTCCTGAATTGCACGTTAACGGGCCATTTTCACAAAGAATGAAAAAAAACGAAATCTATAAAATCACAGCGTGTGAATCTCCTTCAGTCTTGGAAAAAACAAGGTTGTGCTTTATCATGCAGCTTATGGCAGCAGGGTTCACTCTCCTTTTTGAACTCTCTGCTCTTGAAACCTTGTCTGTTTTGTCTGCTGAGAGAATATGCCAAGGTTGCAACTCGGCATAAATAATGAACGATTCTCTAAACAGCAGGTCTCCTGCTCTTTCTCCTGCATCGTCTCCCTAACACAAGCATCTTTCATCAGATTATAAGCCTATCCTTCTTTTTCCTTCTCGGCATTTTTCCCCCAGCCTTACCAGTTCCAGCCTTGTTTGCTGAAGGGCGAGTGCTTGTCCATTAGAGCCGTGAGTCTAAGTAGGCTCAGTCTTTGTAGCATGGAGACATGTGGTGCTAACTTGGCCTCTATGCCCGCTCTGGAGTTACTCTGTGAAAGCATCTGTGCACTGGACCAGTGGAGCCTTTGAACTCTGCAATGTAAAAAATCAACCAGCTTTTGTCATTTTTTCTTAATTTCTAGAGCTAGCTTTTGATTGGATGATCTAATCTCTTACCGATTGGTATGCTCTGTTGGCCTAGAAGTATGTGCAAACGCTTCCGTGCTCTTGTCATAATTCTCCTCCAGGGCAGATTCGTCCGGATCTTTGATATCAAGGTGGATGTCAGTCAGAGAGGAGGGCGAGGGAGAACCAGAGTGAGAGAAATCTGAATCCCCGTCCTCAGACAGCTTGTCCGTCCACGAGGTGACCAGCTGCTGCAGGTCACAAATGCGTTCCATCACGCTGTCCAACGCGGAGAACACGTCATCGTTCATGATCTGCATATCGTCCGGCACGTTGTCGTAAATGCTGACACGGTGATCGCAGGTAGCCAACGGGCTGCAGGCTTGTTCCTGGTCTTTGGAGCTACTGCTTTTACACCGTCTACCTCTGTAACCGTGAAAGCTTCCAGTCCTCCAGTTGACCGATGTGTTGTCGAGGGGCGAGAAGGCGCTGTTGTGGGTAAGCACTGTTGGGAACGTCCCAGGCTTGTGACCCTGTGGAATTTTAAAGACTGGGTTGACTTCGAGATTCCGTTGGTTGTTGAGCTCCCCCTCTGTGATTTGTTTCTCCTCATCCTCTTGTTTGGGCAAGCTGGGGCGTTTGCAGTTGCTTCGTACCCTGGTGACGGGGCTTGGCGTGCTGACAGCACTGCTTGATTCGGAAGGACTGCTGCTTGAACCAGAAGGTGGCGAGCAGGATGCAGGACTGCCTGATTTGTCGTGGAGTCTTGCTATGTCTAGACACTGAAGATGCTTGAGCCTTTCCTCACTGAGGCCTTCTTGCAAAATTGGCCTGCTTATGACAAGTCTGGCTTTCCCACTTTGAACATGTTGGGTGTTTCCTCTCAATTGAAGCTTCTCCATTTTCCGAAGAAGGCCTTTTTTAAGCGGGGGCTTATCAGGAAAGCACTCCTCTCCGCTTAAAGCATGCTGTTCACCCGGGGACGGAGGCCTGCTAGAAGAGGTGTCAGGGGATAGGGGCTTGTAGTTCGAGGAGCATCTGGAGGAGCTACGGCTCGTCTCGGGCTCCTCTGCGGTTTTGTTAGAAACGCATCCTTCATCGCTGTCTGCGTTGCTGGAACTGTGAGAGGAACACAGCTCATGGCACTCGCCGCTGTCAGAAAGAGATGCCTCGCAGCTTTCTGATCTCCTCAGGCACGAGATGGGACTGTTAATCCCCCAGTCATCCGCACGGATCCAGCGCCTGCTCTTTCTGTCAAATGACCACTTTGGACTGATGGCATAAGGGTCGTCGTCATCTTCGTCATCTCCCTACAGTAACAAAATAATTTGTTATATACAGTAAAGGAACTTTCCTAATAACACAGTGTAACAAGTTTTTGTTTCGCCTGACTTTTTTATAGTTCTTGTACAATTCTGTGGTGCTAATTATTGTGATATTATTTATTTTCATGTAGCATGAATGTTTTAGTGTATATTTAGCTCAAGTCAATTTTGAGCTTATATCATTAATTACGATAACGATCATTAATTACAATACAGCAAAAACTGAAGAAAAAAACGTCTGGAACTTGGTTCGTGAGGACAGTATTAGTCACAAAAGACAAAAACGATCAAATGTACATTTTTTGAAGTTTTGGACGACTAATCTTTAGCAACTGTTATGTTAAACTGTTGTTTTGAGCTCAGTGTTATGCCAGTACCTTGTTATTTCAGCATACGAGTTATAACACCGAAATGTATAAATGTGTGAAAATATTTTTTTGAAAAATGTTAAACTCAGCATGTTAAACTTCATAAAGAAACAGTAAAAATTTAAGTGAAACACAACCTTTTAAAAATGTTTTACATTGTGTAATCTTGAGATGCTTCATGATGCCATATAGGAACCATTTTTGCATGTATGGTTCAATAAAGATCCTTTAACATCCAAAGAGTGGTTCTTTGCAGTGGCAAAAGGGTCCTAAGATTATAAGAAAGTAAGAAAGAAATGGTTCTTACGAGAACCTTTGAGTAAATGGATCTTTAGGGAAACAATAATGGTTCTTCCATGGCATTGCTGTGAAGAACCTTTTGTTTGACCTTTTTTCAAGAGCGAAGGGAGAGGAACGAAAAACATCTCTGCAAAAAGCCTTTTCTCTAGGATTTGTTTTGTTTATATGTACTGTTTATCTCCTCCAGATATTTCTCTCATACTCACCCTTCTTTTAGACCGGCTCAACTCGAGCTTCATCTCCACACACTTGTTTAAAGTGTTTAATCTCCTGGAAGCAAAAGAAAACATGGATGTCAAACAGGAAAAGCAGCACGACGCCCTTCTCAAATTCCCCACGCTGCGATCAGCAAGAAGCGCTTGTGCTCCGTCAGCAGAGCACGTAGCATTGCTGCGGCGGGGCGCGTCGCATTACCTGCAGAGAGACTCTGTGGCGTCCTTATCCAGAAATTCATGATCACTCTTTACCCAGTCTATGTCAATGGGGAAACAGCAATCTGGAAGGCAAACAAAGCGAATTGAATTGTAGTATAACAATATTTGCAGCTTATTAGGAAGCAAGGTTAGAGCCGCGATCGCTTTCTCGTGAAATGCAATGAGGAATGTCAAAAATAAATATTTACCGGTGAATAACTGCGCGTACTGAGGGAAGCCAGCTGCGTGGAGCCATTCGCAAGCCTCTTTGGCTTCAATCTCTACAGAAAGAGAAACAATGCAAATAAAGTGTGTCATTTCTTGGTTGTTCAGCCTTTATGGAGCAAACACAAGGGGAGGGGGGGGGGAGTGAGGGATTCAGCAAACAATCACCACTTAATTTAATTCACTTTTTAATTAACATTAAAAAGGAGCATTTTTTTCACAAAGCTATTCAATTCCACCCCAAGTTTATAAACCACCCTCTCATTTCATTAATTTCCTGTGGATTAAAGGCGGAGGTGGACTCATTTGTCGCTAATTGAATGTCTTTTACATGGCCGACCGAAAGACGGCAAGCATCAGCTACCTGTCTCACTTGGTTTCTCTATTCCTCCGCCACTCATTTACTTTCACCTTTCACATTCTTTCCTAACATAACACTGCCAGGAACAGATGGTGGAAACAAATCCATTCTTCTCTCCGACTGGCCATCCATAAAACCTCAATGCCTAAGATCCCGTAGGTGGCGACGGGGTCGGGGGAAGACAGCTGCAACTGTGCTACACAGACCAGATGGCTCAGATATGTAAACATGGGGACGAAGTTAACGTTGACGCTCCTCGCTCTGACGCAAGAGCGGCCTGCTAAGGACAGCGATGGGTGTGATTTGCCTCGTATGGCAGTCAGCCTGACCATGTCTTGATTTTTGACCCACATAGAGGTGAACTGAGAGGATTGTGGGAAATGTCTGGTTTTGCAATGGCATAACAGCAGAATATTCAGTCTGCTAGCTGACGCAATAACCATCACTTCTAACCGTCGATCTCTATGGGAATTATATAATGGTGATCCTATCACATGGTCCTCGCCGAGCAGGGAAAGGCACTTCCTTTACCAAATACCTCAGGCGGCCCTAAAGGAAGTTGTGCTTTTAGGGTTTGGATGCTGATAACAGATGTGGCCTGCGATTGTCCTCCGCCTACCCCGGAGGTCTTTGGAAGCCTACAAGCGTCTAAATGGTATGGGAGTGCCTTGGCTGGTGTCGCTATGTGCCGCACGGGCTGTAAGCTATGAATGATACGAAACGCATTTCGATTGGTTGGACGATATCCCCCTTCCCTCTAGCAGGAGGCACATAGACACTCCACGTTGAAGCCACCTAATAAAGGGCCGCAGCGGGACCCCCGGGGCTTCAGCAACTGCCATAAACACCCACCTTCAGAGGTGCTCGCAGAGAGTCGATTGACATGAAAAAAGCATCTATGGAACCCCCAAGGGGTGGAGAACATCTTGTTTGGCTGACAGCTTGAGCAATTTTTAACCTTGAGTGTTTTGACGGTGTTCGAGCAGAGCAACCTTTAATTTTTGAACATGTTAAGAACTTTAGGAGTTTAAAGAGAAAGTAGAAGACTTTAGGGGAAGAAAATTGTTGTAAAACACCAGAAATTGTCCAGTTATGCAAGCTTACGTTCTATTTTTGGAGGTTTATTTACTGTAAGAACAGATATAGTACAACGGGCTGAAAAAAACATGTCTCATCCATCTGAATAAAAATGTTCAAAGTCAAATGAGTGCAAAAGCTTCTCAAGATTTTAAGATACATAAATGATGTATTAACATTTGTTTTGTAGAACTATTGGACTTTTACAACTGTTAAAGGAATAGTTGACTCAAAAATGGAAATTCTTCCATCATTTACTCATCCTCCTGTCATTCCAAACCTGTATGACTTTCTTCCAACATTGGCCCCCATGGACTTCCTTTGAATAAACACAAAACCACTGAGACATTTCTCTAAATATCAATGTCACACAAGGTTTGAATGACATGCAAATAAATAAATTATGACCGAATTTTGTATTTTGGGGTAAACTTTCCTTTTAAACGTGTGTGAATCAGCTGTAGATTCCAACAATGCAATACTGAACCCAAGCTTTTTGTGCTCATGCATCAAGAATAATCACATTTTCTAGTTAATCAGCGGTAACAAAGTCACTGGCTTCATCCCCATCATATTCACCATATGTGGCCCAAACGTTTTTCAACCAACCAATTTTCCATAACTTTGAACCAGCACAGCTGGGATTTTCCTCTGGCTGACAATATGCTCTATTTCATAAGTGACGGTCTGATTTCAGCGAGAAGCTTGGCAGGTACGCAAGCATGAGGTCACTGGGATAAATGCTCAGATACTCTGTTGACAGTCCTGGTTGCTAACAACAGGCTTTTCATAGATCAGATGTGCCAGTTTTTGGATGTCATCAGAGCTCCAGTTACCATTCTCAAGTAATCACAGATCATTTATACTTTGCACAAATCTGTACTAATTGGTATAAATATCGCCTGTCTCTTAAGATGTCAAACAAACTGCTTTTGTTTTTGTTTCAGTCTAGACAAGCAGCCCTAAAGACAGACAGGTCTGCCATGATGTTCACAAAGATAACCTGCAAGTATTCAGATCAATAATAACACGCAGCATCCTCTCATGCTTTGATATGATCGTATCGTTGGTCTGAGACATTTGCATGTTCTTCAAAATGACCAAGAGTCACTTGAAGTCATTAGGATGGTGCACCTGCTTTATTGATAACATCTTATTAACATTTGCTTTACAAACTCAACCTCAAACAACTGTAGAATTCATTTAACACAAACTCATCTTAGAATGCCACGTACGTAAGTCTGGAGTAGTTCAAATGTAAATACGAAAGCTCATTTTCTCAACAAAAAATAACAACAGCTGAATACACACATTAAGCTTTCAAAATTAGCGTACATAAAGATTTTTACTTACTTGTAATCAGCATTTCTTTTTGCTTTGGATCTTACACAGACCGTCAAATAAAACTTTAGAACTGCAACTTATAGAGATATTCTAGAATTTTAGGCATTACCGCAGGAAAATATGAAGCCAAAGCTAAAACTCTGCAATGTTTAAAAGAGGCTTTGTTTCTCATTCACACTGGTCACCATAATGAAATCACAGGAAAGGCATTCCGTCTTTTCTTACTGGACCATACCAACATTGACTGGGTGGGCGGTTCCCAAAGCAAGCAAAGTAAACAATGACTCCTGTCAAGTTTATTTATACTGAGCGCTTGAAATACTTCGAGGCATTTCGAACAACTGCCGAGAGTTATGTCTGGTCATTCACGTAGTCATTGATTGAATGTAGCTTGTCACGTTGTTTCCGCATTGCATGTGTTGGTTGTTTAGGGAAAAGACCTAAAGACTAAAAAGGCCTAGAATTTCTTCTAAAATGTTATTTTTTATAGAAGTAAACCAAGAATTCTTTAAAAAAGCAAACATTGAAAGTTATTATAGCCTTAACTGAATAAACCCATCATTATGCATAATATACTGTACAGCAGGGCGAATAAGAAAATGTATAAGGACCAAACGATTCCATTAATATTATTATTAATAGATAAATAATAATAATGAATTATATCAATTAGAATAAATAGTAATTAATAATTCCACTATTGATAATATTAATATTATTATTCATATAATATTACACATTTTACCCCCAAATATATTATTAATATCTATTGATAATAATTAATAATATTATTATTAACTATTATTATTATTAATAGAATATTATATATTAATAGTATCTCTGTATTTTGTCCTCTCTCAGTCAAAAGGCCTATTTAATTTTTTAGTGCAACCATGCATGCTTTTACAATTAGTTGCCTTTTATTATTTGCATCTAACATAGTTTTTTTCCCTGATGTTCATCAGAACAGATCTATCATTTGGGCCACCAGCCATAACCGGTCTAAACTCCAGAAGTTTTGTGAAAGGGTTTTTAGATCTGAACATCTGCTCATTCGCTGCATTTCTTAAAAGGACAGACACAGAGCTATGATGCTAATGAGCGCCCTAAATCCCATAAGGATATCGACACAGCCCATCACAGCTAATAGTTTTTGACTCTGAGGCTTCATTAGGACTTATTCCATAGTAACCCATTAGTGCTAATGTCTCTCATTAAAAGCATTGGTGTTTGATTACATCCTCTAAAGTGTGAAAGCTTGAAATTCCCAGTCAAACATTCTTTCCAAAGTGAACATGCATGAGAAGACACAGATGAGGACAAGATGCGTTTTAGTTCGCTTTTTGTCTCCAAACCTCTGTGGTCTACAGAAGACATTTTGAAAAACACAAAATGGTAAAGTTACCATTCGAGCTATTTATAGTTCAACCTGTATTGAATGCATTATTCAATATACATGAATGAGTCCAACCTAATTCCAGCCCTTCGGGCTTGGCCCCTAATTATATAACTGAAATTATTTGGATATTTAACCATCATTCAAAGCTGCAGATCTATACTTTATCCTACAAGAAAGAAAAATCACGATGAGATCACTGTAATATCTCAATTATTACTCCTAGACATCAGTGTAATTAAAGAGAAATTGAAAACCTTCGCTTAAGTCTCCTGCGTCTCAGATATTTCTCCCGTGAAAAAGATGCAGAAATCTCACAATTGTCTCTAAGAGATCAATATTATTGAAGATCATGATATGAATTTAAACATTTCTCATCAAATTTACCCAAATCCAGAATAGCCTATTGTGCCAATACATTCTTTATTAATTTTACAACTCCATACTCTTCGTGTATTTTTAACAATTGTCTCATTTATTTCCCCTTTCATTTATGTCATTGAGTGTACTACAACTAAAATAAAGCTATACATGTCAATTATATCTATGACCTATGATCTATGATATTATGTCAAAATATCTATGACCAGTGCAAACAGAATCACAAAGCAGGCGTGATAACACAAAGTCGGCGGAAGACATGACAGCAGTCCTGGCTCCATACTGTCCCCAGACTGTCCTCGCTAAAGGGTGGGATAGAGACATTCAGAGGAAAACATGCGACGTGTGGAAGTACAGTTTCCTCTCTGTGTGTTATGTTAGAACATTCCGCTGAGACATTTCAGAAGCACCATTTTAAAACCTGTTCAAGCTAAATTCAACGGTACGGTACAAGAAAGTTTGGCGACTGTCATTTGACAACTTTAAAAACATTAAAGCTGCAATCTGTGATTTTTTGAGGTGAAGAATAAAGTATAGTATAAATGGAACATAACTGTTATCACAGTTTGCATTGGTAAGCTTATAATGAATTTCTTTGACAGTTTGAGAGATGTGTCAATTTGGCATTATTAAACTATAAAGGTAAGTCTACGTATGTAGTAAGCTGCAATTGTATGTTTCAAACAGAGATGGCGATATAGAGGAAAAGGTACCGTATTGCAGCTTTAACTGTGTTATTGAAACAGTTTCAGAGGATGAGATGTTCTTGATGTGCTCTCCTAAACCAAGAGGGATTCCTAGGCGAGTGGTCTTGGTGATGTTTATTTGATAAGGAAAAGTACATCACAGGCTGGCATTTTACAAGCCTCTTGTAATAAGCAGATAAACCATACGCTGCCATGGCAATTATTTAATCTAAAAAAGCCAGTTCCAGTATTGCTAATATAATTATTTCTCCAGAGCCAAAACACTGCAACTGTTCAATTATTATTTACAAATAACAAGGGTCTCTGACAAATATCAGATATATCAGATCAAATATCAATTAAACTATTAAAAGTCAAACGATAAAAATCTTGACAGACAGTATATTAAAATAAAGCAATAAGCCCCGCGAAGCAGTGGGTTACAGTGCATTTTATAACAGCTCAGGGCGTTGTGGCACGACGCGAAGCGGATTCTAAAACGATTCTAAAACGGTTATTCCATATGCGTAGCAAGGTTTCATAAAATAAAGTAAATAAAGTTACATTTAGGCTGTGTAATGCGGACCACCGTTATAAATCGGGGTATTTTATAACGGCTCAGAACTCGGCTCAGCCAATCAGAATCAAGGACCAGAACTGACTGTTTTATAAAACACTTTTTCTTAAGTCCAGGCTGCTTTCGGCCTTCTCTGATTTTTCTGCAAAAAGTTGCTCATCGTGCGTTAGATAAAAGATGCACTCAATCCTCTGAATTAATCGCATGACAAAGCTTGGGTTTTTCTTGAAATGATTGTTGTTCTGGATGAACTTGGCACCTGGCGATAATTACAGCTCTATTTTATTTTGCATTTGGTCACCGAGTCTGTCAGCTCCCTTCACGAAGCGCAGATACAAACGATGTTTGTTTTTTTGCCACAGATGCTGCATCCAACCAGAATACCCCTGCAAAAAAAGTAATTCCGGCTCAGCTCACATAATTGTGTGTTTTCGTACGGGCTGACGTGAACTAGAAGTGGCAGAACTATCAGCGTCTTTCACTGCGAGCGAACACAACATGCTACTTTAACTGTGTAGCAGCCTTCCTCATTCATTAAAGGGCCCGACATCTGTTTGATCGAACGCCGCTGAGCTGTTTATCAAAAGCTCCCTTTAAAAAAAGGGATTGACGCGTTTTACTGCGCTAACAAAAGAGTTGAGAAGCGAATAGAGATGAATGGCATTGTTTTGGGCTTCTTAAACGCTTTCGTGATGTAGTTGTATACAAAAGGACAGGTGGCTAATGACTGTCTTCCATGAACACCTCAGAAACTGCAGTGTTTTCTCATTGTGTGAAAGTGAACCTTTTAGGATGGCGTTGTCGTAAAGTTGCCCTGGGACCTTCTGTTTTGACCGGCAAACAGCACAATGACCCCACAACAAAGTTTGCGCAAGCACACGTTTCTTTTTTCAGATACGGGGGGTTGAGAAGACATACAGTATGTACAGAGTCTCTCGTGTTTTGGTTATATTTATGGATCACTTCTTTGGTAAATGCAAGGAAGAGCTTTAAGAACCGTCCAAATTTAATCCACAGCTGCCTCCGAGTCTCTACAATGGCATTTCCCGTATTTCCGTAAGCGTGCCGCTGTAAGAACTGGCTGTCCTTCCTGTACACGCTCTGTCATTGCCAGCGGAGCAGCAGCCACTATCTGCTCCATTTCCATGAGGCCCCGCGCCAGATCTTGCTTTCTGCAAATAATCTTCTCCACCGACTTTGACCTTCTCATAGGGCGACAGAGATACGAAATTAAGAGTGTGACATACATTATCGAGATAATCCAGACTGCTGAGATGACTGCTGTTTCAGAGTGTTTCTGCTCGGTAGGAAGTAATGGTCTTGCAGGACGGAGAGAGCCGGTTGATCAATCCAGTGTCGGGGGCGAGAAGGGATGCAGTGGGCTCGGATCCAGATGCTTTCTAATGAGATTCAATTAGGAGTGAATATGATTAGAGATTACATTAACAACCGCTCACGGCTGATCTGTGGCACTTAGTGTTCCGTGGCCTTGAAAGACCTGGCTGGGAAACTAGTGTTAAACTCAAGAACTTTGTCGTTTCAAGTGCAGCGTTCTAAGAAAATGTACACATTATTATTTCTACGAATGATGACAAGCTTTCTCTGAGATCTCTTTGTTCCTGTTTTCTTTGGACAAGTTAATTTCACTCTAAAAATGGTTCTGTTAAAACAACTCAGTCTGTCGTTTAATGAACACATCTCTGTGTCTAAGAACAACACATTTTTGTTACTTTTAACTCATCCTTTTGTTGTCCCTTATATTTGTTTTAAAATTTGTGTTAAAATTCTATAACACAAAAAAGGTGTTGTTATTTAACTCGTCGTTTTTTATATTTAACATAACGCATCCTTTTTTAGAGCGTATTGAAAGGGTTTATGTCTCTTCTTATTCACAGTATTGATAACAACATTGATAAAGTGGTGAGACAGCACAAGCATAATTGATCAATAAATACTTTCATGGCCCTTAGAATAGTTTCTATGAATATTGGAACGTAGAATACATCAAATGAGAGAACAGAACCTCTGCTTTTAAACAAACAACAAAACACTTAATGTGATGGTTTACCCCAAAATTGTAATTCTGCTACCCTTTACTCATCCCAAGTTGTGTTTTGAAGAATTTGAGGAATGTGTGAAACCAATAGTACATCGCTTTCCCGGTCATTCCTTCACAACTCCTTCCTGGTGGAACATTCTTCCGAACTCTGTCCGGTCAACCACATCTCTCACAACATTCAAAAAACTACTTAAAACCCATCTCTTCTGCGAATACATGACAGACAAATGAAAAAAAAAGAAAAAACACTAACCCTCTCTCTTTCTCTCAACAGGTAGTGGTCTAGCTTTTGTTGAAACTAGTAACTTTGTATTAGCACCTATTGTATGACATATCGCTTATTGCTCCCTGAACTCTTTGTAAGTCGCTTTGGATAAAAGCGTCTGCTAAATGACTAAATGTAAATGTCTGGGGCACCATTGAGTAATACTATGTTATTTTTCTACTTTGGTAGTCAATGGTGCCCCAGAACTGTTGGGTAACAAACATTGTTCCAAATATATATTTTTTTGTGGTGAGCAGAACATTTAAATTTATACGCGATCACCTGAAACAGATTTGCATATCTTGTTTTACTTTTATTGGCGGACGCAGTTATGTTTACAGTACGTGTTTGTTCCTGAGAACTGTGGTGTTTACCCAGAATGGTGTTAAAGTGCTTTTTTGTCATTTTTTGTGCATTTTTTCCTTGATCCACTCATTTTTACTGATGGCTGGAACTGATGGTCTGATCGAGTGTGAACTTTGGCTGTTCTTTGTTTCCTCTGTCAAAATCGCTGATACGTTCTTGCTCAATGATGGCTGTATGAAGTCAGAAAGTACACATCACGATCAGGCATGAAGGCGGTAGAGCGTAGAGAAGTTGTTGTTGTTTGATACACAGGGTTTACAAGTTATCCAGTTGTTCTTGTGAAGTGAATAACGCTTGGGCGTGGATGCATGAAGGTCATTCTGCTCCCTCGGTAAGGGATAGACTGTTCCGATCAGGATATCCATGCTCGACGTGTTGTTGGTAACGGTGGCAAAAATAGTGCTGATAATCCTTTTATTCTCTTGTCCAGGGCTGGAAATGAACACGCGTCGAGGCTGCCAGGATCATCTGTTTCTTTTACTGTTATTAAACAGATTGCATCTCATGTCTTTGTGAGGTTTTGTAATATGTTTGAATGAAGATGCAAAACAGGGTTTAGACTGTTTGCTTCCAGAGCTGAATGTTTTTACATTTGTAGGTTGAGAAAATGCTTTTCAACACCCACCACCTGTGCCCGAAGACGCCTTTTACTGCTGTATAGAAATCAGACAAATTTAATTTACAATTTTTTACAAAACATTGCAGCCACAAAGATGTCGATTTTTCTGCTTTCAAGAAACAAAATGACCCAGAGACAAGAAGACATTCAGCTCAACGGCCAGTTTTAAATGGATGGGGGAGAAAGGGGGTGTCGACTGGCAGAATCATAGCAATTGGGAAGATGACTGCATCTAATAAAACCCTTTGCAAACGGTGGAGGAGAGTAGAGAGAGATTGTTTATGTCTTCTCATGAGTTGT
Organism: Triplophysa rosa; assembly: GCF_024868665.1. Taxonomy (NCBI): domain Eukaryota; kingdom Metazoa; phylum Chordata; class Actinopteri; order Cypriniformes; family Nemacheilidae; genus Triplophysa; species Triplophysa rosa. The sequence continues at coordinate 6,357,394 of NC_079908.1, forward strand.
AATGCCAGCTGCCGGGATCTCAGGGGTTTGGAGCCAGTATGCACAGTATGAGCTTGGTGTATGCAAACTGTTTAGATTCAGCTTTGCATAATATCTTGCTGGCTTCAATCAACAGAGATAAACATATACACAATCATTATCTTCTTCATCGTGGATAGTAATAGAGTGCTGCAGGAATAACATGTTTTCTATGCAAGAGCCAGAAGCGAGTTAGCATTTTAGCTTCTGGTAGCAGCATGCTAAAGTCATTGGACTGGATTTTTGGTTAGATGGCTGAAATAAGATCTGTGGTTAACAGAAGCTCTAAATACTTTTTTTTTGTTCTACGACAAAACACACTAGTAAGTACCTTGCTTGTGAGTTTTTAAAGCTTTTACGTCTTAAAACTGGCGTTGCTAGCAAGTTGCTAAATGCGACTACAGATGTTGTCAGGGACATCAAACGTCGTCACGCATAGAAATCTCACAAACAATGCAACATGGGCACAAATCTAAAAAAAGTAAAGGAGATTCCTTCACAGAGTAATTACACTACTTATCAGGGAACATATTTTAATGTTAACAAAGTATGTTAATTTAGTGTGAAAGAGATGTTGGAGTTTTGGTGACGCTAATGTTGAGCGATCGTGGAGTAGTTTGTTTATAGCTTCATGTTAGCATTTTTTTGCCGATTGATTTTAGGCTTCAACTTTTATAAATGTTGTGGTCATTTGTGAAGAGAACAAAAGTATTGGAAACCTTTGTTGAGCTTTTTTATCGCAATAACCCCAAAACCTATGGGAAAATCATAATGACTTTTTGTCAAGGGAATCAGTGCGATGCCAACTTCTGGGTTGGGATACAAAAATACATTATCCCTGCAGTACTCTATGTGCATAAAGTGGCCCAAAACGTTTTGGTGACTTAAATACACGTTTCTATTGCCATCTGTTTTAAAAAATATATATTACAGGTTACTTTACATACATATGTTTACGTGAAAAACAATTGACATTTCCCACAAAATCTGATTTACCAGGTCAAATTATAAATTGTACAATATAATCTATTAAGTTTACCATTGTAAATCAGGGTAAGAAAACTCTTGCAATCAAACAGGAAAATTCTAAGTGTTACACAGTGTTTACGCAGTGATAATCATAAATGATTTATCTGTGCACACCATTTTTTTTTATTCATTTGCACTTGTAATCTTTAATCAAAAACATTGAGCTCCTCTCCTCCTCTCAACAACAACTCTTCACCACATGACGTTAGCAACAAAAAAGAGTTAGGACTATACTCACTGTCCAATGACCAGGCATTTTTAGCCCTCCCCTCCAGGCCCAACTTACAACAAACCAATCAAAAAGGGAAGGACAAAATAAAGTCCCACCCAATTTTTTTTCTAATTTCAGAAGTCGTTTTACTCGGCTACACGTCACGATACGGAAAAGAAGTCAATTCCAACTTCCGTTTCATGGTGACTTTAAACTCTGATTGTTTCTGTACTCATAAACAATGTTCAATAAATAAGTAAGCTCAATAAAATATTTTTTTATTCAAACTGAAGATTACGGATCACATCTATAAGTTTCACTTGCATTAGGCACAAAATAGCAAATATAGCGTCAACAAATGCACAACGCTAAACATCTTTTCAAAATCTGAAATATCAATTTCAATCCCCAGACGTTCATGCCCAGCCACATTGAAAGCGTCCTACAAGTTTACTCGAGGTGATCTTATACATTTTGGAAATTCTCTCATTTTATGGTTATTTTAAACATGGCACTTAAATGTAACGTGTGTAATCTGTAATTTTATCAACCGTAAGCGATGCTAGACAAATCCTGTCCATCTGCTGCACTTTGAAATCCCCTCTGGTAGCGCATCAACACCTTAACTTTTCTGGAACGTAGAGGACAAACATCTGTTAAATGACTCAGCAATCGACTGTTGAGAATATTGCTGTAGCTTAATTAGGAGGAATCCAAACTTGGCAGCGTATTTGGGAATGTTAAATGTGAGTCCTGCCAATGTCTAAAACTCTGTAGTGAACTGAAATTATTACAGTACAAAGGCACGGCTATAGATCACAACCATGTTGTCATGGTGACACGGTTTTGTTTCCTGGGTTGTATGTGCTCGCCAAATGTGGGTCTATCACTCACTGAATGCTGAGATGTTGATTTATGAGCACAGATCAGTCATTGACACTCGGAGTGCTCAATGGCAGCTGAACTTTGTGATCCTGAGCGGTGATATTGCTGTTTATAGAAGTTTGTCTCCAGAGGAAATCCTTTCCTGATTAACTAAGTCTTGCCCTCAGGCCCGAGCCCAACCTTTTCCTGTTTAGTCCCGAGGTGAGAGAGAGAGAGAGAGAGAGAGAGAGAGAGAGAGAGAGATAAGAAACAGATGAATTGGGAACTTTGTGAAAGGATAGATGAATGTACACAAATAGAGAGTAAGATGGAGGAGGATTCACTAAGAATGAATTTGCACACGCATTTCCTGATCTCAAGGGTTGGTTCTGAGTTTTAGCTTGTGGAAGACGCATCTCCTGATCTGGCCCACTTGCTCCCCATAAGATGACGAATCGTCTCTTTAAAAGTTAAAAGCACACTTAGACTCCTAAAGCTTTAAATGAACGTCTTTAATAAAATTGCATCCACCGTCAGCTTTCCGTGGGTGGTAATAGCGCTCAGTCTTATGAATGAGACACAATCCATAAGGACAATTTACACTGGCATGTTTACACTGAAAGGAATGACACTGACCTCATTCAAATGCACAGCACATTTCTGGTTCAATTAAATCTTGTGTTTAAGGAAAAAAATGCAGGTTTCTGTCTTTAAATGGGGCGCCACCTAGAGCTGGAGGCAGGTTTTTAAGATGAAAAAGTGAGAGACGGTGATAAAGAGAGTATGAGCGAGATATAATGCATTGCACTTTTCTTGTGGCCTTGCATTTGATTATCCCCGTCCATAATGAAACTGAACCAAAGTGAATCACCACTTTCTCAACTTGTCTAAAGTCGAGTCTCTCACTAATTGTGTGTCTGACAGGACCGGTGCTGCATTTCAAAATAATATCCCTGAACCCTCATGTGCGCCATAAAGCTTTGATAGCAAGATGAGTGATATGTCGGAAGAAAGACGACTTCTCGTAGTAATTGGTCATTCATAATCCTGTTTTGAAGTGTTAATGGAGAACATATTTCAACTGCCAAATTGAATACACGCATCCACCAGATGTATTAAATCTTAAATACTTATTTTAGGAACGTACATGGCCAACATCCAAGGACAGCGAACTTCTAAGGCTTGGAAATAAAAATGTTAAGATGATATGCAGCGACCTTTTTGGAGAAAGCAGAGAGCACTAGAGTTTGGCACTCGTTCAAGTAGCGTTAGGTGAAAACTTGTGAAAACGGCGTATTCTGAACTTTGGGGGCTTGTGTGATTTGGAACAAGAGCTGTTATGTGCACGTTAACTTTGAGTTGTATGTCAATTGAATTTTGTCATGGTTAGTTAATGTATGTGAATCAAGAAGAGTCGTAAACGGATCCTTTAAAGTCAGCATGAAACAGAAATTGCGCTCCGTTTTCTTCCAAATTGTGAGGTATATTTGAGTGTAACGGCTTCTGGATTTAAAAAAAAATTATAATCCATAAAAAAATGGACAATTGCTGGTTGCTGGGGCACCAGAAAGATACTGTATGGTAAAATAATAGTTTCTTTCATGTATAATTACATGTTTTTCATGTCTTTTTCTGCAATTTGATGCTTTTTACCGTATTTCATGTGTAAAAAATCTCGTAAAAAGGAAAATTTTCTAGCAGCTGGGGTAGCAGAAAATACTGAAAATTACAAATAATTTTCTCACAAAATTACAAGTTGCAGTCTTTTTCTGTAATGTTACGTTTTTCAAAAATATGTCAAAAATATTTTTTATATATTACAGTGTAGGGGTGGGGGTTGATTTTGTCCTTTGGTAATTGATTAGATTGTTATAAGATTGAAGCTGACCATTGGACAATTTAACGTAAAATTAACAGAATTAATTTTCCGGGTAATACATACAGCCAATCAGTGTTGGGTAAGTTACTCTGAAAAAGTAATGAATTACTAGTTACTCCTTACATATTCAATAGTGTAATTAGATTACTGTACAGATTGCTCTCTTCAAAAAGTATTTAATTACTTATTACTAATTACTTTCTATTTCCTTTATCAACCTTGATTAGTTAAGTGATTCATGGATAGACATGAAACAACTCTTAATTTCTTTCTAAGGGAAAGATAAGTAAATTACAGTAACTAATTACTTAGTAACTAGTTACACCCAACACTGCAGCCAATGTGCTGTTCACACAAGCAATGTTGCTCCATCTTGTCACAGGTAAGATGTCATTTACAAATCACTACCAGTATCCTTACAGTATCAATGTTGTGATGTCATTAAGCAGATTTTTTTGTAAACAACTGCAGTGCTGCTGTTGTATGTGAAAACATTTCAGGATATGATGTTGTATCCTAATGTATGCGCTCTGTATTTTTGTAGATGTTTTCATTTTAGTGGCAAACGTTTACATTCATGCAGTTGCTCTTGACCCAACAACGTAGTATTAGATAACTTCAAACCGAATTACAGAACTGTTTATTTGACTTTCTTTGTGAACAGTGCACAGTAAATGCGTCATCTGTGTTAGAATAGTATAAATGTCCCATTACAAACTCTTACATCATCACATTGTACAAAAAATTATATATAAACCAGTATATTGTACTTGTTAGAGGTGCAATGTGTGAGACTAAGGAGGATCTATTGACAGAAATGTAATATAATATATACATAACTATGTCTTCAGAAGTGTCAGAAAGATCTTACATAATGAAGTGTTATGTTTTTATTATCTTAGAATGAGCTATTTTTATCTACATACACTGCGGGTCCTCTTACATGGAATTCTCCATGTTGTTTCTACAGAAGCCCTAAACGGACAAACTGCTCTACAGAGCGCGTTTCGCAAATACGTTATCTCCTTCAGCAAAGAAGCGAAAACGTGACGACATATTTGTCCTGTGTCAGCCACCGTAGAGCATGGAAAGGGAGGGGTGAGCCATTATGCTGCTAAAATTCTCACACAGACCCTTTAAGAGAATCCTGAATACGAATTTATTGGAGCCTAAATGCCATGTGAGGTAAATTTTGTGATTTATTTTTCATACTTTTTCTACATAGAACATGCAAGTGGTATGGGTAGAATGTATGAGCTCATCAATATTCCAGTTAATGGTTTCACACCTTTACAGTTAACACTTGCATTGACCATCATCTGAAAGCTGTGAGCAAAAGGCGATGCTGTCAGAATAAATATGATGAAGGAGTAACATGCCAATACTCATCACCCTTCTCCCAAAGTGTTTGATGAGCGAGGCTTTGATGAAAATGTCACACCATCTTTTCTTATTGAAAATCATTACCTGCTAAAGATCATGACATTAAGGAACCAGCCGGATACACAAACAACGTACAAGTAAGCAAAACTGCCCGCTGGCGAATGCGGTCGTCCCATTGGCGCTTGAGAAAAATGTCATGGACGGAAGTCCATTCATCAGCTGATGAGGCATTTCACAAGAGCCGTCTGATGTTGATGTACCTTCCTATTGACGTTCTGTTTTTATCAGTCAATCAGGATGAGTCCACTTAGCGTCCAAAGGACACTTTTCAGTTCATTAAACAATTTCACAGTCTGAGGGGGAATTAACACAAACTTGCCTGATTTTTAAAACATTCTTTATTCTGCATCTAATTAAAATAGAACCAAAATATTATAAATATTACATAAACATATTTTAAAAACCATGCCTTAGGTGTCAGACAACAAAAGTAAAGTAACCTTTAGAACCATTGTGTTCAGACTAAAACTAAAAACAGTTTGAGTCAATACTATATCATACCACCATGATTGTTTTATGGGCTGGGCCTCTGTTTCCAGTATTGCTGTAGTGGGTGGTGGGTGTTTGATTGCATCGGCCCTCCACCATTTCTGTCGACCTGGGGGGGGGGTGTTGTATGTAACGTGAACATTGCGTTACATACGTGTCCGTCTCGCTAATGCCTTCGCGTTGAGTACATTCGCGTTAATAACGTCCGTCTGTCCGGCCCAAGCGTCCATTCCGGCCCCATACATTAGGGGCCCACCTGGAAAAGTTTCGATACTCCAGATGGCCGGCCCGCCCCTGGTCATGGTCGTTGGCCGTCGGTGGGACGGCCATTCTGGACTTTGACAGAATGTCCTACTGGTCAGTCAGCCCCTTTTCGTGAGCTGTTGATGAGAAATTCAACCCATTCGTAACTATGTTACGAGGTGGCTAATTCGTATGAATCCATACAATGTGAATCGTACAAAACTGTACAATTATATATACAAAAGCAATTCTGAGGCCCCTCAACTAACCCCACACCTAAGGCAACGTCACTAAAACGTCAGAATTAGCTAGCTCGTAAAATAGTTATGAATTCCAAGTGTGATGACATTTTTAGTACTTATAGTCCAACCTGCATTACGAAGGTAGTAGGTGTTTGTTGGAAGGAGTGTATGCATCATTTGTCTCCTTTGCTACATCTTTAATACTTTCTTCATCATTATATAATAAAATGTCCCATTCTTTTGAAGGATATCCACAGGAAGCCTCAAAGAAAACCTGCTTGCAGCTACAGCTCACTAGCAAAAGATTAGTGCCTTTCCTCAAGAAACCTCCTTAGAATATTTTTGAGGACTCTAAAAAGTATTTTGGTTGTATGTGGTAATTTAATTTAGAATAATGCTTCTGAAAATGGTAAGGTATAGTCACAGGTGACAATAATGTTGCAGTAAATGATATTGCTAACAATTTGTCTACTTGATTACTCTCAACAGAAGTGTCTTGAATATTCTACTGATACGTCTGGTGGTGGATGAGCTTGTGCATAAAGAATCCTCTTGGCATGTACCCAGGTCTTTTAATAATGGAGAACATGTAGCAACTGTTTAAACACGATGGTGCATGGTTTGGTTCTTCTATTTCTCTTTTGTATGCTTGTCCAGTGTGTCCATCATCTGGCCCTACTATGCCCATCCTCAAAGGCTTTGCCAGTCAACAGCAGCAGCCGGCAAAAGACCCAGATTGACATGACCAGCTCTTTTCCTGATGTCTTTCAAAAACTTTATGGAGCTGTCAACAGAGCTTTTTGGAAAAGGGTAACACAAGACTTAACTGCAAAAGACTTTTGAAATTTAAGTCTTGTGTTACCCGCAGCAACAAATCCACCTCATTGTTCGCCTATGTAAAAAAGTAGGCTATGTGCCTTTCCTCTATGCTGCTTTTTCAAAAAGGCGGAAAGTAAATAAACGCCTGACAGAAATGTGTTTTACTCATGCACAGTACATGGATGTTAGCATGTTCAAACGTTTTAATGTGGATGATCAACTTTTGGAAAACACTTGGAAAATATAATGTGGAAGAAACTTATTTTCTTAAATGTATCTGTTTGATTGTACTGTAGATGTAGACCCAGTCACTACAGTCACTGACCTTCTAAACTGCAAAAAACATATTTGTTACTAAGCATTCGTTTCATGTCGGGGGTTTTTTGTAGAAATATCTAACAACGCTTAAATCAGGATACATTTACTCGACAAGGAAAGAGACCAAAGATATTGGGTCTCATTCACTAATTCACGCACATTTTGAACCTCTCACGAAAACTTTCAGCCTAATTCACCACACGTGCGTACGCAATTTTTTCTTAATTTCATCCTAATGTTATAGTGAATTTGGAGTTTTCTAAATGAGCAGTCGCGTGCACGAGTTAACCATTTGCATAAAACACACCCAGGCCATCTCCATATTAGGACTCCACCTAACTTTTCCTTTACACTGTCGCCACTTAAAATACTCCAGGCAATCCCATGTGATGCAGTCTACAGACGCACTCGCGCAAGTAATTCCAAGTGCGCAGTCCTCAAAGTCAGTTCAAACACAATAAAACATATATACTTTTAAACAAACACGCAGTTTACAGAGTTCTCGTTAGCCAGCTGTAAAAGCGCTGTTACTCAGAGAAACCTCGCAGCTCGAGCGATAGTCTATCGCAGCTTTTCTTACTCTCTCACTGTATATGATGAAATAATTTAAAAATTAAATATATATATATTTAATTACGCTTAGATGTATATTTATTTATATATTATTTAAAGTATATAACTAATATCCTAAGATGAAACATACATTTTGAGAGAGAGAGAGAGAGAGAGAGAGAGAGAGAGAGAGAGAGAGAGAGAGAGAGGTGATTTTTGCGTACGTGTGCTTTCAACTGTTCCTATCTTTTCTCTTATGTTTAGAATAAATTTTAGAACGAAAGATTTTGTGAATCATGATTTGTTCTTGAAAACGTTCGTACGCAGGTTTCACACACAAATTTGTGCGTACGCATGATTAGTGAATGAGACCCATTGAGTCTTGTTTTATTGGGTCTCATTTTGAATGGTATTTGTACCACGGGCAGAACTGTGAAACGCTAAGGGGTTAATAAAATATAAGAATTAATTAAGTTTATGTTTAAAACAAGCAAGTTTTACCTAAACTCATCATTCAAAATCTTTTTTTAATAAGACTTCTTTTTTTTTGCAGTGTACCCATTTTGTGTTATGCAGAAATATGAAAGTCATATAAGTTTGTAACATCAAAACAGAATTCACATTTGCGGGTGAACTATACCTTTAAATAAATGCACATTATTTAAATACAGTTTAGCATTGTCGACATTGACTTGCTAACCTGGTATGATCACCCTACCAAATAGAAAATGTCTCTTAGATGCTGCAAAATCTGTAAAAAAAACCTAATTTAACGTTTTATCACAGCGCAACATTGCTTGCTTAAATTGTGCAGTAATGCACTACACTCAGCATTATGTGTTGTTTGTGTCTTTCTATACGATTGCATGCTGACTGTATAGGTGTAAATGAAATATGTATTCTCTCTAAGTCACTGGAGGAACTACATTTTTCTTCTCTTGCTCTTTAGAAGAACAATAGTAATAAATCTTGACTGTTTTTGTAGTGCCTGTTGTCCTCATGTGTTTATGCATTACTATATGCATAACACATAATGCTACAATATATTTACACAACTGCTATGACTCTTAACTCACCATCAGCTCATTGATGTATGAAAACTTCGCTAATCATTTTAGACATAATGGATGTCATCTTTAAAGTGTACTACGGTAGAAATCCACAGTGTTGAACATTTGCACATCTGCAGATTATTCTTCAGGTCAGTGACAGAAAGCACATAGTTGCTGGAGTTGGAAGTCTGGTTGCATTGTTATTTATTTGTCACACCTGAAAGGACAGAGAAGATGTCCTTTGCCTCGGTTAAACGAGGTGTTATCCCATGGTCGAAGGGACTAAACAAATGGCCGGAATAGTAATGTGTTTGTTATGCAGTCTATGGAAGTCTTTTCAACCCGCTTGAGATCATTTCTTCACAAAAAATTACACAATATGCTTAGGAACGCATTTCACCTCAAAACCATTCTATAGAGAATTTTGATTTTGGCAGGTTTGGGTCAAGCAGCTTGTTTTTGACGTTAAAGAGCAACAAACAAATGCACGTTTCTGAAGCGTTGTGGATTGGTTGCCTCATTTACTAATTGATCTGTCAATTATTGGTCTGATTGCAGCGCGACGCTTTAGTTGCTTTGAGATCGAAAGGCAATGTTCTCTAGAAACTGATTTGTTACGGACCTCCAAAACTTTGTACTCCCAGTCAATAAGGATCTCAGGCGTGACAAGGAGAGTTCAGGACAGACTAAAATTTAGAAGCTTTACCAACTAAGATTGGGTCTGTTCTCTTAGCCATAGTCATTTAGCTTGATAAATAGGTTCTGTTTTGATTCCCACCTTTTACTGACTTGACATTACTGTCTTGTAAATGTTATCCATGCACCTTTTCTTTGAAATAAGTGACGTATTCATTCCTCCAGTGAATCAGTTTTGTGAATCATTTAAACTTCCAATCAGCATAAATCAATCTGTTTCTATCGCTTCTTGAATCGCTGATATGGAGAATCAGAACGGAGACACAGAGATCATGTTGACCGTGAGGAATCAAGCCTTCCTGTCCTCCTTATTCAGGCCTGCAGATATACGTAAGAAGCGTGGGACTCCAGAACACCTAACCGCAGTGTGATAGATTCAAGAACTAAACAAAGCTGACTGAAGTTTCATGGTTAGGGGTCTTTTTATGGACTCTGGGATGGGAACGCCAAGCTCGGTCGTGATCATGGTTTCCATTATGGCTAACATGGCCCTGCAGACTACTCATTCGTCATGGTGATGCAGAATGAGCCGAGCGTTACCGACATCAGGCTTGAGCAGGTGGTGGCCATAGAACTCTTCTCCCGAGGCTCAGCAAGTCAGTCAAGGCAGTCAGAAAAGGTAAGACAAAGTGCCACGCGGCGATGCGCGTTATGCATACATAACTCTAGACTGAAGAATGAAATTCAGCTAAATCTGGGCGATATTATAAGAACAGTTTACCTAAAACTGTTTTGCACACAGCATTTTGCCATGTTGGTTTTTAATGAAAAAGGAACGTTGTGCCTTTTTGGGTTTGAAATAGCATGAGATGAAATACTGATGACTAAATGTTTGTTTTTGGGTGAACTGGTTTTATAATTAACATTCTGGTCTTAAAGGGACAGTTTACCCAAAAATAAAAAATCACTCATCTTTTACTCTCATGTTAGAGATTGACAGCATTCGTATTCTTTGTGTGTAAAAAACAACACGATCAACATGGAACATTTCCCCTTTAAAATAAGAAACACAGGCATATTATTGCTGAGAAAATAATAACTCGATTGTAGATCAATGACTTTTTGTACATAATTTATATTGTAATAAAATATGTAAAAAAAAGTGTGTTACGCTTAACAGTATGTACCAGATTAGAATTTAATTGTGAAATAAAAGTGATCCAGTGATGGAACAGTAAGGGTTACCAGGTCAAAAACGACCAAACAATGAAACATATCTAGATTTTTATTTATTTTAGCTCATTTCAATCCTTACCTAATATTACAACAGTAAGTCATCCTGATGCCCCTTGGAGGTTTGTTGAAGCCCCCTTAGGGGCCGTTTACATTTTACGTCTACAACGTGCAGAAAACATGAGCTGTGCCGCACCGCTTTCTTCATTTTTCAAAGCGCTCGGGAGCTTGCTTGTGTCTCCATCTTTGTTTAACTTTTCTATGTTGTTTCAGAAAGGTGAAGCTGATTGGTTGATTCTTGTCACGTGACCTGCGGTTCTCTTGCGGCATTCTAAAAAATGACGCTCCCTATTTGAGTGCGCTTGCCGCGTGTAAAAAAACGAACCTGCGCACTTAGTGGGTCCCGGTCCCTGGTTGAGAAGCACTGCTCTATACAGTATTTTGGTTATTAAAGCATTCATTACAAAATATAAAACTAAATAGAATATGGCTTCCGATATATACATATATATATATATATATACAAAGACACTTTTCTACATTACCTCCTCACCTCTAACACATAGAAATAAAGTTCTTTATTATTTTACTTCCCGTAGGTTGACACTGTGAAACTCTAGTAGCTTTTTAGCTTCATCGGAGGCTCAGGAGACTGGCTGATGGGTACACACCAGCGGCTCCTGGCAGGTCACGGTTTGTACATGGATGATACCCAAGCTGTGCTGACTCCAGAAGAGTCTGATTCCTGTGGTGACATGGCCTCCAGGTTAACTCTCCCCTTTGAGTCTTGCAGAGTGCGGGACACTTTGTTTCCTCAGGATTTTATGCACCTGGCAGCAAGTGGCCCAAATAACGTGGCTCTCGTTCACTGCTTTGAGCAATGAAACAGACTCTGGCTGTAATTGAGTAGCTGTCTGATGGAGGGAAGAGCATCTTCTTGAGCTGAATTTAAACGAGGTGCGTCAAACAGAAACTAAAGGGGAAGTACGAGTTTTGAAAGACACAAAACAACCGAGAACTTTGGCAAGATTAAAACTGCGACAGATGTTTTACTTTAGTGACCATATTGTGATCGCTGGGACATTTATTATTTCTTTACCTGCCATTGACGTCATTTACCATTATTTATGACACAATGCTTCCTTGCCATTGATGAATATGAAGTGTTTGCATATTTATTTAACAAAAAATCCACACATGATCCGCCATGAAAGTTTTGCAAATATGATAAAAAATGATTATGATTGAAATATGAATAAAAATACAATTAATAAAAATAACCAATACAAACAATTTATAAACAATTAATTAAAACATTATTAATAGTAAAAAAGCTATTATAATTAATAAAGAAAGTTTATAAATATATTTTATAAAATTATTAATTATATAAATATAATAAATATAAAAACTTTATACCTAGTCTTTTGTAGACATGCAAAATAGCCTATTTGTTTATAAAGCAGAAACAATTGGAAATCATTATTTGGTAAAACATTTGTTTTATCATTTGTTATTGCATACATTCACATTTACTGTGTCATGACAAACACGCCAATGACATTTGACTTCAGCGATGTTGCATGAAGCATTTTGATGATGACACAATTTTCTATGTTGGATAAACTGTCCCTTTAATAAATATATTAATGTCTATAACAACATATAAGAGATTTTAGTAGTTTAAGGCATCAAAATGGCGCCTATTTCTCTCTTTTAATTTCAACCTAATCCTGCAGCACCACATTTGCATGTTCTTATCCCGTGTCAATATTATGAATAGGTTCAGATGTGTAAAATGACCTTTTACCAGCCGCTTATATTCTCTCTCCTCAGGTAGATTTACAGCCAGCCGGCTGCTCTGCGACGTATTGTGATTTAGTCAGCTGTTTTCTCTAACCCTGCTCTTCTTGACCTGCTTATCCAGCATTATTCGGCCCTCATCTCGGCCCAAAATGAGAGTGTCTCGTGTCGACCTGAATCCATCAAGCCGGGGCCCGGGCCTCTTATTGCACGGAAGGAGAATAAGGCATTTCATAAAGAAAACAGGGTGAGGAAAGATAGAGCGCGAGGTAAGGTCCGACACGGTAGGTGCGATGCCACGGATAAGAGAAAAATGACGCAGCGCTGGCAAGAAAGAGAGAGACAGAATTTTCTGATAAGAGCGCAGAGAGCTGAAGGTAATAAATGGAGGTGCGCTGAAAGGTTGGACAGTGAGTGTGGAAATGTAAAAGCGAACGTATGAAGGGGAAAACTTCTTCAAACCGGGGAAATGAAAGCAGAGGGGTAGGAAGTTACAAATGTTTGTTCTCGAGAGGTGGATGGATGCCACGTCAGGTTTAAATTTGCCATGTTGCAAGAAACCACATTGAGCTTTGGATGCGCGAGTGGGAGGAGATTTGCTCTGTTTTGTGAACTGACTGAGTTTGTATGACAGCAATAAGCAGTCACACACCGGGAGTACAAGGGTGCTGTGCCGAGTGTCCAATTCCATAAATCGTTCCTCACTGTTCCATCCTCATTCATGCCGACTGAAGGAACAATGGGGTTTTTATTGTTTGTCCGACTGTGTGCCTAGACGCCGCTGACAGAGACATCTACCCCGCGACCCATGAAGGGCAAATAGAGCCCAAAATGAAACGTACAAACAAGTACACACACCTGCGCCCACAAACAAAGGTTTGAAGGACAGAGGATTGATGACGTTTTGACAGCCTGGCTTGTGTGCTGTAGTCATTACTGACCTGTACGATAAATCTGTAAGTGCACTCACCCTTACAAACACTGCTGATGTGATCCAACACAAATACAAGTAGACATTGCAACTCACTCAAAATCTCACATGAACCCATTGACTTAGATTTGGGAGGACACATATCGACACTGTAAAAAAGCCTTTGAGAGAACAAAATGAAACTTTCTCTCTTATTTGTCATGCCCACACTGCCCTAGACCTTTCATGAATATGCTATATAATTTAAGTAGAGGCACACACTTTTTTGTTGTTGTGACATCTATTGCAGTCAACCTGGTCTCATAGGAAATACGTACCTCTGTACACTCTTTGCAGCGCCACAAAATACGTACCATCAGGTACATATTGCAACCCGTTTATTATTTAGGTTTATTTCGTATGCACAATTTGTGTGGTGTTTACATTAGCCCGTTGTCGTACAAAAACGGCGTTTTTAAATGAAAACGATCCTCCTTTATACTCCCGTTTCCAAATGCGTTTTAGAAAATAATCTGCGTTTCCACTACACTACCGAAAATGCATGTCACATCACCATTCAGACACGCTGGGCATGCGCACATAAATGTAAACAGTTGTATTGGCATAAGTTGGTTGTTGACGACAGTTGGTTATAGTCACAGACCGACCAGTACGAAATGACATCGCTGAGTAAAAGCATACGGCTCTCGATTCTCTCTCGCGTTGCTGTAATGTCACTGTGTCAATCCGTGTATGCAGCGCAGCTGGAAGTTAAACATGCCTGTAGTTTACACGGTCGCTGCGAGGCTGGTCATTGTTGCCTAAAGTGCAGTTTATACTCGAACGTAATCGTTGTCCGTGTCGACAGGCAATGACCACTAGGCGTCAGTGTCCACGCGCGTGTTGCTTGTGTGTAACCAAGACAACAAGAGCCGACGAAGAAGCAGCTCGTTTGAGAAGCATTAGCAGTGATAGCTAGTAAACAGTCACTTTTGTTGCAGATTTGAGATGTTTAATACAGAAGCACAACTATTTTACTTAGATAATTCATTCAGAAATGCGTTTGAGTAAACATGACTCTATCGCAAAGTTTTTTGACCTGAGGGAGGGGTTCAAACAGACCAATCCCAGCGCTTGCGGTCCGCATAGGGCCCACGTTGAGTTGACGCGTTGTTACATTTTTGGAGAGGTGCAAGCTGGATTTATACTAGAGCGTCGGACCTACGCCGTAGCCTACGCAGAGCCGCATACCCTACGCCGTAGCCTGATGTGCACCTCTCCAAAAACGTAACAACGTGTCAACTGGACATGTAACACACACGTGGACACTGACGCCTAGTGGTCATTGCCTGTCGACGCAGACACCGACGTTGAAGTATAAATGAAAACCGACACGTAGGCTATAGAGGCTACAGCGTTGGTCCGACGCTCGAGTATAAACTGCGCTTAACTCCGTGTCTACACCTGACATGACAGGCGCAACGCAACATGACAATCTGCTTGTTCTAAATGGGTTTGTCGCGTTGCACCGGCGCATCCAGTGTGGACAAAATTTGAAATTATAATGGGTTCTAATGCGTTTCTAATGTCTTGTCTGTCGCGTCGCGCCTGTCACATCCGGTGAAGACACAGTGTAGTGGCTCAGATGACAGAGGCTTAACGAATCAGGGAAGTAAACGCAATGATACTGATGACCCAATCAGTAAGCGAATGTGGGCAACCACTCCTGCGTATTCCTCTAAAGTCTCCGTTTTCGTCCGTTTACACAGACACGCGACCACAGCGTTTTCAAACTAAAACGGGGTCTGCAGTGTTTCCAAAAGTCTCTGTTTTCGGGGGTCGAAAACGCAAGATCAGTGTAAACGCCAGGCGTAACCTTAGCACAAGGTATGCATTTTTAAATGAACACGCAGTAGTATAAACGCCGCCTTAGATGTATTTGAGCGCCAGTGGTGATCGGTGCCTCCTCTTCAGGGAAGCAGGAATTCAGCGCTTAACGTGAACTTATTTGCATCACGTCAAAATACGTGCCTGCTGCGGACGCGTCGAAAGGGTTTATGATAAAAGAGACGCTCGCGTGTGCTAGATACTCGCTTAGTCTCATAATCAGAGCCAGTAATGCAAATCCTCCCTAAAAACATAAGAAAACTTAGAGTCAAAAAAGAGATGTTCGGTTGTTTCCACGCTAGCTCACGTTATGAAATGGCATTGGCTGTCCCGCTCTGATTGCATCACGCGCTAACCTTGAGCATACAGTTTAATAAAACACGACTGGGTGCATCCCTGGAGCATGATCGTCAGTGATTAAAACCTGCTGTGCTCACTTAACGATATCATACAGCTTTAGAAGACTCGAAACGCAACCTGTTTGTAATGCTTTTATACTGTTCTTGGTCTGTTTTTGCAATAAATAACCGTGTCTGACTTTATGGTAGGAGTGGGGGTTGGTGCTCTAAAATATCTACTGAAGTACAAATAATAAGTATTTATAAAATCATTTTGGAGGCAAATCGTGACACTGACACGCATTCTGTAGTGGACCAATACAGTTCTTCTCTTTAGCACCCCCAGTGGACTTTTCTGTCTCAAAACTGTAGCAATATGGTATGTATTTTGTGGCGCTGCAAAAAGTGTACAGAGGTACGTATTTTCTATGAGACCAGTGTATGTTAGATAAACGATATCATAAAATTAAAGTAGTATGAAAGAGGTGTTTATCAAAAAAGACAAATTTGCATTTTAACCAACATTTGTCCCACATCAAGCCCATACTTTGTTGTTATTGATTTTTTGTTATTTTGTATATTTTCATGATTATTTAGTTATTGCTGTAATCCACATTTTGGTCACAGGGATGCAAAAATAAAAAAACAACTCATAACAAATAAAAGGAATCGAAAATGCATTCTTAAAATGCTGTGTTGTCCATGTTTGGGTGAAATATAAACATTTTCTTGGTTATTTTTTATTTTTGTAAAAGAGTTCAAATAATATATTTGAATAAAATATAATAGCCTAAATTAAAAATAGTGGTCCAATGTAATGGGGTAGGCCCAAGTTCACCGTGACCATCATAGGACAAGTGGGTTCAAATAAAAAAGTAAAATAAAATATTATTTTATAATATACATAAAACATGAAACAATTCAATATAATCAAACGTTTTACCTCCTGACAGCAATTAGTTGTAAGAGTTTATATGAATATACAGTATAATAAATTATTATGTATATGTTATATCTTGTTTTATGTAAAATGCCCTCCACTACTGTGAATAAATGTAAATCATTGTGTACATCTTTGCAGTGTGACAGATTTACATTATCTGCAAATCACTGATAAAAGAAGCTTATTTAATTAGAGCACTTATTATTCGAATCAAATGGCACCATTAATCCACTTCATGGATTAAGGCATCAAACTTTCCAAAGATAACAAACACGCCATAATATTGAAACTCTCAAATGTGGAAGCACGTATTAGTCACACAGCTTCAAAGCTCAGCACTCAACTGTCTCTTCCTGTTTGCGTGTTCATTCTGTGCTCACAATGATTCTTTAGGGTTTAAACAAAGCCCAGCATTAGAACAAAATCAACGGATCCTATCTCCTCCTTATCAAGGAACTATAGAAAATAATCTGTGATCTTTCTCTTGCCATGCATAAATCTAGATTAAGATAAAAATCATATGACATGTTGAGGAGCTCCAGTGTTTCAGATGCACTGCTCCTTTTTATCAGACTCTGACACAAGGAGACGTGGAGATGCATTGGTTTCTCCAAGAAACAGTGTAAGAGTGGATGTCACAAGACTTTCTGATATCAGCAATCAGAAATGTGTTTTGTTGGTAAAACAAAGCATTGCGAAACTAGCTCTACTATGGACACATTTAAGGCACTATACAAGTAATGTTTTAAGGTTAACTTCCTGTGGGAAAGTTTTGTGTGAAGGGGGCGACAGTAGAAGTAACTCATGTAGCAGAAGTATTGAAGACAACATATGAATATAACGTTTTTTAAAGTATCCGGGGAACTATTTTAGAGGTCATAGCCTTCCAAAACACAAGTTACTCTTAATCTGAAGTATTCAATCTACACTTAGCTACACAAGAAGTAGTCTCTGCGTCATACAGCAACCCCCCCCCCGGACTGCTCACAATCGGACCATTTTAAAAATATAGCACACGAAGCTAGAAGGTACTTTCTGGCAAGCTTTAATCTGAAAATCTTTCATTTTTGGGGTAAACATACAGGGATTTTTTATCGGTAAAACGGGAAGTTGTGATTAAAAGGTACAGAACTGATACAACAAGTGCTTTGGAGTATGAGATAACCACTGGATTTGTTCAAGTTTTCAAGGCACTTTAAGGGCCCTATATTTTAACGAGCGCAAGGCGTGTCTGAATCCACTTTTGCTAGTCTAAGGACGGGAAAACTGGTCGGCGTGCCAGGCGCATGGTCTAAAATTGTGTCCCTTTTTCTTTTAATGAGTCATGGTTGTGTTTTGGGCAAAATGTGCAGTAAACCAATCAGAGTCTCATCTCTCATTCCCTTTAAGAGCCAGTTGCGCTCGCGCTTACACGATGGATTTTGCAAGAGCAATGACTGCACACTTCTCCAGAGAGGAAACGCATCTGCTCGTGCGTGAGGTTAAAGCGTGCAAGCAGACCATCTACAGGACAAGCCGGATTTTTTATCTTTATGTTCACAATAATAATCTTTTACATTCTTCAATCCATTTATTATTCATATTTGGCATGTTTGTGTGTTGCTGTGCGTTCCTCTGTCTGTAATAAGCAGAATGTACGTGCGCTGCACCTGCCTATAAGCGCATATTACAAACGCGCTCTATAGATAACAAAACAAATATCGTGCCGTTGACTTTAGACCAGGTTTGAGTCGATCAATGATTTCAGTTGCCTCAAAATAGCAAAGCGCCAAAAAAGCGCCTGAACACACCTCGTTTTCAGACCAGCACGCCCATGGGAGCAAATACATTTGTTATTTAAACAATGTCGCGCAGGTTGTGAAAATGAAGACTGCATCGAGCTGAAACTAGCAAAAAACACTTGTGTTGCGCCGAGTATGTAATAGAGCCCTAAGACACTAGAGACAACTAAGAAAGTAGAGTAAATATCTAAAAGCAGAATTGTGTATTCCCCTTTGTGAGTTACATGTATGAAAGAATCTGTTATTATTACTTCTGGAAGGTTACTAACTAATTCTAGAACGCACGTTTATTAAAATGATTTCTATACTAAATGCTTTCCCTCCAATCCCTTGCAAAAATTAAACTTCAAGTTCTTTTTATTAAGGATACTTAAGTTAAGTTCAAGTGTATTTTAAGCATACTTTGTGTAGTAAGTATACTAATATCAATGTACTAGTAGTATAGTTTTTTACTTGAAACTAAATTGACCCACATTTTCGGTTATAAAAGTAAACTTTTAAGTGTAGTCAGGCGTAACAGTAATAAACTTTGAGAACACAACTAGTGTAGTTTACATCTACGTTTTTTGTTTGTACTGCAACTATACTACAAGTGAACTTATAGGTATTCTGATAGTTTACTAGTTTAATACTCGTGGTTACACTTTATTTCAAGGTACACAAATTCATGATTAACTATTTGCTAATTAACATGCATATTGGTTCTATAATGGTACGTATAAAGCACATGAATGCCTGATTCTGCATGGCCTCATTCTACATCACTTAAACCTACCTAAACCTAAAACCTTTGTGCCCTATGCACATTGCTAGATCGATCTATAGACAAAATGTTAAATGCTCTCACATATGTAAGTCACTTTGGATAAAAGAGTCTGCTAGATGCATGAATACTGTATGTTTCAGCATGAAAAAACAACAGCAGTTGAACAATTGACCAACATCAAGGACTGGAATCACCCATTTAACACAGTTGAGTTTAACACCTGCATCTGTACACTTGATACTGTGAGCAGCAAAATCTGATTTCTAGCTCTTCAGATGTGCTAAAGAATATATTTTGTCACATTTGTAAAGAAGTGAAGAGATTAAAGTGTTTCTTAATCTAAGAAGGTAGAGCTTCATGTTTTGTATCATTTTTAAATGGCTTCAAGAGGTAAAAAGTTTTGAACTGTTGAAGGTTAATAGTCTGTAGAATGAAACTACGCTCTTGGATGTCTCACCATTTAAGGATATGAAGCTGTCTGTGTTTAAGTGTAAGACACTTAAGCACAGGCCTTCACTAACAAATATGCTTGCCAAGTGACACTATAAAAGACATTGTGCAGACCGCAGTGTGAAAAACCATTAGGCAACCTGCACTTTTGGAAATCATGCCGATGACGCAAACTGCTGTATGAGACTTAGAAGAACGCCACTTATCAGGCTGTGGAAACGGAATTATCAAAAGTACTCTGATAAAAAGAGACAACATTCGAGTTCCCAATAATAACCGAATGGAACAATGATAAAGCTCTCTGATTTCCAAACTTTGAACCTTAACGCAGGGAAACCTGAAAGACTATCTTGTTCCGATCTGTTCTGGATGTTTCTGACCATTGCTTGTTTATGTCTGGAGGAAATAGCCGTGTCAGAGGTTGAAATGTTGATGGTGCTATTGTTTTTAAAGTGAAAAGAGGAAACGATTCTCAAGTTCTCTTCTGTTTTTATGACTTGTACCCAGCTTTTATTATTTTGCAATGAAACAGTAATCTACGTCAGTGCACTAATAACATTTTTGGTCACCAGCCTGCAAGAACTGTCATGACTAGTTTGTCTGACTGACCCCTAGAGCGGCTAATGCAAGATGAAACACTGTTTACTCCAGTTCGCTCATTGTTTACCTTCGCGGGAAGTTGTTGTCATGGTCAAACAATCTCATAAAGTGGTGGGTGCACACCCAAGTTTGCATAATCCTCCACATTCATCAAAACAGCTTTACAAATCGATGTTTCTATGCGACCTATAGAAATGCATCTCGTCAAGTGGAAACATTCCTCTGCGCATATACAGAAAAATATTTACCGTTGTTAAGACATCGCGAGGAGCATTTGCACGTCATCAATGGCATAGAAAGGAGCTGGAAAGTATTGATTTAATAACTCGCAGGCCTGTTGTGACAGTAGCTTTGGCTGTGCCAGGCACTGAGAGATGACAATTTTATGCATCATCAAAGGTAATGAAGGATCTGGATCCTTCCTTCGGGGAAAAGACGTTTGATTAGGCCATAATGCCAGATTATCCTTTTGAACTGAGAGAAAATGAGCGAAACTTGAAGAGTGAATCTTTTTGAGAGAAAGGAAATGAGGGCATTAGGGAGAAAAGTCATAAACAGTGCTCCGAAAGTCATTTGGCGTACATTTTTGCCGCTCAAGAGGTCAATCCTCCAAGCAGACATTTAGCATGTAAACTATCATCAATGATTTGTGGTCGTGCACAGCAGGGGAGCATTTCCAGTTGTTTCATAAGCAAACGTATTAGCGTATTGAAAGCATCGCATTAGCCGAGTTGAAAACTGAACCCCTGCGTTAGTCTGTTTTTCAAACAAAAATGCAAAAAAAACATAAATGTCTTGTCAGGGAGTTCAATGTGACCGAATGAAAGTTCAGAAACAGGAAATGTCCTTCTCAAAGACCCCTAATGGCCCACCCTCTCAGATTTTTAAGCCGAGAGGTTTTTAATTTCACGTTTAGTTTGTAACTTGTAAATGTTAATTGCCTATAAATCTAACTTTTTTTGCTTGTATAAAATGGCTTTGGCAAAATGAGTTGAGAACATTTAGGTGAAAAGAGCAGTTGTACAGACTCCCATTGACCGGAGCAGCACAAATTACAACAAAATATCCGCATGTCACCTCTATCACATGGGATAATGGAGGGAGACTGAGCAGTAAATCTGAGATGCAGCTGTTTAATGAGCCCTGGCATTGAGAACCCTGATTATATACGGTTATGAGAGTGTGTGAACGCCCACCTCATGCCCACCTAACCCCTGAGCCCCGTTTATGGAGAGGTCCATGTGTAAATCTGTTACTCTAATCAGCTATTTGCATTTTTTATGGAAAATTGCTGACAGATGTAATCAATCGTTCAGCTTTTGGTTTAATAGAGACCAGTTGTAAGTAGCCGGAATGCTAATTCTGCTATTCCAGATCTCAGGGTGGTTTCAGACCTAAAGGTTGATTTAAAGGGATAGTTCACTCAAAAAGGAAAATTCTGTCATCATTTATTCTCCCTCAGATTGTTGCAAACCTATATAATTTTTTTGTTCTGCTAAAAACAAAGGAAGATATTTGGAAGAATGCTTGTAACCAAACAGATCTCACCCCCCATTTACTGCCATAGTAGGGAAAATAAATACTATGGGAGTCAATGGGGGATGAGATCTGTTTGGTTGCTGACATTATTCCAAAGAATAATGTCAGTAACCAAACAGATCTCATCCCACATTTAGCAAAACAAATGTGTACAGGTTTGGAACAATCTGAGGGTGAGTAAATGATGACAGAATTTTAGTTTTTGGGTGAACTATCCCTTTAAACTCTTAAGATACAAATCTTTAGTTGGCATCAGTAGCTCTTCTATGTTCCTTGACTTTTAGTTTCTAGATGTGTAAAGGCTTTTATTGTTTGCTTTATTCTTTATTAATAATTTGGTTGAAGTTGCTAACAAAGGAGAGAATCGTATTTTTGAACGTCTGGATAGCAGGTAAACCTACGAAACCTTTGAAACCAAGTACTACAAAGGGTCTGAAAAACAGGTCAGTAGAATTTATTGTATTTCTGATGGTCTGCAGGCATTCCAGCAAACCCACTTGTGAAAAACATTAACAGACACAAGAGACCACTGGTTTGAAAATCATATACAAAACCAAATCCAGGCCTAGCTGTAGGCTGCTTTCTGGCATTTAATTCTTGGACAGATCAAATTTGTCTGCTCAGTTGCACAAGTAATAAAAGCATAAAGACTCCAGTTACTTAAAAATGCGATTTTATTGTACTGCACATAAAGCTGCAAACCGTAACATTTTTTGGTTTAATATAAAAAATCAGTTATTGAGCAGATACATAAAAAATAAGTGCTCAAAAGAGTGTACTTTACCCTGATTCGCAACAGTAAGATTAAAATAAATCTTTACCTTTCATTTGAAATGTAAGTGACCTGCAATTTTATTTTTCAAACAGAGATGGCGCTGCAGAGATAAATGTTTTTGAAACCACTTTTGAAACATAAATGAGGTTTAAAGGACTCATCGGATAAAAATCAGACATTTCCATGTTTAACTACTATAATCTGGTCCCCAGTGCATCTGCCAACTCAGAAAAGGTGAAAAAGAAGAACCCAGTAACTTTCTTTTGGTGAGCTTTTCTCTGCAAGTATGTGAGAAATCGAGCCAATCAGATTTCTCTCCCCTTGTGACATAGGAAGGGGTTCTCATTAGGTTATTACCCCCATTAATATGCATGTGTATACCCACGGCATGGCCATGGCATGCACTACACCAGTGTTTCCTAACCCTGGTCCTCAGGGCACACCTCCCAGAATGTTTGAAAAGTCTCCCTTGGTGTAACAGAGAAAGTTAATATTAGGCACAGAACATTTTATAAATTGTGTAAAAATAAATGTTTAAATGAGATGCAAATTATATGACCGAATTTCCCATGTGCAATTGTTTCAAACAGTTCCTTATTGCAAATTTCTCCAATATTCTATTATGTTCATGTCTATAGACCACTTCCCAAGATGTAAACACTGACCTAGAAGCACTTATGGTTTCATTTTGTTTTTATTATATTAATACTGTTTATTTTACATATAGTAAAAATATCTGGTTAACATTTTAATTCAGTTATAAATGTTCTGTTGTATTTTGTTCAAATGTTTGTGTACTGTGAAAAAAATGAAACCGGAAGTTCTTCTGGACCGTTGTTTACATCATCCAAAGCAGTGGCGATCCGTGACTCCTCTTCCGCGGAAGCAGTAATGCGAAGCTCGACAAAACATGTATTTAGCCCGTCATGTGTGTGGCGCGTCATGTCAAAATACGTGCCTGCTGCAGATGCGTCGAAAGGGTTTTTAATAAAAGAGACGCTCGCGTGTGCTAGATACTCGCTTAGTCTCATGTGCAATCAGAGTTAAGTGTTAACGCAGTGTCGTCTGAACGCGAGAATCTCTTTTATCATAAACCCTTTCGACACCTTGCAGCAGGCACGTATTTTGACATGATGCGTGATGCACATACAGTAGGTTCACGTGAAGCGCTGAACACGTAGTTTGAATTCCTGCTTCCCCTGAAGAGGAGGCACCGATCGCCACTGATCCATAGTGGTCTATCGTAAAGAAAACTTTTGCTTTGCTGTTGTTGTTCTCTATAGAAAAATGTGGAATCTGACCCCATTTCCTCCCATTTTTTGTCCAGCTGTGTATGTTTCTTTTCTGCTTCGTTTTTCCGTCCTTCCCTTTCCTTTTTTTGAGATTGCAACATCTGGAGAGGCTTTTCTCACAGTAATCTCTGGAGCGAACGGGCCTGTTCTGCATCATAATGGAACTCAGAACACAGTTCCTCTCCTGCCCGCTGTTGATACATACATACAAACACTCCACTGACAGGCACACCAGGAACACGTGGCTCTGGTTCCTGCGATGAGATAATGCCTCTTGGCAAAGGTGAAATATAATCTGACTGTAGTGAACGCAGGACAATCTGTTCTGTGTAAACCGAAGGTAAAAACGAGTGATGTAATTCAATAGAAAAGAAGGAAAAGTGATTAAGATCTGTGAAAGTGATCATTCTGCCATCGTTGACGTAAAGCAGATATTGCAATACCTCACACATCAGCTCTGCAGCTCCAATCTCTCTTTTGGCCAGATGTTTACTCCAGATGTGGCAAGACCATCGTTTCGCTAGCATTGCGTCGTCATTCACTTGGCCGCTAGGTGCTGCGGCGATTGCGAGTCCTTGGCGTCGTGCCGTGTTTAATTGGGGGGAGTTAGTGTTTGGCAACAATCTGTTTTAATTGGCTACGAGAAAGCTTAACGTCGCATTTATTGCCTGCATCTGGTGGACGCGGATCCTCGGACCTCGTGACAAGCGCCCGACCATATTTGGACTGAGTTATGACAAGCTGGGTCAGGGAGTAAATATTAAGACAGGGTTGTGATGTATGAGACAAAAATCCCCACCCTGCACGAGCACGGAAAAGAACAGAAGAGAGCAACGAGAGAGAGAGAGATACTGTAAGAAGAGAAGGTGAGAGAGACAGGAAGGCTATTAAAGAAGATTTGGTCTTCTGAGAAGGTCTCATTTCAACCAAAGGCCATTTCCTGCAGGCTCTTTGATGCCTAGGAGGTCACCCGTGATGTGGATATCCGAGTAAATTAACTGGCTCCTGTTAGTTGGCCCCTGTTAACATAGACCCTCTTAACATTTTTGGTTAAGCTTATATAGAGCCAAATTATCACTTCAAAACGTACAAAATGAGAAACTAAACGGATGAAACCAAAAACCGGAAAGATGCTGCATCCAAGCCAAAATATGTCAGCATGAAATCCAAGACCGGTCAGCAAAGTATCAACCAAATCAAATTATAAGCAATTATTCAACAGCAGGTAGACTGTACTTATCTAATAGAAGAAATGTGAAGAGAGCCGTTGTGTTTTCTGATTTATCAATTGCAAGCTCTTAATCATCAGTGGTTGTGCGTCTTGCCCAAACGATAGCAAATCTCTTCTTCTGAGGTGACGGGAAGTTCTTCTTAACCTCTGTAAGCTCAGAAACTACCACATACTCCACTCGGAGTTAATAGAAACATCGTGGCTGCCACTTTGATGCCTAAATGTAATTTTACGCTTACATATCACCTCAAAGCACGTAACATATTTGAAAGCTCAATTATTACTGAAAGCACTTCAACACTTCGGTGTTGGCACTGTTTAGAGAGTAAAAAAGTAAATGCATGACAAAGATGATTTGTGCAAAGTATTTCGGCAGACTGTACCTGTAGGCACCGTTTATATAACAGCCTCTAAAAATTCTTAAAATATGCATCTGGCTGCAGTTAAAATAGAAACCGTGAAACCCTAAGTGCAAACCTGGCACGATTCTCCTCAAACTTTTGGCTTGTCATATCTCACCGCGGTTTCGTTATGCAACGCTTACCGACAATTATTTATGAATTATCATAAAACAAGAACATCAAAGAATGGACCAAGCCACACGCTCGTACGACAGACACACGGAACATGATCCTTACCTGACAGGCGTTTCTCACGTGCGCTCTTCCAGAATATATCCCAAGCTTTGTTAGTGGAATCCTTCACATGCTCGCTAAAAGACCTCCTGAGTGGAGCTTTCACTGTATGTGCCATGTCCACGTGCCTTCAAACCCGTCAGCTCCGTTCATTCCATGTGTGCCGAGCGCGGCGAACCCTCCGAGTCCATCAGAGAAGCCCAGAGAGACGCTGCTTTCCTACTAGTTTGACACTTGATGCTGAAAGTCTGCATTGGGTTTGAAGACACCCTCTAATGTGCTTGAGATTGTGTAAGCGAGAGGGAAAGTAGGGTAGGGTGAGAAGGATGGGGGGAGAAAACGTTTTTCCTCCCGAGCCAGGGGTCAGAGGAGCCTGAAAAGGAAATAGCATCTACTTTGGGTTAAGCGTCACTACCCCTCCTCAGCCCCCTTGCCTTCATTTCTGCATCTGGACAGCCACCAGTTATGCACGCTCATTCCTATGCAGGACACTAAGATAAATATTGAGTTTGGATGTCTTTTTTGCTAAAGGGTGGGGAAATAGTAAAGGACTGTCCCTCTTTTTGCTTCATTTTTTCTTTTTGTACAGTCCCTCCAGCTTGCCCGGACTTCCCATTTCAAAGAAGAACTTCTCTGTTTGCTGTAATTTCACACTATCAGCCCTTTCCTGTTAAAAAACAGCTTAAACCAGCCTAAGCTAAGGTTTGTCAGCCGAAGCTGGCCCCCCAGCCTGGCCAAGCTGACATTTAACTGGTTTAGCTGGTCGACCAGATGGGAGTCCCCTAAACCAACATGATCTCACGGGAGTTCGTAACTATTTTACGAGGTGGCAAATTCGTATGAATTCAAACGATGTGAATCGTACAAAAATATACGATTATTAGAAAAACGCAATACTGAGGCGCCTCCCCTAACCTGTCCCCCGTGGCACGAAAGCAAATCGTACGAACTCACAATTTAGCCACCTCATAAAATAGTTACGAATTTCTGTGAGATTTTGTTGCCCAAACCCTCATTTAACCAGCAGACCAACCTAGGTTTAGAGACAAAAAGAGGTTTGTTTCATCAGGGGTTTTCAAGCTGTCACTTTTCTGACTCCAAACAACCAATTTGACTGGAAACAAACAAAACTCTCTGTTCAGTCCTGATTGCATATTGGCTTGTCAGAACGTCGTTGTTAACTTGTACTTATTGCATAATTTAAGTTCTCTCTCGGCTTACAAAGGATGACATTGATAATTACACTCAACAAGGGTTGAAAGGCTCCCTGCGAATGTTTTGTCATTGCACATTTGCCGTGTTGATCGGTGGATTTATTTGTGCTATGTTCACTTAGTATCACTTCATGTTGCCAGAGCAAACATCACAGATGCAAAGAGCGGGACGACCCGGGAATTTTGTCGAATTTTTGGCAGCTGGGATCATGACCATGCAAGTAGCACAGATGCTGTGATGACATATGTCAAGCATAATTCAATGCTATGGTAACACACCACATACCCAGCATGACCCTTGAAATCAAGATAATTCCTTTTTTTGCTTTTGTTTTCTACACTTCTGCGTCTTTAAACTTTTAACTCATTGCAGTGAAAATTATCAGTGAGTGAATACTATTATTGAAGCTTTGTATGAATTACAAATGTTCACACAGCGGTTATGCTTGTTAAACAGACGACTCGGCCTTGAAATCTAATTTGCAATCTTTAGCATCTTACGAAACCGTGTTCCTCATGACTAAACATGAATGTTTTGGGAAGAAATGGAAGTTTGTGATTCTGAGACCATTGGCTGGGGAGAACCCTCAGGTTTCACAAAATGTTTAAAGCATATTAAATTGTTGTCGGCTGGCTTCCTGACAGAGCATGTTGGATATTTCCACATAGGCATTAAAATCTGTTAATATCCAGGAAGTGCTTTACATTTGTGCGCTGTGTGATTAATGTGCAAAACTCCTCTCTGTGAATATTTAGGATTATTATGGTCCTGTGGAATTCCCTTCACGCCTGTAAATTACTGTGTTATGGGCATCTGGTTCATATTAAGGATTTTACAGTCTTCTTGCCCACTATGAATCCGAATGGCAAGAAACCTCAAAAACATACCACTGTTGTAGATTTTCTTTATGCATGACATCTCAGGTAAAATCATATTACTGTAATGTGGGTTGTATGTTTGTTTTTTTCAAAGCACAGGTGTTTTATCTGTTTACATTGTGCTCTCACGTGTTTTGTGTTCAGTTGTCCAATGCTGTATTAGCACATTATTCACTAAAGAAATTATGCAAATCATAATTTAATTAAAAAAAATCAAACTTAATGACATGAATGCAATTATAATGATCTTTTTCCATGGAAGTTGCCGTTAAAGGTATAAACCTGTATACCTGTAACTGACTATCTTTCTTCTGCAGAACACAAAAGAAGATATTTTTTAAGTATATTGTTAACCGAATTTCACTTCTATTCACTTCGGTTTTGTGTCTAAACAATAGAAGTCAATGGGAAGTCAATACTGCCATTGTTCGGTTAACAACATTCTTTAAAATATCTTCTTTTGTGTTCTGCGGAAGAATAAAGTCATACAGGTTTGAAATGACAATACGGTCAGTAAATGATGACAGAATTTACATTTATTTTCATTTCTATTATTTTGAAGCTGCAATCTGTAAAATTTGCCTCTCTAACGCCATCTCTGTTCAAAACATACAATTGCAGGTTGTAAAAAAACACTGATTTCTTTTACGTACTTATTTATTAACTAATTTTTGTTATTTTGTACCATAAAGTTAACAATTGCTGCTTTACTTGAACTAGGCAAATAGTGCATAACATCTCATTTGCATACTGTAGTAAGAAGACATGTTTGTGCTGAATAGAATGACAACTACTCAATTTGAATACTCATATTTATTCCATAATTATTCCTGTACATTGTGTGCCTGCTTTAACCTAAGTGTAGTTGGTTAGTGAATAAGATGCAGGTTTCTGTGCTAAAATAGCCTGCACAGAAGGAGCACAGCTGTTTAGTAAATTCCTCCCTCACTATTTTTATGCAAAATCAAAATTACCATACCTACCTCAAAACAAAGCAAATATAATTAAAAGTGCCCTGCCCTGGCTCATATTTTGTTCAATTTCATTCATTATTAAGAGTTTTTTTCTGCTGCATTTACTGTATGGTCGGATGAAGATTCATTCAAGCTTTAAGTGTGTAAGGTCTATGTGTGCAAAACATCTAAAGAGTTGACCTTGGGAGGTTGAGGGTGACGGCGGCCACAGTATGGTAATGGGAATCTATGAATTCTTTAAAACCAAGAGCGTTTGAAGTTGCATGCAAAACTTTGCTTGCCATGACTAACTGCACAAAATCAATTAAACAATAACACATGCCATTCCCAACACCCATCATCTCCAAAGCAACTGTGTTTCCCAATACACCAAAAGCAGCTTTGGATTCTTGTACTTACGCAATCTTGGCAGGGTGGGGGTATGATACAGCATGCGTAAATAATTGAAACAATGTAGTATGTTGTCCAGGATTCGAGCCACGGGGAACGTGGTGCTTAAAATGAGTGATGTGATTAGTGGGGCCCAGTGGGTCAGCAGCGAATGACAAACCAACCACAACACAAATTGTTCCCATTTGGGGATCGTGGCCTCAAAGCCACCATTCTTCATGTGTTAGAGGCACACATGCCTTGCTAGTCATCGTGCCGTCACAGCAACATGGTTGCGTGGGTGTGTATCAAGAAACCCACTTACAGTACGTCTCGTACAGCTGCATTCCCTAAGGAGCTGATCGTTTATCAGTCTCCTCATCTGCATATATTTCCCTGCCACAATATTTCTTTCTTTCAGGTTTTCTCACTTATGTCCTTTCCACACTCACTCTGAACTGAGTTAAATGCATTGGGGCACATAAATTATATTTTTGATTATTTTATGAAGCGCTTACAGGAATAGTTCAGTTCACCCAAAAAGAAAATTTCCCCTTAATTTACTCACCCTCATGCCTCCCCATACAGAACACAGATGAATATCCTGGTTTTTCTTAGTTTCGTAATGCCATTACATGGACGCCAATGTTGCGAAGCACAAAAAGCATCCATTCAGTATAAAAGTAACCAATTTAAGTCTAGTGGGTTAATAAATGTTTTTTGAAGCGTTTGTGAGAGAAAATGATTCATGTCTCTGTGTACTGGAAATGGTGATTGCCTTGACTTCATGTTTTCTGACGTATTTCCGAGTGAGATTCGAATGTGAATATTGAATGAGAAAACTAGTGGGCGTGGCTTGTGTTTTCCACTGCGAATTTATGGTATAAAATACAAAACTGGCAGCAGACTAACAGAGGGGCATTAAATGAGTTAAACGAATGTTCAATCCGTCAAGCTGATGTCATCAGAGAAGGATGTAGCCACTGGAGGGCAGAATTGCATGTTCAGCTTTTGATTAGAGATTATGAGAGCACGTGAATTAAAAAAATGATGACCGGCATGGATAAATTATTTATAGTAAACACTGCAGTATTCCATAAAAAAGCAAGAATTGTACATTTTGATTTTATGGTGACTTTATTTTGACCTTAGCAAGCGTTACACGATTTAAGGTGAAATAATGTTATTTATTTTAACATTCTTCTTACATTATTTTTACAATTCTTTAATAAATTATTTTTTCACGGGGAGAGATTTTGGAAAATCATCTCTGGACCAGCCCCCTGCTGGTCGATGCTGTAACTACATCAATATGCAAATTAAGTCATCTCTCTTAATTGTCAGCCAGGTCCAAAGCTATGTCCAATTATTAAGGCACATGGGTTCTCATACCATTTTTATGCAGATGACATGAAGATTTATTTCTCTTTTCAGCCAGAAGAACCCACCATCTCTTCTGGACAGCTTTTCTTGGATGAAAGAGCATCACCTGCAACTCAACCTCTCCAAGACAGAACTCCTGGTTATACCGGCCCACCCATCAATTGAACCAATACCATTCAGCTCGGATCCTCAACTATAACACCCACCAAGTCTGCGAGGAACCTGGGGGTGATGTTCAACGACCAGATGAAATTCACCTCTCACATAGCAGCAACCTCTAGAACTTGCAGGTATGTGCTCCACAACATCAGGAAAATCAGGCCGTTCTTGTCGGAGCATGCCTCTCAGCTGCTAGTCCAAGCTCTGGTCACATCAAGACAGGACTACTGCAATTCTCTACTGGCCGGCCTTCCAACCAATTCAGTCCAGCCCTTGCAAATGATCCAGAATGCTGCACGTCTAGTTTTCAATCAGCCTAAAAGAACCCATGTAACACCCCTCCTGAATTCACTTCACAAGCTGCCAGTTGCCGCCCGCATAAAGTTTAAATCGCTGACACTGGCCTTCAAAACAATAACGGCAAATTCGCCCCTTTACCTTAACTCACTGCTCCACATCCCCTCCCGTCATCTTCGGTCTGAAAATGAGCAACGCCTGGTTGTTCCATCACAGCGAGGCACCAAATCGCTTGCAAAAACCTTCACTCATTAGTTTCCCCTGTGGTGGAATGAACTGCCAGCCTCCACCCGAACTGCAGCATCCTTCACAACTTTCAAAAAACAGCTCAAACCATACCTGTTCCATAATTATTTGACTAACCAATAACTGTCTATGTCTTGTGTCTAAAAAAAATAAATCTTGTTGTTCATTCTCTCCTTTGCTTACTCCAGCTTTAATCCTCCTAGTAGAATGGCCTTGTAAACTAACGGTACTGTTTAGCGTGTTGACAAAATGTTTATATGCTCTCCTACTTTTAAGTCGCTTCGGATAAAAACGTCTGCCAAATGAATAAATGTAAATGTAATGTATTCTGACAGCATATAATCACACATATTTAATTAAAACATAGTACATATTTTAGCTGTGACTGAGAATGTTCTTATTTCATTGCATGCACACGCCTGGCCTGACGTTAACTTCCGGTCTGTGTTTGGTTATAGTAGAACCATTTATCTTATATTTATATTAATTAATATTATTATTTTATTGTATATCAATTGTATGAAATGAATGAGGTCTATCGGAAGTTAAGTTTGAGCCACATAGCTTTTGTTTATGTTGTTGCTGCTGAAACTGTCCATAAAGAATCATCAGTAAAAAGCAGGATTTGACTCGACTGGATTTCCAAATATAGACACATGAGCTTGACCAGATCTCAGAAATGTTGTGATGTTAAGTGCTTCTTTACAATCTGTGTTTGGTTTGTTACTCATTTCCCTTTCTGCTCGCGGCCTTGTGGGATTGGCTGAATGCAGTGGTTCGCAGGGCCCCTGGTGACTTCAAGCCTTTGAAGAAGGTTGAGTAGCGAGACCAGCTCAAACCACCCAGCGATCCTCAAAGGGATAGATGACGGTAGAGGAGGAAGCTATGAATGACATTTGTTCTCCGACGGGCTGATGAGGAACACTCACTGCTCAAACTATCTCTCGCTGCAATAGAGCCAATTCAGAAGAACATAGAACATCAGCAAAATAATGAGCTAAGTTTACATTTTGGATTGATTTGTCTTCTGTTTTGGGTTAGAGAAGGACAATGTTTTGAATAATGAAATAGGACAAAGGCTGATGGATAGACACGGGCCCCAGATACACCCGGTATCTGTCAAGTGTAATCCACTTAGAAGTGCACTAAGCCAGGTGCAAAATGATTTCTGATCCTGTTAGCCAAACCCAGGGGCGGACTGGGAAGCAAAAACGTCCCTGGAGTTTACGTCCCACATCGGCCTTTCACCTTTTTTTTGTCGACGGGGGGGATGCGAGTTCAATTGCATCAGCCCTCCACCATTTCTGTTGATGAAACGATTGATGTGTCATTGCGTTACATTCCGTCTCGCTAATGCCTTCGCGTTGTGTGCATTCGCGTTAATAACGTCCGCCTGTCTGTGAAAATTTCCGATACTCCAGATGGCCGGCCCGCTCCCGGTCGCGGCCATATGCCGTCGGTGGGACGACTGTTCTGGACTTTGACAGAATGTCCTACTGGTCAGTTGAAGGTGTTGTAGAGAGAAACGCACGTGACCACATTGCTCTTTTTTGTTTTCTTTTTAATATTTAATATTCAGTATTTTAGTGCACTAGTTTCATATAAGTAAATATCAAAAATTTCCTTTCCAAGAAAAATAAAATTTTATACAAATAAAAATGACACAAAGTCAACTTTTAACATATAGTATGGTATTGAGGTTTATACTTAATTGTAATAATTTCATTTTATAATAAATGGCAAGGTTTTAGTTCAACAAAAGCATTTAAACACAGAATCTAAAGTTAATTTCTTTGCACTGTTTATAACAGAAAACAGAGAACAGCAAAAGAAGAAGTAAAAGCGTTAAGTTCCTTGTTTTGAGGGAAGAATCATTCAAATAATGATTGCTGACAGGGCCATTTCTGAAGCACCTGATGATACAGTAAATTTCTCTGGTATTGAGGAACTGTCTCGAGAAACCTTGGCTGGAGAAATGTTATTTCATTTTGTCCCATATGGAGTTATAGAGTGCAAAGAAATTACGTCTAAACATAACTGCGCTTTCATCCAGGGCCGTATAGATTACCACATGCACAATGGTCAAGAGGGGATATTGCTGAATAAGTCAGAGACATTGCTTTGAAGTTATCACAAAAAGGTTATCAAGAAGATATTTGTTCTTTATTACATCATTCTTTTTCAATCAATGCAACACTTTTATGATACATGTAATGTTTTGGCATTTGGTCAACATGTTCTCATTGCTGTTACTGGAATAAATAGATGATCTGTGGTTTCATTTGACCTAACAAAACTCACAGTTAGCATTTTGCAGTCTTAAATGATCTTGGTAAATGTATCTCAGGCCATAGAGTACAATGATTTGACATACTACTATTGAAAAGCTTGCTAAGTTTGATCAATAAGTCCGCACTGTACATTCAGAGACAATAAAATGCTTCATAAATAATTGAACATGATATACTAGACACTGATATATTGTTATATATGAGTGCAGCTGTTGCAGGCTGTGAAAGTAATGATCTGAAATACTGACATATTGGTCAGCTGTGTGCATCAAGAAGAATACCTCAACAAAGCCCACAGGCTGAACCTTGACTGTCCTCAGCTGCTATCTTTGCGTTTTGAAGACTGACAGTACCGAGAAACATCGAGATAGTAGGAAACGGAATAACCTTGACTAGACGTCACTTTTTTTAAAAAGTGGTTGAGTTTGGTGGAGGAAGGTGCACCCCATTATTAAATATTTTATGTATTAATACATATTTTCACAATTTTGGTTACTGTGAATGTTTCTTGAAAAATATCATTCTTTGAATGTCATTATTTCATCATTGTTAAATATTTTATTTTAAATATTTTGCTATACATTTTCTTTCAAAATATCAGTATTTAATAATCTCATACTGATTTTTATATCACATTTTTTAATTTAACTATGTCAACATTATTAATAATCTGTCACGATCTCCAGTCATCTGCCACCAGCGCACTACATTTCCCACAATCCCTCTTGAACTGATTTCCCAATCAAGCCACCTGCCGTCACTCTCTAGTGATGGGAATTATGATTCATTTGAGTGATTCGTTCTTTTTCAGTTCGTTCACCAAAATGATTCGTTCAGATTCGTTCAGTGACCATTTCTATAATACGACAGCAGATGGTGAAAAAGAGTTGTGTTATGTCAACGAACGTATTAATGGACGTTTAAACTGATTACAGGCTTTATTAAAATGTGTGTCTCTGATCTACTCATTAAATAAATCTATATCTATCTAAAGTCTAAACAAGTGGTTCAGATGACCAACGCACAAGGTTTTTCTGCATAATTAAAAAGTTAATTGTTTGGTCATTTACACATTCATAATAAATCTGGGATTATGTTAAACGTGAAGTTTATGTATTTTAAATAAACAAGCGTGCAAAGTAGCCTACCTGTAACTGCGCTTGCATCCGCTTTCTGCTGATTGCTGAACGAGACTCACATGCTAAATGACCGACCTACAGTGTACTGTACACTCTCGTTCATTTCGTTCATGAAGGACATGTACCAGTTCGTTCAATTCGTTCACGAACGAGATCAGACTCAACAGCGACTTGGTCAGTGTGGGCGTATCCGTTCAGTGGAAGATCTAACCAATGACATGTCCCTTCACAGCCGGAACTGGAATGCTATTTGCTGACGTGACGCGAATGAGAGCTAACCAATACTTTTTTGTTTTATAATTTTTAGAGAAGTGCATGACATGAATTAAACGCAATGAAGTCATTTTATTTGAAAGAACAATAAATGATACAAAATGCACCCAAAACCCATGTGCTTGCAGTACAATAACTGAGTAAACAGGGCTTGACATTTTCCATGCAATAAAAATGACAATGTTAATTTGTCTTTGTTACATTTAACCATCAGCTTGCATTATTTTATTATTTTCGTAAGGATCTTTACATTGTGTCCGTTTCTGTACTTGTTGAACAAGAGACCTCATCTTTCGTTCACAAGTGAGAAGGGTCCGTGTACTTGGCGGCCAACGGATTTTCCTTTTGAAATTAGAACATCAAAATCGGGAATCCAGCTGTTTTCCGGTTTTTGCGTTGATTATGAAAACGAAAAACGAACAAATGACCCGTTGTCCGTTTTTTTTCCAAAAGTGTTTATAAGTGGAAATCGGGAATTAAAATACACGTGTGAAAATCCTATGTCTCTATTTTCTGCAGTTTGTTAGTGACTACCGTTCAGAAGGTCAGAATCACTTATTCATTCCTTATTAATATTATCTTCTATATTGTAGAAAAATAAACAATTTATCCAAACAATAATGTGAAAATGATGAGAATTATGTTGTGTGACTAAAGAAAACTAAAGCTATGCTATATTTTATTGTCTGTAAAGTAGCTATCCTTTGCCCTGAATCTGCAGAATGGACCTTTATCACATTTTCTGTATCCGGTAAGCCAGTGGTTCCCAAACTTTTTACAATGGCGTACCCCCCCAGGGATTTAACATCATTCTGCGTACCCCCTTTCTTACAGTCAGAATTGTGGCCTCAAACATTTTTTTATTTGCATTCTAAATACATGTAATTTTCTTTTATCAAACAATAAATTATATATGACTCATATATAAATAAATGACTCACTGTTTAATGAGATGGATGTGCTTGAAATGACTTGCATAACTCTTGTATCCGAGAAAGTCTGAGTCTCAAATCATTCTCTATGCAGAATCTGTGTCGATATTTGTTCTTTATGTGGGCAAGTGCTGAAAACCCACTCTCGCAAAGATACATTGTGGAGAAGGGCAGTAATGTTTTCAAAGCGTGATCGGCTAAGGCAGGATACTCTGCATGCAAAGCTATCCAGAAGTCTGTCAGTAATTTTTGTGCGAAGTCAATTCTCAAAGCGCCACTCGTAGAGATTTCAATGAGACTCTCTCGCTCAGAAACAGGAAGGTGCGCCGTGCTGTTTGCAGTGAATGGATTGCGAATCCTGGTGTTTGAATAGTCTGTCTCGGGAAAGTACTTGCGCAACTGCGAAGACAGCTCAGAAAGGTGTTTCATTATGTCACGCTTAACGCTGTTAGTAAGGCTGAGTTCGTTTGCTAGCAAAAAATCATGCAATGATGAAAAGGCTTCGGTGTTGTTCTCGTTAATGCAATTAGTCCAGAGAGCAAACTTTCTGATCATGGCCTCAGTTCAGATCATGGCAACTCCCTGCAATCCGATGTTCAGCTCATTCAGATGGGAAAAAACAACACCCAGATAGGCCAATATTGTAAGCCACTCTTCGTCATGTAAGCGGTTACTCAATTCAAAGGGATGGTCGATAAAAAAAGCTTTAAGTTCATCCCTCAATTCAAACAATCGTGTGAGAACCTTTCCCCTGGACAGCCATCGTACATCAGTGTGTAGTAACAATGTGACGTGGTCGCTGCCCATTTCATTGCACAATGCAGAAAACAAATGAGAATTCAAAGGCCTTGCTTTAATAAAGTTTACAATTTTTACAGCATCTTGCAAAACTTCCTTAAGACATTCAGGCATTCCTTTGGTGGCCAGCGCTTCTCTGTGGATGCTGCAATGTACCCAAACCGAGCAGGGCGCAACTGCTTGCACACATGTTACCAGTCCACTCAGCAATCTCTTAAAATATATTTCCCATCCAAATGCACATTCTGAATGATACATATTTTATTATATATTTTCATGTGACAACACTGAAGAAATGAAACTTTACAAAAAAGAAAAGTAGTGAGTGTACAGCTTGTATAACAGTGTAAATTTGCTGTCCCCTCAAAATAACTCAACACACAGCCATTAATGTTTAAACCGCTGGCAACAAAAGTGAGTACACCCCTAAGTGAAAGTGAACATGTCCAAATTGGGCCCAAAGGGTCAATATTTTGTCTGGCCACCATTATTTTCCAGCACTGCCTTAACCCTCTTGGGCATGGAGTTCACCAGAGCTTCACAGAGCTTCACAGGACATCACAGAGCTGGTGGATGTTAGAGACCTTGCGCTCCTCCACCTTCCGTTTGAAGATGCCCCACAGACATGCTTGGCCAGTCCATCACCTTTACCCTCAGCTTCTTTTGGGGTCGTTATCATGTTGGAATACTGCCCTGCGGCCCAGTCTCTGAAGGGAGGGGATCATGCTCTGCTTCAGTATGTCACAGTACGTGTTGGCATTCATGGTTCACTCAATGAACTGTAGCTCCCCAGTGCCGGCAGCACTCATTCAATTCAATTCAATTCAATTCAATTCAATTCAATTTTATTTATATAGCGCTTTTCACAATGTGCATTGTTCCAAAGCAGCTTTACAGGAGCAAATAAGAAAAACACAGAAAGGTAAAACACAGCACAGTGCATGGTGTTTATAGACCAAGCAAGATCATTATAATAAATAATATCTAATAAATAAATGAATAAATAAATAAATAACTCATGCAGCCCCAGACCATGACACTCCCACCACCATGCTTGACTGTAGGCAAGACACACTTGTCTTTGTACTCCTCACCTGGTTGCTGCCACACACGCTTGACATCATCTGAACCAAATAAGTTTATCTTTGTCTCATCAGACCACAGGACATGGTTCCAGTAATCCACGTCCTTAGTCTGCTTGTCTTCAGCAAACTGTTTGCGGACTTTCTTGTGCATCATCTTTAGAAGAGGCTTCCTTCTGGGGCGACAGCCATGCAGACCAATTTGATGCAGTATGCGGCGTATGGTCTGAGCACTGGCAGGCTGACCCCCCACCCCTTCAACCTCTGTAAACTGCTGTATGGTCTTGGTCACCATGCCACAGCTCAGTTTCAGGGTCTTGGCAATCTTCTTATAGCCTAGGCCATCTTTATGTAGAGCAACAATTCTTTTTTTTCAGATCCTTAGAGAGTTCATTGCCATGAGGTGCCATGTTG
Organism: Triplophysa rosa; assembly: GCF_024868665.1. Lineage (NCBI taxonomy): Eukaryota > Metazoa > Chordata > Actinopteri > Cypriniformes > Nemacheilidae > Triplophysa > Triplophysa rosa. Next base: position 6,395,822 of record NC_079908.1, read on the forward strand.
AACTTCCAGTGACCAGTATGAGAGAGTAAGAGCAATAACACCCAATTTAACACACCTGCTCCCCATTCACACCTGAGACCTTGTAACACTAAAGAATCACATGACACCGGGGAGGGAAAATGGCTAATTGGGCCCAATTTGGACATTTTCACTTAGGGGTGTGCTCACTTTTGTTGCCAGCGGTTTAGACATTAATGGCTGTGTGTTGAGTTATTTTGAGGGGACAGCAAATGTAGTGGAGCTGTTAATATATTGTTGTTTATCCAGTCCTCTAGAGGGCGTTAGTTTCTATAGTTGTAGTAGTAGTTTAGCTACTAGGTGGCAAGAGAAGAATAAGTGCTTCTAGAATGGCAACAAGCACATGTTGGGGTGTTTCTCTCTCCCTTTAAAGACATTCCAATAGTTTGAAGCCCTTTTGAGTGGCAATGTGAGTAAGTTTCTGAGTTTAATAATAATATTAGACATGATATATCTGATTAGTGAAGTAAATTAGAATGTGTTTATAGATTATAATTTGTGTTAATGTGTTACAGTTTAGTGAAGTCTAGGTAAAGTTCATCCTGTACAACTATAGCGTTAACCCCTTCATGCACTTTCTAGAAACAGTAATACGGTTTATTTTATATTGACTTTGATTTCTAGTCATTAAATACATTTTTGTGTTTGTATCTTTTTAGTTTCACACTTTTTTGAATTAAATCCTGGTCAAATACAACAACTGCCTGTTCCTTGGAGGAAGTGACGCAAGAGAGAGTTTAGCTGGCTGTGAATCTCAATAGGACATGGGTCACATTGGGTGCAACAGTACAGCAAATTTACACTGTTATACAAGCTGTACACTCACTACTTTACATTGTAACTAAGTTTAATTTCTTCAGTGTTGTCACATGAAAAGATATAATAAAATATTTACAAAAATGTGAGGGGTGTACTCACTTCTGCGAGATACTGTGTATGTCTATGATTGCAGCCTATTGTAATAAACGTAACTGGAAAAATTGATACACTGCTTAGACAAGCACTTCCGGTGTTCAATTCCTAGGTGATAAAGGTCCATTGCCATTTTGTTGGCCTCCATTGTTTTCTGGTCTCACGCCGAGATGCTTTTAAACAGTATTGAAGAAGTATTTGGAAAGGTGTGTGCTTCTGTGTTGTGCAACTTACCTGTTGGACTGTATTCATCATTGCTCTGGTTGCTGTTTCATCATTTTGGGGTGGCTTCCCGGACAAGGCTTAAGCCTAGTTACAGATTAAAATGCATTTTTGAGTTATATTAACGGAATACAACTTGCACTGACATTTCTTAAAATATATTACTGCCATTGTTTTGTCTCAAGAGGCCTTTACATTTAATCATTTAGCAAACACTTTTATCTAAAGCGACTGGAGAATGCACACCAGCAATGTTTATTTGTCAGGCATGATTGTAAAAATAACTTTAATGTCCTAATTTAACTAAAATACTCCTAGATTAATCTAAACCCTGTCCAGAACACTGCCCCTTTGTCTCTTTGCCATATCATTTATGTTTCAGTAAACTTGGTGTTACGCACCCGTGTGTCTAGGGGGAAAGGGCTATAACATGAAACAATTTAAATCACTGCCCAAGTACATGGAGGTATAGAAGCAACCGATACCACAGGTTTTACCAAAGTGATAGACGTTTATTCAATAAATGACAAAATATATTTATAGAAAAAAAAACATAAAAACGTATAAATGATGACAAAAAAAGAATAAAGGGGAAAACGGACTTTAGACAGTGCCAAAGAAAAGAAATTAACAAAACACACAGGCTGTCCTAAAATAAAGAAAACCCACTAAACTAACTAGAAGAAAACCAGATGAAAAGAAAAGGTTCTTCAGAGCCCAAAGGGTCATAAATAAACTACACTTTCTAAAGAACAAAACATACAACAGGTGGCACACATCTCTGAGACTAGTGTTCTATACATCGAATTTACTACGTGTGGGAAAATGTACACCACGTGGTATCTTACCTGTCCATTCTTTCCCTGTCAACATTGTTTCAAATTGCAAAACAAGCAAATGAAACAAGGTATTCTAAAAAAGAGAGGAATACAACAAACCACACGCTGTATAGCAGAACACAGAAAATTTGCATAACACTTGGCGTACAAAAGAGGGATCAAAGAAAACGGCACAATAAACTAAACAAAGTGTTCAATAAAACGAAAATGGAGCGAGCTCCCTAACGCGTGCCCATACGTTCCTTATATAACCTATGTAACTCCATTGGAGGAAACTCAGCAATGTCCTCACGCGGAGAGATGATGAGTGACAAGACTGCAAACCATTTAAAGGTGTGATATGACACGGCTAAAACAAATATTATCATTTGTTTTAGATGTAATGCAATGTGTATACACGATTTAAGATTTAAAAACGCTGTATTTTCCACATACTGTGCATGTTTGTTGCTCCGCCTCACTGAAACGCGTGGATTTTTTATAAAGCTCATCGCTCTGAAAAGCAAGGTGTGCTATGATTGGCCAGTTAACCAGTGCATAGTGATTGGTCGAATACTGCAAGCGTGTGACAGAAATGTAACGCCTCTTACCATATTTGGAACATCAGGTTCCAAAGCAATTGTACTGACAGGTACGCCCACCTTACTTGCATATACATTTGGGCGGTCTTAGTCAAATCATACCACGAACTGACGTGGATTTGTGGGGGTGTGGCTACAGGAGGCGTTTCAGGCAGGTCTGGGTGAGCATTCGCTTTTAGATAGAATGCATCTTATGTTCCAACACTTTAATTTTTGCAATTTTACGTGTCTAGTACATGCACGGGCAAGTTATAACACACCAAAGAGAAAAACACGTATTCGCGCCATATGACCTAGGGCTGTGCAAAAATATGGATACATGTAACTATCGCAATAATTTTTTTTCGATAGTGTATCGATAGTGATACCTCTACTATCGATAATTTTTTTAAAATCATGTCATATACATAAGGCCAAAAGTAAGTGGAAGCGAGCATGGCGAAAAATATAAGAATGCTTCGAGCTCTCAGAGCTGATGTGTGGGTGTGCTTTGGTTTTCAAAATAAGTCATGGAGTAATGAGTTATATAAAATAATGCTGTTTGTAAGCTTCGTAAGTCATGTTGTATTTCTAGCTCTACTTTTTACATTTTCTATTGAAAGTATTGCAATATATCACAAATGTGTATCGTATCGAAATACATAGCAATATCATGACCCATCTATCGTGATATGTATCGTATCGGGAGGCACTTGCCAATACACAGCCCTAATATGACCCCTTTAAACCACGCTCTGATCTGCCGAAACGAAAGAGAACACAAAAAAAAAGAGAGAGAACATGCATCCAAGGGAGAGACACAGCGAAATAGGGAGGGACATAACACTTGGTATTTCAGTATATTTGCCATTTCCTTTGAGTCTGTGTTTCCTGACATACATATTGTATATTATTAAATATAATCACATTTTAACATTTGATTTGACTATGTCATCTATAAAAATCTAACTGTTCATATAGGCTCAATGGATAATGGTAATCCTGCTCCTGGATCGCCAATAAGAAGCAAAACAGGACACATATGGTCTACAGGTAAGCCTATTGCTTTGGGAGTTTAATCTCAGTATATTGTTTTAGTAAGTTTTTTTAATTAATTATTTTTGCATTATGAAGATCACATTTACCGTGACCTTGTAAATCTTTTACCATGACTTCATAATTTATTTTACCAAGCTATGAAATTGGCCTTATAGCAGGGCAAGAGTAAAAAACTACACTGTAAAAAACAACTTGTAAGATTTACTTAATGTTTTTGTGTAAATTTGCGCAAAATTTGCAGTTTTTTAACGTACATTTTACTTAAAAAAAAAACTGTGTGCAATAAGTTTTCAAAAAAGTTGAAAAGTAAAATTTACTTTAAAAATCTGTGTGCAAAACTTAAGAATTAAGAAAATCCTATAGTTGTTTTTTTTACAGTGTACTTATTTTAACATGCACACCACAGTATAAGGCACTAACTGTAAAACTGTATTCGTCTTAAACACTCTATTTCATAAATAAAAACCGGCCATGGTACTGTAATGCCTATATGCAAAATTAAACAAGCAAACACATTTTTCATTATTAATTTAAGACTTAGTTTCAAAACGTGCAAAACCTGGTGTGGCATCTTGACCCGAATAAAACCTACTTATTTTAACATGCACACTACACCATAAAGCACTAACTGCTACAAAACTGTATTTGTCCTGAATACTCTCTACTTCACAAACAAAAGTCAGGCGGAAAATTTAGCAAGCGGGCCTACTCTGAGAATAAACAACATCACTTTTGCAGCAGCCTACTGCAAACTATACCCTGACAATGCCCGACTCAGTAGTGCACACAAACGGGGATTAATTGAGCGATTCTAGAGGACGCAATCTGACGCCTAAGACTTGCCGATGCTTGTGTTAGATCGAGATCAATACTTGGAAAGCTTCAGCTTCAGAGTAAGTGACAGCGCAAGTCAACTGCATGGTTACTTCTTGTCCTCAGTCTTTGTTTTCTTCTCTGCGAGTTCTTATTTGACTGAGGACAGACTTTAAATGCCATTGATAGGGAGGCCGAAAGTTCCTGTGATTTCAGCAAGGGGGACAGCTGCATGAAGAGATTGCTCACCACACGTCAAACCCCATTGTCTCACAGCAACATGCCGTAGTCCTGGGAGAGATTGTGAATCGTTTTCCTTTTTTTCTGTACTTTCTTCATTTTATCTGTCCTTGCTTGGATCCACCTTTTTGTCCTCACAGTTATTAGCTTTTCCCTTGCTTTCACTTCCAACTTAATGTTGTTGTTTTTTCCTCGAAAGAGAGATAGACATTTCTTAACACAGGCTGTGTCGACATAACCGAGCTTATCAAATAGTGAGTTCCTAAATTTTTTGGTTATTTTTGCTGTGTATTAATATTAATAGATCTTGTTTTTATAGGTATATTATGTACCGTAATTTCTGCACTTTATTCAATCTGTTTGTCAGATTATGTTTTGCAATTCTTCGCATTGGCTAATCCTATTTTCTATGATTTCCCTCCACGTAGCGGCCCAGTGAAACTCGAACAGAGTAAAGCAAGATGCAAGAGGTAGTTAGACTTAATAAACATGCTGACAAAAGATTCAGGCCGACACCGCAATACTCTTTCCACAACACAATAATCCTCATATTCTTTCAAAGAAGGATGTAGCGGCCAATATTGCGAGTCAAAAGTTTCTGTTCCTGAGGGAGACAAGAGGAAAATAGTTTGTTTCCTCACATCAAGGACAGAATAGGTGGCCGATCTAGTGCAGAAGCCCACCGCGCCACAGCCTGAAAGGTGCAAAACATCAAACAAAACTCATCCACAGTCTGCTGCGGATTTCTTCTTTTAGCCCAGACTTTCATGTACTTTTCTCTCGCTCTGACCCTCATTCCTGACTGATGAAGCCTCTGCTGTTATAACAAGCTGCTGATGGTTTGGCCCTCAGCAGGGCTCTGACAGGTAACTCCCCTGGCAGTCTTTTGCCCCAAACGGCTACCATTAATCCCTCTCCCCAGCTTGTAAAGCTCCTCATATGGAAGCTGTTAGCACTTCTGATGGGGGCCTGGGAGTGAACTGTGAGGGATCTCGGTTTTAATTATGTTGGCTCATTCCTCTCGCACACAAAGACACGGTCCCCTGGTCACTATTAGTCTGGACATCTTGCGTCACTCTTTTTCTGGTATGGGGAAGTCTTAAATAAGTCACCGAAACATAAGTCGAAAAAGCGTTTGGAGAATTTTGTCATTGTGAATGACAATTCAACTAAAAGGACAACCAAAGCATTTAAACTAAAGTTTGTTCAAATTACGTAAAAAATACGTTTAGATTGCGTTATAGTCTGAAGGCAAACATATTATAGTTTCAGACCTAAATTAGCGATGCCACAATTCTCAATATAATATTGAATCGTTGACCTCCACGGTTCAATACGTGTATGTGAATTGCGGTTCTGCGTTTTTACGTTTAAAGAGTAAGGGCCCTATTTTCACGATCTAAGCGCATGGTTTAAAGCGCACAGCGCATGTGCACTCAGGGCGTGTCCGAATCCACTTTTGCTAATTTAACGACGGGAAAACGGTCGGCGCGCCCGGGCACATGGTCTAAACGGGTTGTCCCGATTCTCTTAATGAGTAATGGGTGTTTTGTGGGCCAAACATGAAGTAAACCAATCAGAGTCTCATATCCCATTCCTTTTAAGAGCCAGTTGCGCTCACGCCATGGCGGATTTGCTATTTACACGGCGGAATTCAGAAGAGCAGACACTTCTCCAGAAAGGAAGCACGTCTGCTCGTGTGAGAAGTTAAAGCGCGCAAGCAGACCGTCTACAGGACAAGCCGGATTTTTATCTTTATGTCCACTATAATAATATTTTACATTGTAATCCATTTATTTGTAATATTTGGCATTATTGTGTGCTGCTGCGCGTCCCTCTGTGTGTAATAAGCAGAATGTACGAGTGCTGCACCCGCCTATAGGCGCATATTCCTAATGCGCTCTTTAAATAACTAAAGAAATATTGCGCCATTGACTTTAGACCAGGTTTGAGTTAGACCAGTCTTTTTCAATTCCTCAAAATAGCAACGCGCCAACAATGTGCCTGAGCACACCTCTTTTTTAGACCAACACGCCCATGGTCGCACAAATGAGCGCAAATGCATTTGCTATTTAAACAACGCGGCGCAGGACGGGAAAATGAGAACTGTGTCGGGCGGAAACTAGCAAAAACACTTGCGCGGCGTTGCGCCGGGTGTACAGTAGGGCCCTAAATATTACAATGTCCTTAAAATTACATTTCATGCAGTTTGTAATGTTTCTGTGTGTGAATGTAAGCAGTCTGCCAAGTTGTAAAGCCGAAAGTGAACGAATAACAAAGTTATTGGACTGCACGCTGTAGACCAATCACAGCAGACTTAGACCATCTGACCAATCAGATCAGAGTAAACCGACAGAAATGAGGGACGAATCATTTGAGAGTCAGTCAAGAAGTAAGGTAATAATAACTGCCTATTATTAGAAAATGAAAGTGTTTTTACACCGTGTATGTATGTAAACTTGTTGTTGGACACTCCATAAACCAAAGTAGGACCTTAAACATCACAAACTATTTACTCTTTAAATAATTTCTGTGCGTTGTATTACTCTCTGTTTTATTACGGACTGGCCCTGTCCATGTCTGTATGTTTGCGCACTGAGATAGATAAATGCCTCCCCACGAGTATATATCTAATAACAATGCGCAAAAGTTAGGGACGCTTGAGATGATGGTGACAGATTTCACACGAGTCGAGCAGTGAAGCGAGGTTCCCTGCAGCACGAGAAGCAATTTGCTGTTATATGCTGACGAACAGATGCGTGCTGGCCATCGGAAGCATCGGAACCTAGAGGCTGTTTTCAAGGCTGCCAACTTTTGATTTCAGCTTGGAGTGAGATTTTTCGGCCGGGGGGGTATGGGAATGTAGTCACATTTGTCTACTGCATACGTCATCGAGGTTGTCTCATTTCAGTTCAAATAATACTATAAAATTAGTTTCTCTTAAGATGTAATCATTGTAGTTTCATTCTTACCTTGACATGTAATGGTTGCCTTTCTGAAATAAAACCTGAAATAATGACATATGTGACCAACAAACGCAGCCTTCAAATTGAGACGGAGCCATGGACTTATCTTATAAAGGCTGTAGACACTTGTCTAGGGAGATCTTGTCAAAGGAATAAAGAAACCGACAAATAAAGAAAAAGTCTTTGTCTATTAGAATTTATTGTAAAATAATGCATTTGCAAATAAGTTTATTCATTTTTATTGGCTTACCACAAACTATAAACAGACTTTCAAAGCCACACAGTTTAATATGTACACATTTATTTCTAATCTTATCCCTAATAAAACGCTTTACTATCTCTTGTCTTGTCACACTGATGATTGCGAATTACATTACATGAATCATATAAATGACATATTTTCCATTTAAAACAGAGTTTTGTAGTTTGCATCAGTGGTGTCACGGACAAGGTTCCTGCAGACTCTCCCGTTCACCACCAGAGGGCTCCCTCCCCAGAATATTGAACCCCATTCGGACTCAATTTCCCACATGCCTGGTGCTGATTACTCGCACACCTGAACTTCATTTGGAGAGCTATTTAGTAAGGCTCTTTCCTTGACTCTTTGTGAAGTCTTGTTTGGCCCAGGTTAACATTTCTGAGCGTTATTTCCTGTTACCTGCATTCCCGTGTATTTCCCTTGAATTGTTTATACCTTTCGTGATTGTTTGCTGCCTGTCCCTGGACTATTCTCTCTGGTTACTGTAAATTAAGATTGTTTGCCGCCTGCCTCGACTTACGCCTGTTATTGGATTACAAACTGTCTTTCCTTTTATATTGTGTTTGCTGGTGATTGACTCTGCTTGTATTACTCTGCTCTTAATAAAACTGCACATGGATCCTCAATCTATGAGTGCTTCATTACATAAGACTTCGCCAACCCACGATCCAGCAGCTATGGAACAGTTTTCTTCAGAATTATCCGCCCAGGCAAACCAACTCGCCATTCATCAACACCAACTGACTCATCTAAACACATTAACGGAGGAGCTCGTCAAGACGCTTCAAACGCTGAGATTAGCGCCAACAAACCCAGTGCCCATTCAATCGCAGGTGGTTAATCAGACATCATCTCAAGTAATGCCGTCCGTCAACCCTCGTCTGGCTCTACCTGAGAAATTTGACGGCGACACAAGTAAATGTAAGGGATTTTTATTACAGTGCTCTTTGTTTATCAACCAACAACCAGCGATGTATTCATCCGACTCTAGTAAAATTTCTCTAGTTTGTTCACTTCTCACGGGCAAGGCTTTAGAATGGGTGACAGCGGTCTAGTGGATGATGGTACAGCCTTTCCTACATTCAATAACTTCCTGCAGCGGTTCAGAGAGATTTTTGAACATTCTGGAGGAGGCAAGGGTGCGAATGACCGGCTGCTTGAGTTATGCCAGGGAAAGAACACGGCAGCTGAGTATGCTTTAACATTTCGCACGCTGGCAGCTCAAACTGACTGGGTGGAGAGCACATTAAAGCTACTTTTTAGTAAAGGACTTAATCTGGAACTTCAAGCTGAACTAGCCCGTAGAGATGAGGGAAGAACACTCAGTCAGTTCATTGATCTCGCAATACCGATTGACAATCTCATTCGCTCGCGTTGTCCGATCCGAGCGACTACATCCAGTACTTTCAACCCTCTTTCTCCACCTCCAGCAGAACCTATGCAGCTTGGTTACACTCATCTAACTCCTGAAGAACGAAATCGGAGCTTACGTTTGCATCAGTGTCTTTACTGTGGTCGGGAAGGTCATCTGACATGTCCAGCGAGACCACCTCAACATAAACCATCATCGGTGAGTCCGTGTATTCAATTGCATCATTCTAACTCTTGTATGAAAGTGTCTGTAGTGTTGCAAATAGAAAGCAGAGAGGTTGTCTCATCAGCTTTAATTGATTCTGGGGCAGCAGGAAATTTCATATCACAAGAATTTGTTCAACAACATCGACTCCCGTTAACTGTCTGTACTTCTCCTTTGTCAGTGGAGGAGCTAGATGGACGCCCACTCGGAGATGGAAAGATCGCACATCACCATCGGTTTACAACTGGTAACTGAGACTACGCACACTGAGACTATACAGTTCTACGTCATCACGTCAACTCACAACCACATAATTCTTGGATTACCTTGGTTACGTCAACATAACCTACTCATCTCATGGAAGGAATGTCGAATCATCCAATGGGATCCAATGTGTTACTCCAAGTGCATCACAACCAACTCGTCACTTCCCATTCAGTCTGCCACAGTAAAGGAGGAATCTAAAGCACCACCAGTACTACCTGCAGAATATTCTGATCTCGTTGAGGCCTTCAATAAATCCAAAGCCTCTGAACTTCCTCCTCGCCGACCAGTAGACTGTGCCATAGAACTATTACCACACTCAACACCTCCCAAGGGTCGAATTTTTCCCCTCTAACAACCAGAATCCGAAGCTATGGAAAGTTACATCAAGGAAGAAGTCTCAAAAGGATTTATTCAACCATCTACATCTCCAGCATCCGCTGGTTTCTTCTTCGGCAAGAAAAAGGATGGGGGATTGCGGCCGTGTATCGATTACAGAGCCCTCAACGACATCACAGTAAAATTTCGTTACCCTTTACCTCTAGTACCTCCAGCCTTAGAACAACTCCAGCGTGCCAAATGTTTCTCCAAGTTATACCTCCGAAACGCTTATCTCATTCGTATCAAAGAAGGAGATGATTGGAAGACCGCTTTTTCTACTAGCACGGGACATTATGAATACCTAGTCATGCCCTTCGGTCTAGCTAATGCCCCCTCAGTATTCCAGTCTTTCATTAATGATGTCTTCCGTGATTTGCTCAACCGATTTGTGATTGTGTACATTGAAGACATCCTCGTCTTCTCCAACTCATACCAAGAACACATTCAACATGTTCGGAAAGTCTTGCAACGACTCATTGAACATCAATTATATGCCAAAGTTGAGAAGTGCGAATTTCACCAGACCTCCACATCATTCCTGGGTTATGTAATCAGTCAGGAGGGGTTGCCATGGATGCAAAGGTCAAAGCAGTTCTCGACTGGCCACAACTCAGCACTTTAAAGGAATTACAACAGTTACTGGGGTTTGCAAATTTTTATCGTCGCTTCATCAGAAACTTCAGTGCTGTGGCAGCACCGCTAACTTCATTAACCAAGAGAAATTCATCCCACCTTGTATGGTCACCCACAGCTATACAGCAATATAATCGTATTATATTGTATTAATCGTATTATATTGTATTGTCATTGTGTTGAATGTCTGTACTAGAAGCTTCCAACACCAAAGAAAATTCCTTGTGTGTGCAAGCACACTTGGCAATAAAGCTCTTCTGATTCTGATTCTGATTCTGATAGAGGCATTCAAAGAACTGAAATCCCGTTTCACATCTGCTCCCATTTTACATCACCCAGATCCAGAATTACCATTCATTGTGGATGCTTCGAACACAGGCATTGGGGTGATTCTCTTGCAACGCCATGGCTCTCCACCCAAACTTTACCCCTGCGCTTACTATTCCCGCAAACTTACTTCCGTTGAACGAAACTATGATGTTGGCAACAAAGTTATTGGCTATGAAATCAGCTATGGAGGAGTGGCACCACTGGCTGGAGGGAGGGAAACATCCATTCACAGTTCTAACAGACCATAAGAATCTAGAATATTTGCGCTCTGCCAAGAGATTGAACCCCAGACAGGCAAGGTGGGCACTCTTCTTCACTCGCTTTGAATTCACCGTCACCTATCGCCCAGGGACTAAGAATACTAAAGCTGATGCCCTGTCACGCCAACACGACTGTCACACTTCTGACATATCTAATGCAAATCTTCTTCCTGAATCAATAATCGTGGCCCTGATTCAATGGGATATTATGACCGAGCTGGCACAGGCCAATGCAAAAGAACCCACCCCCCCGAGTGCCCTCATGACAGGACCTTCGTACCTCTGGACCTACGTAAAAGGGTAATTCAACATGTACATTCTTCTCTCAGCTCTGGTCATGCTGGAATTACTGCCACCTACCAACTCTTTCAGAACAGCTTCTGGTGGGCCACCATGCGCGCTGATTCCATAACATTTATTCACGAATGCATCACCTGTAACACAAACAAGTCATCCAAACAACTACCAGCCGGTTTACTGCAACCACTACCCACTCCTCGCCATCCTTGGTCCCATATTGCCATTGACTTCATTACTGACCTTCCTGAATCCAACGGGAAAACCACTATACTCACTGTTATTAATCACTTCTCCAAAGCCTGCCGTCTCATTCCCCTCCCAAACTGCCTTCTGCACTGGAAACAGCAGAAGTTATTTGTAATTCGGTCTTTCATTTTTATGGTCTCCCTGAAGACATTGTGTAAGATCGTGGCCCCCAGTTCACATCCAGAGTATGGTCCAGCTTCTTCCAACAACTTAATATCAATGTCAGTCTCACCTCAGGTTACCACCCTCAATCTAATGGACAGACTGAACGTCTTAATCAAGAGATCACCCATTTCCTCAGATCGTATTGTCAACAGAATCAGATGGACTGGAGTCGTTACCTTATGTGGGCAGAGTACGCACAGAATTCACTTCAGAAACCCTCTAAAGGACTGACGCCATTCCAATGTATACTGGGTTTTCAACCTCCATTTTTCCCGTGGTCTGGGGATCCCACTGAGTTACCTGCTGTTAATAGCTGGCTCCAGAGAAGTGAGGAGATCTGGGATCAAGCTCATACGCACCTTCTACGTGCTGTCAGGAGACAGAAGATGCAGGCCGATCGTCATCACCGTCCCAATCCAGTATATACTCCAGGTCAATGGGTCTGGCTCTCCACTAGAGATCTTCGTCTCAGGATGCCATGCAAGAAACTCAGTCCCAAGTATGTGGGTCCTTTCAAAATTATCAGACAAATTACACCAGTTTCTTTCGTCTTGAATTGCAATATAATTATCGTATCTCTCCTACGTTTCCTGTCTCACTCCTGAAACCCGCTGGTGGTCCGAGAGCGGGAGAGGAGGAGCAGACCAGTGTTCGGGGTCCCCCACCCATCCTGGTGGATGGCGAGGAGGCGTATCAGGTCCACGACCTACTGGATTCCAGGCGCCGGGGAAGAATCCTCCAATATCTGGTGGATTGGGAGGGGGTATGCTCCAGAGGAGCGTTCCTGGGTTAATGCGGAAGATATCTTTGACCCCACTCTCATAGCGGAGTTTCACAGAGCGCGTCTGGAGAGACCGGCACCCCGACCACGTGGAAGACCTCGGCGTCGTTTGCCTCCTGGCATCAGGAGCTGCTCACAGGGGGGGTGGGGGGCTCTGTCACGGACAAGGTTCCTGCAGACTCTCCCGTTCGCCATCAGAGGGCTCCCTCCCCAGAATATTGAACCCCATTCGGACTCAATTTCCCACATGCCTGGTGCTGATTACTCGCACACCTGAACTTCATTTGGAGAGCTATTTAAGTCTGTCTCTTTCCTTGACGCCTGTTACTGGATTTAGATTGCCCGCTGCCTGCCCCAACCTACGCCTGTTATTGGATTACGAACTGTCTTTCCTTTGATATTGTGTTTGCTGGTGATTGACTCTGCTTGTATTACTCTGCTCTTAATAAAACTGCACATGGATCCTCAATCTACGAGTGCTTCGTTACAAGTGGATACTATCGCTCAACATTTCTATTGTTAAAAAAAAGTAAAATATTGAATGTTTAGCCACTAACGTCGTGCGCTGCACTCGAACCTTAACTATCTTCTTTGATTTGATTGGTCACCGCAACGGCTCTGTAAACAGCAACTCCCACCTTCTTACATTTGATTGGCCAGTGACCACCTTATTTTGACATTGATGTCCACTGCTAGACCGCTGAGGAAAAAAGTTTGCAGCACCGAAATACAGATTGACTTAGGAATTTATTTCACAAATTTTATTACACACCACAGAAAAAACTGGTGGGGTGCTACCCTGCGTGAGAAAATAGATGTGGGGCGTGAGAGCGTGAGAAAACAGTCAATTGCGTGAGTCTCATGGCGAATGCGGGAGAGTTGGCAGCCCTGCTTTATTGTATACCCATTGTACCATTGTAAGTAATAATGCCAGAATTTGGCAAATCAGGAATGTTTTTCATCTGTTTTACACTGCATACGAAAACAGCATGTTCGCTTTGCTAACCCAGCACATGCAGAGAGAGCGTCCACAGCGCTGTGCTAAAGTCCTTTTAACGGAAGTCGTGCCACTCGGCGGCCTTTCGGGCAGTTATTTGCGCCATAGCAAGACAACAGGCAAATAGCCTATTTCTAAAATCTAAAAAAATTAATAAAATAGCATATTTCCGATCAATAATTAAACCTGACATGAACTGTACCGTAACTTTGGTTTGTTAAGTTCCCAGCTAACATAAGGCTGGCGGACCAGTGGCGGGCCACAAGTGGCAAAGTTGGCGGTCCACCAGCGGGAACCACCTGCGGGCCACCGGCTTTTGCTCATCGTTTTACCAGCGGTCCACCGGCGGCAGCCGCCATATTTCTGCCGGTGGTCCGCTGCTAAGCCGCTGGTTTATCATTGATGTTTGCTGGCGCCGCGGTTTATAATCGTTAAATCACGCTAACCAAAATGTCATTCAACACAAAAACCAATGTTCAATAACAACAGCAAATTTTATATTTTAACAGATTAAATACACAAATGCATTACATTTATCAGACCAACACACAAATACAGTATTTGTACCCATATGGAAGTTATCCATGTTTTTTTTACAGCATTTGCAGTAAGACCATACAAAATCTACTACAATAATTGATTGTTGTAGCAAAACCACAATAACTATGACATTACAACAACATATAGAAAACCTATACAGACTTTCACCATGGTTTCAAAAGCATCAGAACCATTTTTAAAACCTTGATTTGAAAAAAGAAAAAAATAAGATTACATGGTTACAGTGTTACCATAGTAAAACCCAGGGTAGCTGTCGTAAGGCTATAGAGCTTAACAATGCATATAATTTCAAAGCAACTTAAAAATGCATGTTTCAATGTTACAATCGAAAAATATATCCTTTAATCAGCCAGAGGTGGCTGTGACTCACTGAGAAACAACAAAGTGATGTTCATATCACAATAGCGCTAAGACAATACAAGTCATGTGTTTAAAGTAATATTCAGTTAAACAGGCAATATTATTATAGGTTAAGTTTGCAGATTTTCAACCCATATCCGGCATTTTTTTTTGTGGACAAGTAAATGGGAATATCTCCGTAAGTAACTAAAAACAAAAGGGTAAACATTGTCCATTTACATATAAGGCCATTATTGTAACAATACAAAGTGGATTGACAATCAGCAAACTAACACTTTCATAGGCAGTGTAATCAGGCAGTGATTACAATATTTGGCAGGTTTTTTGCCTTTATTTGTACAGTATAGTATGAGAGAGGACAGGAAGCGAAGTGGGAGAGAGAAGGGGGTGGGGTCGGTAAAGTACCACGAGCCGGGAATGGAACTCGGGTCGCCCAGAGCACAACCACGCCATGTGTCGGAGCACTGCCCACAAGGCTATCAGCTCCTACATATTTGGCAGTTTTGTATGTCCATCTATAGTTGCCATCATCTGAAGTCTTTGTGAGTGTTGGCATCATCTGAAGTCATCACAAGTGATGCTGTATCCAATCTGGAGCTGCCGTAATCTTAAAGTGTAAACCATGACAGATTGAAACAGGAAAGCAAAAGGAGAAAGATTAGCACCGCTGCTGTTCATAATATTATTTTAAGCAAAAGATGATCATGTTCACTTTTTACTATTTCATTTATGAAGAACAAGGTTACAAGATGTGTTATGGGATATGTAATGTAAGATATGTAATGCTTAACTAAATGTGAAAAAGCTCTGGCTCCTTTAATGGACTGTGATATCCTGGATACTACCAATAGTCCAGAGCTTGTGACTTTACTTATCTTATTTTGGAATTATCTGGTTTAATAGCCATCAGGTTTTTTCTAAGTCCCTTAGTAAATTTGTCATCATAATTTGAAGAACTGGAAAGTCTCTATGGAACAAACTACCTATGCAATAGTATCATTTAAGTGGGAGGAACAAGCAAACATAACTATAATTTACACTACCATTCAAAGGGTTCAGACTTTTTTATTTCTCTCATTATATGAATATATTGTAAACTGTACTTTATTGTAAACTGAATTTTCAACATCATTACGCCAAAGTTCAGTGTCACATGATCCAAGTGACAATTTTGTTGCTCAAGACAATGAAGACTGGAGTAATGATGTTGAAAATTCATACTTGCATCACAGAAATAAATTACACTTTACTATATATATTCAAAAAGAAAACAGCTCTTTTATATTGTGGTTAATTAACAGTTCTATTTATATTGTATTTTTTGCCAAATAAATATCAACATGAATAACAATAGCTAGCAAAATAGACATAAAAAGGAAATAAAAATATAAACTACTGTTAAAAAGTTTAAGGCTATAACTTTAAGGTTTTAGTTACTTGTCATTAGATTCATACTCGTAGCACCTTGGAGATGTTTTCTGCCAGGAGGTCTACTCCACTTCTACTGCACAGCCATCAGCATGGAAAAATCTTCAAACATAACATTGAATGTTAAGGAATGACAATATAGTGAACTGGGTTTGCAGGTACAAAACCGACTGTCAGAGTAGCTGCAATACATATGAAAACTTAACTCTCTTAAAATAAGTTTTAAATTGGCTAATGCTAATCAGTCTGTCATCAAGGCTCATTTTATGTAGGTCTGACTAAAGTAACTACCTGGGACATTAATGTAATACTGTATAAAAGCAAAAATCATCTCATCCACACCCATTTAATGACTTTTAGATGAAAATTTACCTCAGACAAAATATCAATAAAAGCAATTCCGACAAGCGCAGGACCACTGATACGTTTTCTGTTTAGACATCCTATAAATAGAAACACTTAAACATCTAAATATGCCTAATTTACATTTTAATCATTTAATTTACCAATTCTGCCATATTTTTCCTGAATACGTTACATCAGAAAACTTTAAGCGGGAGTGTCCAACTAGTTCTGACTAATCGCTTAAACTACAAGCAAGGGCTTATAATACACAAGTAAAATGTAAGTATATTCATTTCAAGTAATCAATTTGACATATTTTTAACTAAAACAAATTATTACTTGCAGGATTTAGGCCTAACTTTACCTGAAGCGACGACCTGACCGGATCCAGCCATGAGATAGCTCATTAGATATGCATACAGGCCAGCTATCATTGGCTTAAACCTGCTGCTTGTCAGTTCCTGGTCCCCCAAGTTTCCATGGTAACTTTTCTCCGCTCCAGTGTGTGATACACATTCAGTGCGCAACGCACACCCATTAATACACGTCAAATTGGGATTAATACTGTAATGTCATTATAGTTGTGATTTATTGTTATTAGGATATAGCGTAAGGCAGTGGTTCCCAAACTTTTTACAATGGCAATTAAATCCCCCCAGGGATTTAACATCATTCTGCGTACCCCCTTTTCTTACAGTCACAATTATGGTCTCAAACATTTTTTTATTTGCATTTTAAATATGTGTAATTTTCTTTTATCAAACAATAAATTATATATGCCTCATATATAAATAAATGACTCACTGCTAAATGAGATGGACGTGCTTGAAATGACTTGCATAACTCTGTGATGTTTGGTTGTATCGGAGAAAGTCTGAGTCTCAAATCATTCTCTATGCAGAGTCTGTGTCAATATTTGTTCTTTATGTGGGCAAGTGCTGAAAACCCACTCTCGCAAAGATACGTTGTGGAGAAGGGCAGTAATGTTTTAAAAGCGCGATCGGCTAAGGCAGGATACTCTGCATGCAAAGCTATCCAGAAGTCTGTCAGTAATTTTTGTGCGAAGTCACATGCGATACGTAAAGACGTGCGCTTACGCATATTTTTTGATTGGATGTCATGAATTTGACCTTTTATGGCACTACGTGACTACTATTTTGCTGTGTGTAGGTACACTAGAGGGAGCACGTCTTTATATTTAGCTTGTGAGAAAAACATGCCTGGATGATTGTCAGGTGCGTTATAATTAAGTAAACAGTAGATTTCAGGATTTTGTGAACGTACCCCCTCCGTCACCTGGCGTACCCCCGGGTGTACGCGTACCCCAGTTTGGGAACCACTGGCGTAAGGTAATTACTCCCTGTGCCCTTAAAACGAGAGAGAAGGGGGAGGGGGGGGCTAGAGAGGAAGGTTGGCTTGTGGGGTTTGGTTAAGTGTTGGTGTTATGGCCAGTGCAGTGAACCTGGATATATTGTTAAACTCTTAGAGAAGTTGAACGGAGGAACGCCTGGTCATTTTGTTCAAATAACGCTACATTGGTGTCAGAAGTGACGAACTTCATTGCAAAAGTAAGGATTAGCGACCGCTATGGACCTAGGAGCTCGGGCCAAAGTGAAGAAAGTGGCGCCGGATGCAGCCGCGCAGAGAAGAAGTGAGTGCATTGAGACACATGAGACAAATGCTGCTTCGCGCTGGAGTGGTATAGCTAGGCAGAGAGATGCTGACATGTTAAGCGCTGCTGAAGCCGGTTTTGCCGCGATGTTCACGCCATGCGGTTGGAACTCACATCAACAAAATGAGGGCGAAATGATGGCGCATGCCGGTGTTACGCCCTCACGCATCGACGCAGAGTTACGTGATGTAAACAAACATGGCGGCGCCCATGCCCAGAAAAGCAGTGATGGAGATTCAGAAAAGATGTCCGCTATTAAAACGCCAAAGTTTTCTGGTAAAACAGACTGGAATGCATTCAAAGCACAATTTGAACTGTTAGCGGATGCAGCTGGTTAGTCTGAAAAGCACAAAGGCCTACAGTTAGCACTTTGCCTCTACGATGATGCTGCCGCCTGCTTGTTGTTAAGTCCTGGGGAGAGAAGCAATTATGCAGCTTTGGTCGGGGCTCTAAACAGATGATTCGGCCAATGTAATCAGCCTATCCTTTTAAGGACAGAGTTTAATACCAGACGCAGGCAAAATGGCGAGCCTCTTCGCATTTTAGCTAATGATATTGAATATTTATGTAAATGATCTTATGCTAATATGTCACCGCCAGTACAGAATGAGCTTGCAAGAGATCAATTCATCCAGGCACTCAGCCCAAGGGAGCTTCGCATTCAAACTCAACTAGCTCACCCGTCTACACTGAGTGAGGCGCTAGAACTGGCCATAGAAAGAGAAATAGTTGGTAATGGAATGGATGGAAGTATGACGCCACCAACAGTGAGAGCTGCAAAAATGACTGAAACCCTTCCTGAGGCACATGTACAACCAGGCACCAACGCGAATGCCCTGTAATTCAGCCCAGGTCGTCCCACCTCAGATCCCCGCCCATGGCGGCGACCCTTGGTGTGCTGGGGGTGTAGCCAGCCAGACCATCTAATCAGACAATGCCCAAGATTCATTGGACCGCAGGGAAACGCTCAAGGGCCCATGTAGAGGGGACGACACGGGCCTGCAACAGCAGCTTCTCATACCCTCCCCCTCACGACAACCAACAAGTGGATGGATATGCAGACACCACAATAGTTGTGGGTTGGACTTATGTGGGAAATCTCTGTCACATACCTGTTATAGTGGCAGGCGTTAAATGCACGGCCCTTGTCGACACAGGTTGAAATGCAACACTGGTCCGACCTGACCTTGTTCTGGAGGGGACAGCAGTTGGACCGACATCGGCGCAACTAAAAACTGTGATTGGGGATTTTGCCCCACTTAAGGGGAAAGGGATCTTTGAGTTCAACGTTGGAGGACTGTCTGTGTTGTTTGCCGCGTGGGTGGCTGAAGTACAAGACCCATGCATACTCGGGCTGGATTTTCTGAAGGCTGTTGGATGTGTCCTGGATTTAGGTAAAGATTCACTTACTCTTCCTGATGGACGTTCTGTGAAATTAACCCCTCCTACCTCAAACCACCCCATATTGCCCTTATCTGTTAGCACGGATGATCTCTCGAGCCATGCCCAAGCTGCAACAGCCCCAGTAAATAGATTGCCAGCTTACGACATGCCTACGCCCCCTGCCAATACTGTGGAAGATACTTGGCATACCTCAAAGCTGGCCAGTGTTCCCTCTCCCAAACAGCCACATGATGTGACCCTGGCTCAGCAGACCACACAACATTGTGTTTTACCCCAGTCCTATCTGCTGCCCACTACAAATATGAAGCATTCCAGTGATGAACACATAAGTCACCTTTCAGCTTTAAGGAATATCTGGACCAAGAACTGTGATGGGTTAAGTGAACAGCAACAAGAGGACTTGTGGAAAGTCATGTCGGAATTTAAAGACATTTTTGCTCTCAAGGAAAATGAGGTGGACCTGACACATCTAGTACAGCATGTTATTGACACAGGGGATGCTCGCCCAATCAGAGTCCGGCCACGTCGTCTCCCCCTATCACAACAGGAAGCTGCAGACAGAGAGTTGGGGGAAATGTTGGAAGCAGGCATTATTGAACCATCGGAGAGCCCTTGGTCTTCCGCAGTCGTTATGGTTCCTCGGAAAAAAAGTTCCAGGTGGCGCTTTTGTGATGACTATAGACAACTGAATAAAGTCACAAAAAAGGACTCTTATCCCCTACCTACTGTAGAGTGGGTGAGACTCTAGATTTAGTGTCGGGGTCGTCCTGGTTCTCAACTCTGGACCTGCGCAGCGGCTATTGGCAGGTGCCATTGGCTGTTGACTCTGCATCAAAGACTGCGTTCTGCACAAACAGGGGTCTCTGGCAGTTTAAAGTCCTCCCCTTCGGCCTTTGCAATGCCCCGGCCTCTTTCGAACGGCTTATGGACAGCGTATTACTAGGTATTCCCCGTTGCGAGTGCCTGGTGTACTTGGATGATCTCCTAGTCCATGGGGAGTCCTTTGATACAACCCTCAATTCACTAAAATGGGTACTGGAGAGAGTTGCGGCAGCTGGACTTAAACTACATCCGGAGAAATGCTACTTCATGAGACGTGAGGTTGAGTTCCTGGGCCACAAGCTGGGAGGTGAAGGCATAGGCACCCTGGAAGACAAAATTCAAGTTATTAAGGACTGGCCAAAACCCACAGATCTGAAGCAAATAAAGAGCTTTCTGGGATTAACATCCTACTATCGGAGATTTGTGAAAGGTTTCTCATGTATAGGGGCACCACTTTTTCATCTTCAATGGAAAAACTGTACCTTTGAATGGTCAGAGGAGTGCCAGAGGGTATTCGACACCCTTCGGCAGGCACTGATGAAAGCACCCATTCTCGTGCCCCCTAACCCTGCTTTACCTTTTGTTCTGGACACAGACGTGAGCAACATTGGCGCTGGAGCAGTCCTGTCACAGCCGGGACCTGACGGAGAGAAGGTTGTTGCATACTTCAGCCGGGTGTTTAACAAGTGCGAGAGACGCTACTGTGTGACTAGACGTGAGCTCCTTGCAGTAGTTATGGCTGTAAGACACTTCAAATACTACCTGTGCGGTACACCGTTTACATTATGGACTGATCATGCTGCACTGCAGTGGCTGATGTACTTCAAAGAGCCTGAAGGTCAGATAGCTAGATGGATCGAAGAACTCCAGTTGTACAACTTCACAGTGGTTCATAGAGCTGGGTCTTGTCATGCCAACGCTGACGCGTTATCCCGTCGACCATGTGCTCCAGAGGGCCGTCATTGTGAAAAGCAGGAGATGCGAGAGAGGGAGAGACTCCAAGAGGATGAGATGGGGCTGCTTAACTGCAAAATGTTGAGGAAAAGAGAAGAGAAAAAGAGGCCGCTGTCCAAAAAGACTGCCATTGGGTGGGCCCGTGTCTTGTCCTGGAAAGAGTGGGGGAGGTGGTGTACAGAGTACAGATGCCACCTAAAGGGAAAAAGGTAGTCTTACACAGAGACAGGTTGGCCCCATACAGAGGTAACCTCACCACACCTTTTCTCACAAGCCAGTCTATCACATCACCCAACACCATGCATTCCTTCTCCCAGGCCCTTATCACAAACTTCCATTGTTCAGAGTTCACCACACCGAACTAAGACACACTTTGTTTCTCCTTTCAGTCTGGTATCCCAGTCTCCTGTCCTTGTACCCCAGTCACTGACAGGCCTTGATCCTCAGCCTGATGGGTGTCCTTCGTGACCAAAGAGACAGAGACGGCGACCTGTTTACCTCAAAGACTTTATTTGACCCTTGGGACAAGTGTCCTTCTTATAAAGAAGGGGGCAGTGTAATGTCATTATAGTTGTGATTTAATGCTATTAGTATATAGCGTAAGGTAATTACTCCCTGTGCCGTTAAGATGAGAGAGAAGGGGGGGGCTAGGGAGGAAGGTTGGCTTGTGGGGTTTGGTTAAGTGTTGGTGTGGGTGCGAATGTTTGGCGTGTGTTACGGCCAGTGCAGTGAACCTGGTTATATTGTTAAACTCTTAAATAAAGAAGTTGAACGGAGGAACGCCTGGTCATTTTGTTCGAATAATGCTACAATACATAAATTTAACAATTTAAAATCTCATAAATTATTATTAAATTGCAAATTAATATCCTTTTTAATTAAAAAAAATATGAGTGCTGTCAAAATTAACGCGTTAATAACGCGTTAACGCAAATTCCTTTTAACGGCACTAATTTTATTAACGTGCGATTAATGCGGCGTGCATTTTCTGTTTGACCCTTGGCCTT
Organism: Triplophysa rosa; assembly: GCF_024868665.1. Lineage (NCBI taxonomy): Eukaryota > Metazoa > Chordata > Actinopteri > Cypriniformes > Nemacheilidae > Triplophysa > Triplophysa rosa. Next base: position 6,418,196 of record NC_079908.1, read on the forward strand.
GCCCGTAGTTTGAGAAAGTAAACGATGCAGCAGCAAACAGAAATGGAGAAAGAAATAGGTCTTCTGAACGTAAAATTCATATATAAAACGATGTCTGGTGGTTCTGTCGACAAGGCTAAAGTGGTCTGCATTTATTGTCGATGTGAATTAAGTTATCACGGCAGCACGTCGAGTTTAAAATATCACTTGATGGCGAAGCATACAACTGACGCAGAGAGCTCTCCTCCTCCTCGCGGCAGACCACACTAGATTGTTTTCAGCAGAGACGGATGGACAACTCCACAAGCAACAGACTCACCACATCGATAGCTAAATGGGTGGCTACAGCATGTAGGCCAGTTAATATAGTGGAGGACGAGGGTCTACTTGAAATTATTCGCATCGCATCTAACGATTACACATATGAACTACCTTCGAGAGCCACTGTTACAAGCAAGATTCACGACTCTTACGAAGAGGAGAAAGCGAAAGTCGAGGAGGCGATAAAACAGACAAACACGGTTGCGCTCACCAGAGATTACTGGACTTCCCTCAGTAACCATAGCTACCTGGGGGTCACGGCTCATTATTTTGACACACACTGGAAACTACGGTCGTACGCTTTGACCGTTATGAAGACAGACGAGAGGCACTATGCTGACGTTTGCGCTGAGCACTTTCTGCAGGTAGCCAGACAGTGGAATATTGAATTCAAAATTAGCCCACTGACCACCGATAGTGCACGCAACATGATTGCCGCGGCCAGGCAGCTTCCGTTCGAGCATATGCCTTGCATTGCACACAGCCTCCACCGAGCTATCACAGTTGCGAAAATGTAAACATGCTTGTGTAAGTAAATAGCTCAGTGCAAAGAAAGAAGTAATGGGAACCTGTGTTTTTCCAGTTTTTTTTTCATGTGTTTAATAGACATGTACAAGTTCTTTGAAAAACATCTATGACCTTTGAAACATGTCTAGTCTTCATGCTCTATGTTGAGTATGGTTTCACTAATAATAAACAATATACATTTGCATAAAGCATCAATATTTGTCCATGCCCATGTTGATTAGAGTATTAAAAACTTGAAAAGTATTCATTTAAGGTACATTTAGAACGGATAAAAATGTGCGATTAATCACGAGTTAACTTATTACAATCATGCGATTATTCGCGATTAAATATTGTCATCGATTGACAGCCCTAATATATACAGTATACATATACCAAAATTTGCCCGTTAAATAATTTAGCCAGTATTCCATCAAGCCGCTGGTGGCGTGCCACCCAAAAGAAGCTGACAGACCGACAGCATTTTTACATTGAGCGGCTTATCGACAGTGTGCCGACGGTGGTCCGACTGCGTTAAGCCGCTGAATCTATGCCGCCCAAAAACCGCCGGTGGACCGCAGGTCATTGTTTGCTGGGTTTAAATTGCGCTAAAAATCACATTTTCAAGCAGCCACATTGCACGTTGCATTTCTCCCGATTTATACGCCCTTTTCACATGACGTCACACATCTTCCGTTCTGCCGCGAAGCAGTGTATCGTTACTTCCGCTAGCACTCCAGTTCATAAGGTGGCGGTAATGCACCTATAAGCTGGTTTGCCAACCGCCAGTAAAACTCAAAAAGAAGAAGCTACTTCCGCTATAGCGACTCATAGTTTACCAAGTCCCTTGCACATCTGCCACAAATACAGCTAGATGATGTACAACGTCTTGCAGACAAATTTTTGCTAACAACAAGATCAAAGGATACAAATTCTTTGTTGAACAGTATCTGTTTGATTATGAAGGTAAGTGTTTTGGTTTCTTTTTGTGCTAGCCAACGTGCTAGGATAAGTTCTTGAATACGTGTTCTGTCAGTTTTTCTTTGCACTGTTGTTAAATTCCAGCGCGACGGCAAAACGGAAGTTCTTCTTCTCGTTTGTTGCAAGACGGATGTTATGATACACTGCTTTGCGAAAAGGCGGAAGTTAAGTGACGTCATTGTGAAAAGAGCCTATTGTAATGGCTGTGGCGCATTTTGTTAATATACAGACGTGCTAAAATTTGTTGGTTACCCTCCACAAAAAAACAAAGAATGCATAATTTTTTTCTGAAATAACTTAAAACTAACAAAAGTAATTGGCATCCACCATTGTTTATTCCATATTTAATAGAAATCAGACTTTGCTTTTGATTTTTTATTCAACGTAATATTGTAAAAAATAAAACAAATGAAAATGTCATGGAAAAAAATGATGGGACCCCTAAACTAATATTTTGTTGCACAACCTTTAGAGGCAATCACTGCAAGCAAACGTTTTCTGTAGCTCTCAATGAGACTTCTGCACCTGTTAACAGGTAGTTTGGCCCACTCTTCCTGAGCAAACTGCTCCGGCTGTCTCAGGTTTGATGGGTGACTTCTCCAGACTGCAATCTTTCCATAGATGTTCCATAGGATTCAGATCAGGACTCATAGAAGGCCACTTCAGAACAATCCAATGTTTTGTTCTTATCCATTCTTGGGTGATTTCAGCTGTGTGTTTTGGGTCATTATCCTGTTGGAGGACCCATGACCTGTGACTGAGACAGAGCTTTCTGACACCGGGCAGTACGTTTCGCTCCAGAATGCCTTGATAGTCTTGAGATTTCATTGTGCCCTGCACAGATTCAAGGCACCCTGTGCCAGATGCAACAAAGCAGCCCCAAAACATAACCGAGCCTCCACCATGTTTCACTGTAGGTATGGTGTTCACTTCTTTGAAAGCTTTCTTTTTTTCGTCTGTGAACATAGAGCTGATGTGACTTGCCAAAAAGCTCCAGTTTTGACTCATCTGTCCAAAGGACATTCTCCCAGAAGGATTGTGGCTTGTCAATATGAATTTTAGCTAATTCCAGTCTGGCTTTTTTATGTTTTTCTTTCAAAAGTGCTCAAAAAGCGACGGATGGTGTGATCAGAAACTTACGTATGAGTTCAGCTTGTATCTCTTTGGCAGTTATCCTTGGTTCTTTTTCTACCATTCGCATTATCCTTCTGTTCAATCTGGGGTCGATGTTCCTCTTGCGGCCGCGCCCAAGGAGGTTGGCTACAATTCCATGGACCTTAAACTTCTTAATAATATTTGCAACTGTTGTCACAGGAACATCGAGTGGCTTGGAGATGGTCTTGTAGCCTTCACCTTTACCATGCTTGTCTATTATGTTCTTTCTGCGCTCCTCAGACAACTCTATCCTTTGCTTTCTCTGGTCCATGTTCAGTGTGGTGCACGCAATGATACCAAACAGCACCGTGACTACTTTTCTCCGTTTAAATAGGCTGAATCACTGATTACAAGATTGGATACATGTGTCATACATACTAATTAAAGAAACTAATATTAAAATATCATTATAATCCAATGATGTATTATGTTTTCTAAGGTATACCAACAAATGTTTCAGTCCATTTTAGAATATCTTTGTAGAATAAGCAATAATTCATCTCTTTCCACAGCTTCTTTGCTTTATTCTATGACATACCAAAGGAATGCAAGTATACATGATACAATAGCTTTTAATTTCATCACTCTTCAGGAGGAATGAAGCATTATTTCAATGAGCTGTAAGGGTACCAACAAATTTGAGCATGTCTGTATATTATCTTTGGCCTTGCCCATTGAGCGGTAGTATTTGCAGTGTTAAATGCCATCTGCGCGTCTGTCTGTTTACTACCATTACAGCAATCGCAAGTTTGCATTACTTTATTTTAAATACACTGATGCGCTAAACCTCTTAAATAAGCTTATTTTACTGGCATGTTGATGAATGGTAAATAAAGAACTGCTGTGAGCTGCCAGTGTAAATCTTTTATCTTTATTTTATTTTATTCAACACACCAGGAATTGAACAAGTTGATGTTTGCTTAAAGAGGATCAAATAAAGCAAGTAAAATAAAGAGAACCGTAATAAAATATTTTCTCCTACTGATCCTGTCACATAAGCATAGAATAATGGAAAAAAAAACATCAGAACCGACCCGAAAACAGTGGGTAAAAACCGAGGTGCGTATTGAACCGTGGGTTAACTGTATTGTTGCATCCCTAACCTAAATTAAAGTTCCAGACTTCAATTTGATGTAGCGTGTTGGGGTGCCATTTTGAGAATGAACCGAGATGTGAATTTAACTTCAGGACTTCAGTGCAAAGGTTATCAGTGACTGTGAGAAATAAATTATATAAATAAATTTCAATCTGAATCACATAAAGCTATCACATGGCCAATCGTATGGAAAAAATCGTCAAATATTTTCCTATGAATAAATAACAGCCTCATTTCATTTCAAATCAATGAGTAAACAATGACCGATTTTCATTTTTGTACTGAGTGCAGCTCGACGCATGGTTACACATTACGAGAACACAGTCTATGGTATGTCGTGAAAACGTACAGGTAGCAAGCCAGACAGCCAGTAGGTGTTAGAGGTCAGCAATGGCGTGTATAAACTGGGATTGACTGGCCAGAGACGTTGCAAAGCCCCTAAATAATTCACACATCTCAACACTACACAAAGGGTCTGTCCCTGCAACTTTTTAAAGTGAAAAATGCTGCTTTGTCAGCGCAGCCCATGAGCCATCAGCTCACACGTTTCACATTTTACTCCTCCGTGCTCACGCCTTCAAGCTTGGTTAACAAGCAACGGCCGCGCCGTCGCCACGTCCTGTGAGGATTTTGGGGGTCAGGCTGTAGCAAGACAGTGTAGTCTTTTGGATGACACTGCAGTCCAGTTTTGCTTTTTCATAGCAGTGTTCTGCTGTCTTAAGCCCAGGGTAGCTTTGCAGATAGTTTGGTGGACTTTCTTCTCTCTGTATGTTAACGGTGTGATCAGGCAGCTATTCATAAAAGCAGTGTCATAAATGTAAGGTACTGGCATGTATCCTCAAGAAAAATTGAAGATAAAAATTGAAGAAAAAAGTTAAATTCCAGATAGCAAAGATAACCTATTTAATGTTAAATCGGTTACTCTCAACATTGGCTTAACATTAAATCAATTAGGAACATTTGTACAGAAAATGTTTCAGATTCCAAGTGAGCAGTCCCAGATTTTTTCAGATGTAATGTGGTCTAAATTTAGAGATGGAAATTGATTTCTATATGGAGGAATTGTAGGTGTGAAATTCCCAAGAGTGCAGTTTGCTCCAATAAACAGAGCTTTATGAATAGTAACTGCATATCACTTCCTGGCATCTTCATAAAAAACAAAGTAACTATGTATTTTATCAAAGAAAAGATGCCTTGATATGATACTATCCATCTTATACATATTATACATGATTATAATTAGTGGGTCACAAAACATAGTACAATGAAAATACTTTATTACATGGCTCGTTGGAATGCTTGATTCTGATTGGCCAGTCGCAAAATTTGCAGGTTCGTTATTCCCAGATAACAACCTCTCAAAACATATAACACACGGTAACCCGGATGCAGCAAATCATTTTGACAGGTTTTTTTATGACAAATTGAATATAAATATGTCTTTTAATAACATATATGACATTGTATTTATAAATGATTAAACCAAATTGCCTGTTTGTGACATTTGAACGTCATTTCTTAACTTAAAACTGAAATTAAACGGCTTTTCCATGCGGAAGGTCTGCATTCGGTAAAAATGAGCTAATAAAGAATATTTCAAATTCACATTTCATGTCCAGTTTTTTTTTCATGTGGCAAGTAGCCGTGTAATAAGTGGAATAATGTACAAGCAGCCGGCTGTTATCACGAAATAAGCCCCCTTCAGTGTGATACAAAACCCTCCGCTTCACGTCGGTCACTGTCGAGGCTTATTTCTGCGATAACAACCGGCTGCCTGTACGTTATCCCTTATTTCAAAGGTGTCTGTCTTAAAGGCCAACTTTGGGTTAAAAATGGACAAACCCATGCTGGGTTGTTTCAAACCCAAACTCTGGGTTATTTTAACCCAACCGTTGGGTTTGTACATGTTTGACCCAACGATGGGTTGAAATAACTCAGCATTTTTTTTTAGAGTTTAACATTACGCTTTTAAAAATTCTGTAAAATAAAACTGTAAAAAACTTTTAGTGCATACAGTAGTAGACCTATGCAGCTGGACACACATCTTTTCACACAGGGTTAATACGTGTTTTATTACACTATAGGCTCATGCTAACATGTGTAATGCTATTAGATATACAGCCAGATATGTGAGCAAAGAATAGAAAACAACTATGCTCCCATTTAAATGAGAAGGAAAAAGCCACATGACCGCCATTTGAATGGCCCTGGCGACAATAAGGTGATTTCAAGGAACTTCATCAGACCGAAAGACGGCTGATGACTGCGCGACTGTTGTAAATCAATCTATTTATATGCCGTCCTCTATGAAAATAATTAGCAGTTGTCTGCATGACCTTCTCTGTCTTCACCTGCCACAATGTGCCCCTCAGAAATAAACCGCAGCGGCACAGGACATTCATACACCAACTGCAGAGGACGTACAAAAAAAGAGTTGGGCACTAAAGAGTTGTCAGTAAAAAGAAGGCTGTCTCATATATATATGACATGCACAATGCGAGTACATTGAGCAGTTATGCATCACCAGACAGATCACCCCTAAAACGCTGTCACCCACCGCCGTGTCATTGCAAAGCTTTTTTTGTGGATCACAAAAGGGGAGTTTGACATAAAATGACAGTTTATAGTGACCTACTCTGTCAAACGGCAACAATGATATAAAAGCAGTAAAACAGCAGTTTTGTGTTCCAAGTCGTGTTAGTAGCTTAAAGGAATAGTCTACTCAAAAATGCTAATTCTGTCATAATTTATTCACCCTCATGTTGTTTCAGAACTGTATAAATATCCTTGTTCTGTTGAACACAAAAGAAGATATTTTAAAGAATGTGGGAAACTAAACCGTTCTGGGTCACCATTGACTACCATAGTAGTTTTTTCCCTACTATGGAAGTAGGGCTGGGCGATATGGCAAAGAAGTAAACTCGATAGTTTTTTTCTATATTGATCGATAACGATATTTATTTTGATATATATTTAATTAAGAAACTGTATTTAAAATAATCTATTTTAAGTACAGTTTATTAACAAAAGTTAACCTTTAACCAGTTAAAATTAAATTAAATTAATGCACTGTTGCAACACAGAGGATATTAGGCCATAAACAACATGTACCAGTTCATTCAGTCTCATTTTGACCCAATTGACTCGTTAGGTAAAGGGAGTGTTCATTCAGTACATTCAACCAATGAAAGGGCTCCGTTACTGGTACATTCGTACGCTATTGGCTCAGCACCTGCGCACATACATAACGCTGCAATAATGTCTTGCTCGAGTAGTGGGATTCATTTAATGCATTCAGTGAACCTTAGCCTTTCAAAAAGACATCTCACATAAACTGTAGTACATTTCTTTAATCATGCAAGCATCTTACATACAAGGTTTAATATTTTAATGTGCACACAAACTCACTTCTCTACATCTCTAATCTGTCCAGGGCAGCGCTGGTTTGTTTCATAAGCACCAACTCATGTTAGCAGATATATTAACGATGGATATAAAAACGTTTGTGCTTGAGTTTCGAAGTAACTCGCTTGCAATTGCGCCTCAAGTTTGTTTTGTTTAACCGGCGATTGCGAAAAAATAATAAGACACTTGATAAACCGCATGATGACAAATCGAGGTTAGTTTCACCTTTGTTTCCGCTTCCAGTCATGTTTTCCTCCTCATGTTGAGTTTTCTTTGCCAAGTGCAGTATGAAATGGACTTTGTACTTTGACGAGCATGATAAAAGCTGCACGCTGAATGACTGTTGTTGCGTTTATTTCTGCGTTCTGTTAGACTGTAAGATTAATCCATATCGAGTCAAAATGCCAATAGCTTATCATCGTTTTTGAAATACATTCTATTGCGATTTGATATGATATCGTTTATCGGCACAGCCCTATATGGAAGTGTATAGTGCCCCACGTCAGTTTGGTTACAAGCATTCTTCCAAATATCTTTCTTTTTGGTTAGCGGAACAGCAAAATTTACACAGGTTTGGAACAACTTGAGTGTGAGTAAATGATGACAGAATTAGCATTTTTGGGTGAACTTTCCATTTTACAGCTTGTACAGATTTGGTGTGATGTGAGGGTGAGTAAATCATGATATTTACTTATTTATAGATATTTAATATTTATTTTTGGCTTAAGAATGTTTTTTATTTAAGCAGTTTTAGTCTTACAGATCTCTGAAACTTTACTTTAAGGTTTTCTGTAGTGAAATGAATTGCATGCTATGGCACTACATTTTGACAGACTTTAAAACTGGCTTGGCCTCTCATTACTCGCCTCAATAACTATAAGTCTATTCTCATATTCTTTGGACTCTTTGAATTTTTTTGTAGTGTTTATTTTACTTGAACACACCTTGCTATTTCAGAATAACATTGCAGATGGTGGCATCAACCATCGGGTCATTTTTGTGCCAAGTTTTTGTTCTTGAACATTCATTTAACATACAGCTAATTACAGTGTAAGCGAAATGTATTTTGTAAGTTACCTCATCCAGGAACTTCTACACGTCTGGCCCTTTGTAAAGGCCAGTTAATGTTCTTGGCGAGCTAGATGAAGGGGAATATTTGGAATAGAATCTACAGAGCATGAATGTTCAGAATTCATCATCTGGGCCATTGGACTTAGCTTAGCCTGGCAAATTAAACATCCTATCCAAGCCAAATACCACGAAGACATATTCTCTCGCTTCAAATATCCCTCTCTAGCTCTGCGAAAGGCGCTCGGTCCCTGAGGTCGAGGAAGGGAAATGACACGACTCTGCCTTGCGGAGTTTAAAAAGTGCAGCTCCCCTACCTCGCCTCTTTTCACCAGGCCCAAAACTTTTGAAAGTTTTCTCATTTAGCTGGACATACATTATTAAATGGACATTACATAATTAAAAGAATATTCCTCTGAATTCACTGTACATCTTTTAATTAAAAAAGACGAAAGTTTCCATAGTGTAGACTGCTTGAATGTTTTCCATTAGGTCCTCTGCAATGGCATCTGCCTGTATGACAAGCATCCTGCGCTAATTGCAACCTGTCAAATCCGAAAATAAAGAAGAGGGAACATGCTGGAGCAAACAAGCCGGTGTCATATTTGTCTGCAAACAAATAACCACTGATACTGGAAGTAAACTTTGGGATCTGCCATGCTTCACTGATACTGTATATAACAGAATTAATCAAATATGTTCAAATGCATTGAAATATAAACAGTAGTTGGTGCATAAAATCAATCACTTTTTTTTTTACAATTTATAGTGTATAAAATACATATAAATGGTTATATTATTATATAAAAATCCAACTAATTAATACCTTTTAACATTCCCTTTAAAGGAATAATGTCATGTATATGACACTTATTTCTGTAGAAAACAAAAGATATTTTGTGAAATTCTCAGTGGTTTTGTGACCATACAATATAAGTCAATGGGTGCCAATGATGTTTGGTTACCAACATTCTTCAAAATATATTCTTCAAAGTCATACAGGTTTGGAATGACAAAAATATCCCTTTTGAAATTATGAAAACAATATGTCTAACGTTCCCCTAACAATGTAAGAATAATGTTTTTATAACTGTTAGAAGTTTAGCAATGACATGTAATGCAATAAATGCTCTTTTAATGTTACTGCAAGAACATTTGACAAACTTTGAGAAAACCTTTTGAAAATTTGGCCTAATGTTCCCCCGTTAGTTGGGCATTATCTGTATTGTTAGCTTTTTCACCTTTATGCACTTCATATGAATTGTTCTGTATCAGTACGATACTCATTATTTTTATCCAGGTACAAATATTCAATGTTGTCTTTTAATAAATACTGAATGAGACCATAAAAGCCGCATTATTAGCAAAGTGCTTTTTAAAATAAATAATAAAATAGTTTTAGATGGAGAACATAATGTCAAGTACCAGAAGAATTTCATGGCAGCTACCCACATACATTGACGTTCTGTAATGCAAAGCAGCTATAATTAAATTCTTGGTAGTGAATATGTTATTTCTTGTTTTTGATATCATGATTAAATGCTTTGAATACATGGCCATGGTAAAATCTCATGCTAAAAAGGAATCTAATTCATAACTTAGAATTCCAAGTGTCTGCCGGTAATTGCTTCCCAATATCGTGTATAGCCTCGGGGCTTAATAGAGTCCCACAGTGACAGTGTGTTAGCAGACCTAATGTATGGAATAACAAACGCTATACGAGTGACAACAGCCTGCAGCCTTTCAGAGGAGTTCATATGCAGGATAAACGAAAAAATCAGGCCAAAGCCAATCCACATATAGCAGAAACCAGATACCGAGATATATATGTAATTTGTCACGTGCACGGTCGGTCGAGCTCTGTTATGGGGTCGTGCGGCAGACAAAGTCTTTAAATTAAATTGCTACACCGCCTGCATTTGCTATTGACGGTGTCAGTCTAATTGGCTGACTGTATTAGACCGATTCTGAGGTGACTGTTAGTTTTTGAGTGAAAGCGAAGATTCTCAACAACTACAAATTAACGGTTAAAAAAGGCATGTTTAGATGCTCGATGCAAAAGCAAGCTGCTTTATTAAAACAAGATACTTTTTAGATGTCTTCGGTTATCGTAGACAATGAAAATGGAGGTCAAGGTTCAGACAGAAACTGGGTTGGGAAAACAAATGGTCCCGGAAACCGAACAGACTTGTGGTCCGAGGCTTTTAAAGAGTACATAACATGAGATCATAAAAATTACATTTCGTGCAGTGTGTAATGTTGCCGTGTTTGAAAGTAAGCAGTCTGCCAAGTTGTAAACCCGAAGGTGAATGAATAACAAAGTTATTGGCTTAGAAAAAAGGGAGTCGACTCTGAATCACGCAAACGAGTCGTCCCTAGTCCGATTTGCGAACCGCTGCGGATTTACGTCACTATACATATAGTCCCTGCCTACGTTTTGCTAGGACTGCCCGCGAAAACTTCACTCTTCTCCCCCAAACACTGTAGCTTGTGAGCCTCATTCACGGTAGACCAATCACAGCAGACTAAGCTTGCGGAAAGGAGGGGATTAGACAAATGAATAACGGAACGAATCATTTGAGAGTCAGTCAAGAAGTAAGGTAAGAATAACTGCATTTACATTTACATTTAGTCATTTAGCAGACGCTTTTATCCAAAGCGACTTACAAGTTGGGTAAACAATGGAAGCAATTGGGTCAACATTAGGAAAACAAAAAAGCATAAATGCAATAAAAGATGTCTCACAAAGCCTACTACAGTATACAGAGCTAAGTTTTTTTTATATATATATATATACAGTATATAGAGTAGAAAAGATATAGAAGTCATAAATGATCGGTCAGGTGCTGACGGAAGAGATGTGTTTTCAGCCGATTCTTAAAGATGGCCACAGAATCTGCTGATCTTGTAGCAGCAGGCAGATCATTCCACAAATGTGGAACCGATCCAGAGAAGGTTCGTGAGAGCAATTTTTTTACCTTTTTGGGATGGCACCACAATACGTCGTTCATTTGCAGAGTGTAAGGATCTGGCGGGTACATAAGTCTGCATTAGTGAATGAAGATAAGGGGGTGCCAGACCAGTGGTGGTCTTGTAGGCCAGGAGCAGAGTCTTGAATTTGATGCGAGCGACTACAGGGAGCAAATGTAACTTAATGAAGAGAGGGGTGACGTGTGCTCTCTTCGGTTCATTGAAGACCACTCTTGCCTCTGCATTCTGGATCATCTGTAGAGGTTTTCTTGTGCAAGCAGGAAGTCCAGCTAGTAGTGCATTGCAATAGTCCAGTCTGGACAGAACAAGAGCCTGGACTAGGACCTGCGTAGCATGCTCGGATAGGAAAGGTCTAATTTTCCTGATATTGTAGAGGATGAATCTACAGGACCGAGTGGTGCTGGCAACCTGATCTGTGAAGTTTAGATGATCATCAATCACCACTCCCAGGTTTCTGGCCGTTCTGGAAGATGTGATGGTTGATGAGCCCAGTTGAATGGAGAAGTTGTGATGGATCTTAGGGTCGGACGGGATTACAAGCAGTTCTGTTTTAGCAAGGTTCAGCTGCAGGTGATGGTCCTTCATCCAGAGCGAAATGTAGCTCAGGCATGCTGAAATGCATGCAGAAACAGTCAGATCGTCAGGCTGAAATGACAGGTGGAGTTGTGTATCATCCGCATAACAGTGATAGGAAATGCCATGTTTCCGAATGACAGAGCCAAGGGATGTCATGTATACAGAAAAGAGCAATGGCCCAAGCACTGAGCCCTGAGGCACCCCTGTATCGAGATGTTGGGACTCAGAGACCTCACCTCTCCAGGATACTCTAAATGACCTACCTGAGCGGTAAGACCTGAACCATTGTGGCACCATTCCGGAGACGCCCATAGCCTTGAGGGTCGACAGGAGGATGTGGTGGTTAACGGTGTCAAAGGCGGCAGAAAGATCCTGTAGGATGAGTACAGATGAGTTTGAGGCGGCTCTTGCCAGTCTCAGGGCTTCAACGACAGAGAGCAGCGCAGTCTCAGTGGAATGACCGCTCTTGAAACCTGACTGGTTGCTGTCCAGGAGGTTGTTCTGCGTGAGAAAGGAGGAGAGCTGGTTACATACAACACGCTCAAGAGTTTTAGCAATGAAGGGGAGGAGAGATACCGGTCTGTAGTTATCTAACAGTGCAGGATAAAGAGCGGGTTTCTTCAGTAGTGGGTTAATACTGGCTTCTTTGAAGACTGCGGGAAATGTACCAGTGGTGAGAGACGAGTTGATAATGTGGGTTAGAATGGGAACAACCAATGGAGAGATGGCCTGGAGGAGATGAGTGGGGATGGGATCTAGCGGGCAGGTCATTGGGTGGTTCGAAGACATGACCTTGGAAACATCATCTTCAGATAGGAGGGAGAAAGAGGGGAGCGAGCATGTGTCGGGAGTTTGGGCATGATCAAGAGGCAGCGGCGCAGAGAACTGACTGCTGATGGTGGTAGTTTTCTTTACGAAGAAAGATGCAAAATCATCAGCTGTTAAGTCCGATGCAGGTGAGGGGGAAGGCGGGCAAAGAAGAGCAGAGAAGGTTTTAAAGAGAGTACGAGAGTCAGGCGAGTTGTTGATTTTAGCATGGTAGTACTGAGTTTTCGCAAAGGAGACATCAGCAGAGAAAGAAGAGAGGAGAGACTGATAGAGACAGAGGTCAGCGGGTTCTTTAGATTTGCGCCACTTTCTCTCAGCAGACCTGAGTGTGACGCGATGCTCGCGGAGAACATCAGATAACCAGGGGGCAGAAGGGGATGCATGAGATGGTCTAGATGTAAAGGGGCATAAGCTGTCTAAGCAGGAGGTAAGTGTGGAGCAAAGAGTGTCGGTGGCGGTGTTAGTATCAAAGAGAGAGAGGGAGCTGTTCGGAGGGAGGGAGCGTGGCACGGCAGAGGATAAGTGGGAGGGAGAGAGTGTACGTAGGTTGCGTCGGAATGTGACCCGTGGGGAAGCATGTCTAGTGTCGGGGGAAGTTAGGTCGAGATCAAGAGTGATGAGGAAATGATCCGACGTGTGCAGTGGGGTGACCTGGGAGTGATGAGTGGAGCAGTAGCCGTGTGTAGATAAGATCTAGTTGATTACCAGACTAATGAGTTCCTGAAGTGGGAACTCGCTTGAGGTCAAACGATGCAGTCAGGTTGTTGAAGTCAGCAGCTTGTGGTTTTTCAAGGTGGATATTGAAGTCTCCAAGTACCACCAGAGGAGTACCATCCTTGGGGAAGGATGACAGAAGCGTATCCAACTCCTCCAAGAAATGTCCAAGCTGACCTGGGGGTCGATATATAACTACAACAAGAGTATTAACAGGGTGGATTACAGTAACAGCATGTGACTTGAATGAGATGTTGTCACATGAGGGTGCCAGCTGTTTAAATTTCCAGTCGTTAAGGATAAGTAGACCGGTTCCTCCACCCCTCCCTGAGCTGGTGTGGCACTGTCCTCTGGCTTGATCCAGGTTTCAGTAAGTGCTAAAAGAGAAAGACCAGAATGTTTAGCAATAGCTGTGATGAAATCTGCTTTGTTTACAGCAGATTGGCAGTTCCATAAACCAATGGGAAATGTAACTGAGGTTGTGGCTGCTGAAAGGGTGCACAGATTATTAGCATTGCGTTGCCTTCTACGTGATGCAGGAGATTTACGAGTTGTAGTGACAGTAGAAATGTGAAAATCCATTGTCAAAAGCGGGGAAACACGGAATATACAAAACAAATGACAAGAAAAGAATAAATAAAGTGCAATAGTCGAAGTGCAAAAATGTAATACTCAAGTGCCTTGTTGGTGTCCTTGCTCGGTGGAGTCGCACAGGTAGAGTCGATGGCCTTTACGCTCTTCGGTCTGCACGCGATGAGGGCTGCACGCATCCGCTGCACGCGGTGGTTAATCGCACTTAAATACCCGTTTTAATCACGCAATTGAATTCAGCAGGACACGCCTTCAAAATCTCACAATAACAAGCGAAACCAGCACGAGAACAAACGCGACTTCGACACATGACACGGCGGTAGTAACTGCTTATTATTACAAACTAATAGCGTTTTTACACCTTCTATGTACATAAACTTGTTGTTGGACACTCCATAAACCAAAGTAGGACCTTAAAAAATCCCTAGTTATGTACTCTTTAAGATACCGAGAGAGATATTTTTCTTTCTGTTAATCTGCATATCGTGTCTCGTGACGTCTGCGCAATTACACCACATTCGATGTACAGCATCAGTGAAACGTTCCCTCTCAACTTTAATATGTTGTATTGTGCATGCCGGGCCCTCACGTTTTTTAATGAAAACCCCACAGACTTGTATTGTTTAGCAAGGCACCTGATCACACCGCCAGGTGTTGTAGCTATTCTCTGCATTTCTGAAATAAGCATATGGCTCTGGGGAAACTACGGCCATGGAAAAGTCAAGAAACATGCAAAGTTATGATGACGTGCATCGACAGGGACCCGAAACAACAATTAAAAAATGAAAATGATATTCGGTTGCTGTCTGTTGAATGACAACATGAGTTATTGGCCTGTAAACATTGAGGACATGTTATATTTTGTAGTGTTTGTTCACCTAGCCGAGGCTGACAGCGATATAGAGATTTGGTTGCGTATAGCCGTGTTCCCAACGATCCTTCAATGTCAGACACGAACACGTTTGAGTTATGACTGGAGTGTAAATTTACAATATTGCCAAAAACATAACAGAGAGGAAACTCAGCCTCCTTTGATCTGTAGTCTTTGAATACTGTTGCGCCCTGCAATTCATCATTTCAGGAAATGGGAAATGTTTCAGGCCTATCTCAATACCTCGACACACATACAGGGTTACACTGCCATTTTAGGACAGCGAATCAATTGAAATAAAGCAGGAACTAGTTAAAAGATTGGAAAAATGCCAATTTCTGATTCTGATTAAACTGGACCCCTCCCAAATTTCATATGTGAGAATGATGCCGTTTTGCCCGTGCAACCCCATATATCCAGTAACCTCGATCAGATTATTTATATAGCACTCTCGCCAACACAGTCTCACAGCAAAAACCTAATTATTTTATGATGAGGCTAATTTGTATGAATTTGTACGATCTCATTTGTACATTTGCTTTCGCGCCAGTGACGTTCCATAGACTATATAAAACATGGTCGTAGTGTCCATGACATCACCCGTAGGTTTCTGAGGAGCTTTTTTGAAGCTGGAAGTGAGCGGAGCCGGCCGTCGCCATCTTAGCAGCGCGCCACTCCCGGATAAATGGGCAAAGAGGCGTGACATAGTTGGAGCTGAGGTGCCTGGTTGCTGAAACCACCTGTCACTCAAGTAACCACGCCCTTAATTACGCAGGATTTTGAGGCTTAATATAATTTAATCACCCCCCCTCACAGTTGTCATGAAGGGCAAAATTAGCTATATATACCATTTTGGGTACCAGGCTCTAAACATGTTTTTTTCTAGCAGTTTAAGTCACTTCGTGTTGGTCTCATGAGAGAGACCGGAAGGTTGCCGCTTGCTTTTTTTAATCGTTTGTTTTTGTACGATAGCCAGAGCCAAAATGTAAAAATGTAATCAAAATGCAATAAGCTTACTAATAGTAAGCTGTAGTGTAAAAAACATCTACACTTCACCTCTAAACAACTAATTTTTAAACAAGCATTGCAGGAAATGTCATCATAAGCCCCAAGTTTGATTCTTTAAATTTGTTGTGTAATCTGTGAGCGGAATAGATTATCAAACTGCTAATTTTAGCTCGAAGTTGCATATTAAAAATATTTGAAACATTTTTACCTCAGGCATGTTCAACTGAGTTAGATAACATCTGAAAAATCATGTGCATGATTGTATTTTTTTCCAGTGCATGCAAACACACCAATAATACACTTTCTGCAAACTACTCTCCATTACTGAAAGGAGCTGTTATTACAGTATATGGGATCAACATGAATGTGTAGCCCTGCGTCTTGTTAAGCCCAATCAAATTGTGCCCCCTAATGGGAGAATAACTTGCCTTAACATGCAGTCAGAAGCCTCTTTATTCTAAACGTCTCATAACGCTTGGTTCAAGAAAAGTTTCTTTTGAAGTTAAGACTCTTGTGTAATAGTCACAAGTCAGTTTATTTTGCATTTTCTTTTTTATGATTGTTAAAAATGTTTATTTACTGTTGAACCAACACCAGGGTTTGTATATAGAAAATAAATAAGCAGACAAATGATATGCAAGTATGAAAAGATAAGTAAATATATAAGTAAATAAATGAATTAAAAAAAAATAATTAACGTATTTAGAAACCCCTTCTTAATCATCTATCAAATATCGAAAATATACAGTTCAAGGGTCAATGTCTGCATGACTGCCTATACCTACTGGCTTAAGAACACATGTATTGGATATATTTTTATATTAAAAAATAGTATAAAACTGGGGGAAAGAATGTAATTCAATAATTGTATAATCACCGACCCCATTTTTGTGTTTGTGTTGTTGCCCCCTTCTCTCTCTCTTTTTTGTTTTATATATATATATATTTTTCTTTCCCTAGTTGTTGTTCCCCTATACTGTTTTGTACTGTTTTTTTCACACTGTTGTTGTATGTGGTTTCAGTTGCTAAAATATAAAACATAATAAAACAAAAAAATAACGTATTTAGCATTTTCAAAGACATTCCTCACGGGGGCTTCAAAAATCGAACACCTTGTGAAGTGTAAACACGTATAAATGGTAGACGCTCTCCTAGTAATTTCCACTTCTAGATTAAAATTCTCCTCTGAAGTATCCTGTTTACCATTCAAAGTCAAGTCTAATTGCTGCAGCTAAATGAGTTGTTAATTTATCCTTTGGCACATTAAACTAAGCTTTACTTAGCCTGCCTCAGTTGTGATCTAAGGAGTTAAGAGAGAATAATTCACACAGGATATTCGATTTGCACTTCTGTGCTAAACACGCATTGACTATAGCATAGTGCATCCATAGAAGCCAACATCTTCCATTTAAAGATGATTCACGTCGTCCTCTTGATTCCAACATGAGCCACTGATAACAAACGTGTAAGATACATCCAGCACTATGGCTAGCAATATCATAGATAACATTATGGGTCAACATGGCCAACATGAACTATTATTATTTTTTTAAATCGCGCAGTCCCAGTGTTTTCGTTTTTCTTACATGACAAAAATAAAATTGATGCTTTGGTGTGCATAGTACCAATGTAAGATAAATGTTTCTTATGTCAGACGAAGATTAGAAGATGGCAGGCACATTGTGAAGTACTGCGTTAGCTGTGTGCATTCACAATGTAACGCTTCACAGTCCAGGGTCTTGCCAGGTGAGACTTGAGCCGTGAAACCTAAAGTTTTCATAAGCAAAGCCATCGCTCTGGGTACTAAATAAAACATAACGTACTAAACAACAACTTTGCAGTCATATTGAAAAACCCAGGAAATGTGCTGACACATTATCAACAGGGTGCTTCATAAGCGAGGATGATTTGTAATAATTGAGAAATTACGATGGCTTGTTTGACTGTGAAAATATTAATGACACCGTCATCAAAAAAACATTAACGCTTGTCTAAAATGCTCTTTGACTTGGTAAGAGATCTGCAGGCAAACTCACGAGGATGCGCACGCATCGGTTCGGTGACCGGTGATCCAAAGCACAACACCTGTTTATCCACACATTTGATTATGATAATGAAATTAATCCGTGATGAATGAATTTAGTTGAGCGATTTCACAGTTCACATCATGCACCGCATGCATGCTTAATTGACTTAATAACATGGGCTGCCTTCCGCTAATTCGCTGTGATGTGACATCTCTTCTTTCTATTGTCTGGAGCATGTTTACAAAAATATTTACATCTTCATCATAATTATTGGGGTTAAAATATCAGACTAACACTATAAATAGTAGACTGCAAAATGAGTTTTAAATCTGAAAGGAAAGGGAAATTCTTCTGAGTGCTTATATGATCCAAATTGGTTTGGAATGAATTGTTCTCATTGGTTTAAAATGAAATCAAATGAGAGACATTTGATACAATGTGCCACATGTAATGAGAACATAGTGTGTTGTTTAAACTTGCCCAAACGTTTGCGTATTGTGTATCCAGTGTTGGGCGAGTTACTCTGAAAAAGTAATTAACTACTAGTTACTAATTAGATATTCAACAGTGTAATTAGATTACTGTACAAATTACTCTCTCCAAAAAGTATTTAATTACTTATTACTAATTACTTTCTATATCCTAAATCAACCTTGATTAGTTAAGTGATTCAAGGATAGACATGAAACGGCTCTTCTAATTCATTCAAATAAATAATATAAAACTACATAAAGTAGTATTATTAACTGACCAAAGTATTACAAATGTGAGAATTATACATTAAAGCACGGATTTTAAAGTTAGACTTTGAATTTTGATGTCAATTCCACTACTGCACACACATATATTACACAAAGTATTTAGTTTAATTACATCAGAAGTAACTGTAATTAAATTACAGAAAAAAATTAGAGTAATGCCTTACTTTACTTTTTCAAAGGAAAAGTAATTTAATTACAGTAACTAATTACTTAGTAACTAGTTACACCCAACACTGTGTGTATCCTACTAAAAGAAAATCCTACTAAATCCAAACGAAAAGCATCCATTGATAAAAAAAGGCTTTACATACTGGAAACTTGACGTTTTCAAATCTACAGTATATCTGTAATGCCATTGTGAACCGATTGACATACTGTAATATAATAACTATATTGTACACAAGGACCATAAGTGGTTTCGAATGAAACCGTTTACTGTTTATCCTTCGGCGTTATTAATAATTCAATGTCCCTGTGAAAATAAAGCACACTGGCATTTGCAATAAAAACCACAGCACACACAGTTGTCGACGCCTTTTTGATTATCCGGTGACAAATAAACTGCATCCTTCCTCAGACAGTTCATTTACAAAACTCGGCTCGATTCAAAATCACAAATCACGTTAGTGGTACATGCAAGAAATCTTGAAGAAGCCAAACAAACAAGCAGACGGCATTGCCTCTGTCCTTCGCAGGTTCCTTTATAAATTCTTGATTAGTCTGGTATTAAACAGAGATGAAACAGTGTGGGGAGAGGAAATAAGGAAATTACTTTGTGATGAAGTGTGTAATACTTCCTGGAAATGTTGCAGCTACTCCGAGCTCGCCTTGTTTTTTAATCTCAAAGTCTGGATGGAAAAAAACATATAACATATGGATGATAATGCCTCCGACATCGCTTAATTGATGCTCCATTCAGCCTTGAAGCATTTGATTTAAAGAGCAAATAGTCTCGCTGATTGGCTTTCTGCTCCATTCTCTAAGCGTGCGTGCTTAAGTCGCTAAAACCTGCGATTATGCTTCATTACTCAAATCTGCATGATAGTCGTACAGTGGTACCTTTGGTGGGGACTAAAATATGTCTGAAATTTTAGTCTCTTCAAGTGTTTGAAGTGTATTCACAGTGTAGACGGTTTCATCGGACGCATGCGCCTGGTCCGAAGTTAATTTCCAGTCTTTTGCGGAGGTCTACTTGAAGATAAGTTTGGGCCATAACGTTTGTTTATAACGTCACCGCTGAAACCTAGTCTATACAAGTCTTATTTTGATGTTTTGAAGTTTAACTCGTATGATCACTGTAAACTGTCATTGTACAGGAAGAACTGCGTAAATTACTACTTAAAAATGAAAGCATACAGGTTTGGAATGACATGAGGATGAATCATGATATATTATTTTAGGGGAACTGTTCCTTTAAAGGTATAGTTCACACAATAATGAAAATTCTGTCATGGTTTATTCATCCTCATGTCATTCCAAACCGGTATGACTTTCTTGTTTTGCAAAACACAAAAGTAAATATTTTAAAGATTGATGGTAAGCAAACAACATTAGCCCCCATTGTTTTCCACTGTATGGACACAAAACCACCCAGACATTTCTTAATAGGGCTGTCAAACGATTAATTGTGATTAATCGCATCCAGAATAAAAGTTTGTGTTTACGTAATATATGTCGGTGTGCTGTGCATATTAATTTTGTATTTATGAACGCATACATATAACAATTAATAAACGTTTATTTCGAATTTCAATTATTGGTAAATATAAATTAATACTTTTAAATATTTACAAAATATATAGACAAGTATGTGTATGTTTGGTTGTTTATAAATAGAAAATGAATATGCACTGTACACAGATATATACAGTATATTATGTAAACACAAACTTTTATTCTGGATGCGATTAATCGCGATTAATCGTTTGACAGCCCTATTTCTTAAAATATCTTCTTTTGTGTGTCACAGAAAAATTAGTCATATACAGGTTTTGAACAACACTAAGGTGAATAAATAATGACTGATCTCTAAGTTCTTAGTTTGAGCAATCTTCATAATCTCGGAATTGGTTCGTTTGAAATGCCTCTCTAAGGATTCTTTGCATTTCGACATGAGTCGTAAAGGATCTAACCAATAGTTTTTCTGTCATTGCTCCATAGCAACAGTAAGAAGAAATATCTGTTATTGAGGTTTACAACGGTCAAAACAGTACTTGAGGTAAAAAGCCAAATAAACACTATTAAGCACTTATGGATGGCCTTGTTGTCAGCTGTGTGAAAGGACTGCAATGAATGCTTAAGGCTACACTTGAGCGTTCACTCTCACTTTAAAACATTCCCTCAGCGTTTTTGAACTTTTTGTGAATTAAATGAATGTTGGCCAATGAGCATCGCTTAAGAAAAGTAAATCAAGGCTATAAAAGCACGTGACTTTATACACTAATGCTTTGATTTATTTGAAGATCACTTGGTTCCATTCAAAGCTTGCATCCGGGGAAACCATTTTCACCACCAGCATTATCTACGGTAGTGTTCCTGTAGCTCAACTGGTAGAGCTCATTGAGCTCATATTAGAGAAGTATAGCTTGGATGAATTGACACACAACAGCAGATTTATAAATATAATGTAGTGTACTTGCAAGAGCCTTTAAATGTGCACGTGTGGAACAAAAAGGGTTGTGGACATCATGCGAACAATTAAATCAATGTAAAATGAGATGGTTGAGTCGATAGCTGTCATGCTGATCATAAACACTGTAAAAAATTTGCTGGTTCAACTTTAAAAAATAAGTTACCTGGTTGCTTTAAAATTTTGAGTTAATTCAACTAAATCAATTAGTCAACCCAATGAGTTTAGTCAACTCAATGAGAAATTCATTAAGTTAACTAATATTTTTAAATTGAATCAACAAAAAGGAACAAAAACAATTTGTAGGGACTACAGGCAGTGTACAAATACTTTTTCAATTCAAGACCCGTAAACCTTCATTAATACACACCACAAGTAAGAAGTGTACGTCCATGAATGACTTGAACAAAACATCTACAAAGCTAATGGTAAATGATGGCCGGGGAGACTTTAATTGCAATATCATGGCACCTGAGTTATTTGTTTTCTGAGCTCTCAGATTAACAGATTGAGGAGTGATAGACTTGTTTACTTTGCTGAAGTCGCCGCTGTGCCGAGTTCCAATTTGTCTGTTGAGATATTGGCTGTTTCATTGCTTCATCACGCATTTGCTTGAGAAACTAATTGCAAATGTTTTCAAGTCTCTCTGTTGTTGATCATTTTATCACGGAAAACTCATCTTTGAGCATCAAAATAACATATGTAAGGGTTTCTTCTTTGGCAATACATTTTTCATGCCTTAAAATGACTTGAATGTAACTCTACACCCTTGCCTCATTGACGCGAAGCCATCATGAATATGCTATTTAGTCTCTGCCTACATCCATTCACATTGGCTTGAACTATTGAGCCATTGAAAAAATTAAGAGATCATTCCAAATTTTTATTTAATCCGCATTTCTAGATGTATTTTGGTCATTCCAGTCCAGTGTCTGTTGAATTTCAATAAAGTCATCCAACAGAAATGTGAAAGACTGACAGCATGGCAAGACACATGAAAATGTGATAAAAATCAAGGTTATCACATAAAAAAATATTTAGAATTTTTTCTAAATACATGTACAAATATTAATGTTGTATTGTTTAAAAGTGAATATGAACTTGTTTTCTTTTCATTATTTGAGATGTGAAAAATACAGAGCATCTTTTCTGTTAATTTCACCTGTCTCTCAAGCTTTCATTTTCTGCAAATAAATGCAAATAGAAACAATATCTTTACTTGAAATTTGGAAGAAATATTGTTAGTAGTTCACAGAATGAAACAAAAATTATTATTTTACCTGAACACATACCTATAAATAGTAAATAACAAAACTATTAATTATAATTTTGAAATGGCTGTTTGAAATATTTTTTCCCGTGGCTGTATGCTACTGCAGTAATAGTAATACTGTATATTCTAGGCTATATGCCTGACAGTTTGCAAATTGTGCTGCATACCGTTGCAGTTCACAAAATATTTTCCGGCCTTTCTGTACTGGAGCTGGTTTAAGAGTTTTCATCACGCACAGTCCAAAATTACCTTTAAACACACAATTATGTGCCGTTTTGTGCAATTAATTGCTGCATATTGAACAATTTCGGAAAAATCTGACCAAGTCATTACATTTAATTAACGTTTTAACCGGGCTGTCACTTCTGTAGAGAACCACTTCATTAGAGACAAATTGGCCCAAGGACTTAAAAGAAATCATTCAAGTGATCTAAGAGAAAGTACAGAGAAATCCCCTCCAAACAGCCAGCCAACGCTCAGGATCTCACCTACAGAATCACGCAACACAATTAAACTATGCTACAATACAATTATAACAGCAATGCTTTCTAAATATAATCATATCATATCATGCGTGATAAATATTCATGAATAATGCATTGGCTAAAATAATTAGCGGTTGACAACGCTGAAGTTCACGTGGAGTTCACAGGACGCAACCATGGTTACAGATGCTGTAATTGTCAGTGAAGAATTTCCAAGTTGAGTCTCCGCCGGTGACTTTTGAAATGGCTTGGTCAGCAGTTTTCCAAAGTTTTGTCTTCCAAAGTCAAACCTAAAATTATTTAAATATAGAGTATAGTGTGTGGATGATAAAGGCTGGTAAATCTAAGATTGCTGGTTTGAGCCTCACAGTGCCACCCATGAAATCATTTCCCCGTGTGGTTGCCATGGTTACAGCCCTGAACATTGAACATGTTAAAAGTTGTCATCTTAACACAGCCATTTCCCAAAAATATAACCTCAGTGACTCAGTGAACATTCATAAAAATCAACTACCCTTTTATGTTTTAAATATTAAAACATATGGTGTGATATAGCAAAAACAAAACAAAAAATACCCTCTTGAAATAAGATAAATCTGTCTTATGCTAAATCTCTTATGATAACTATTCATAATATAAAATGTATACGTTTTCCTACATTTTATTTGTCAACTACCCAAATTGCATGAAATGACATTAATAGCTTCCTAACATTTTTCAATTTCAGACACCTCTTATACATACTGTAGTGTTATCTTTTAAAATTGTAGTATTGACAAAGAGAGGTTTTGAATAATATTAATGTACTAGTACATGTATATAGAGAGAGAGTTTAGCCCAGTAAATATTGATGCTTATAAACTTCCAGCAGTCTGAACCACTGGTTGCAATAAAGTTATTATTGTCTTGAATGTTGGAACAGATTCAAATACACAGAGCTGTGTTTAAAATACATTGTGTGACAACAGGCAATTTCTTCCATTGACACGTCTTATATCACAAAAGAAAAGAAAACTTTGTTGCAGTTTTGTCATTTTGAGAAATGTATCCAGCTTTTCTTTGATCAAGTTTATTGTTTCAGTTTAGGTTGCAACTCAATTCATAAATACAAACCGGTATACATTAAGTATAATAAATGTAATATAGACAGCTGACATGTTTCTTTGCATCAATAAATTCCTCTCTACAACCACACGTTTTGCATAGAATGTGTGAGGATTTTCATTATTAATATTACCTCAAAAAAGGAAAAAATCAAAGAAAAACTACAGAAAAACTAGAAAATAAAGAAAAATAAAATAAGTTTCCAGTCTTCAACAAATTGTCAAAGTTTTAATGAGTGAAAGTGTACAACAAAAAACACGTGAGTCTGACTGACCAAAGATAAAACGCTGCATTATTTTTAAGAAACCAAACAAATGAGCCCCAATTTCAACCCAAGGCATTTAGTGTTGTCATATTAGCCATTTACGAGAGGAAAGTCCCTATTTTATTTACACAAATGTATACTTGAGGGAGATTCATCCAGTATATTTTGTCACACACGAAAAGCTAACTTACACTTGAGCTGATGTGTATTTTTATTATCAAAAAATATAGGAAACATTTTGTGCTCCTATTACAAAATTGTACATACACGTAGTTGAGAATTAACATCTTTTTGGAGAAGAGACGAAATTAAAGGCTAAATCTTTTCCTGAACACGCAAAATGGCTGAAGAGAAAATGTTTATTTAGCACAAAATGTAGTTCATCAAACAGAATAAATGGGCACATAAAACAACCAAAGTGTTCGTCCTAAAGTCCTGCTTTTAGTTGAGCTATTCGTGCAAGACAGGGAAATACACTACATAAAAAACAATAGTGTTTTTGCTCTCTGTGGTCATGTCCCATCTTTAAACTAAAACAAAAAAAGTTATGTATCTGTCGATGACTTTAAATCATGCAAAAGATGTTAGACAAGATGAATCAAGCACGTCACACACACGCTATGGAGTTTCAAAATCTCCTGAAAAATCAAAGAAAAAAATCAGATGAAGCCCTTCTGTGATGCTGTGCCGTTCCCCACAGATCTCCCCGTGTCCCTGTCTACTCACAGCATTTAGTATGTTAATAGGACGTCAACAATCGCTAGCTTTTAAATGCAATGATCACAGCTGTCATTCCTCATTGCTTCAAATTTAGTGTGCCAGTGGTAATGAGTTACAGTGAGAATCACATTAGTTATATCAAGGGAATTTTTTTCTTCCTTCAGTGGGATATTATTCATTGGAGTGTGAAATGATTGTAATTATACAGGAGAAAATGTGAAAAAGTGCTTCACGGAGTCGGTCTGAGTCTAATAGGAGTACTTGAGGTTTTTTTATTTTTATTTGGGCAAACGTACAGTCGGGTTCAAAAGTCTGAGACCACGAGTGAAAATGCTTCTGTATGCATAATAAAAAAAGAAAACTATCAGCACACACTTTGACATGATTGAGAATTTAAGAAAATTCAGAATGTCTTTGTATTTGATTCCACATTTGAGGATCTATACTTCATCTCAGTTGGGCTGTTCAACGATTAATCGCATCCAGAATAAAAGTTTGTGATTACATAATATATGTAATGGCTGTGTACTGTGCATATTCATTTCGCATGTATAAACACATACATGGACACATGTATATATTTAGGAAATATTTCCTTGTGTATATATTAATATTAAATTAAAACTTTAAATACATATAAACATTTATTCATTTGTATATTTTTCTTAAATATAAACATGTATGTGTATGTGTTTATAAATACATAATTAATATGCACATTTCACAGACATAGGTTATTAAAAACACACATTTTTATTCTGGATGCGATTAATCGTTAAACAGCCCCACATCTCATCATCGATTTGTCAATTTTTAAAAAATCATCTTGTGTGATTGAATTGAAGAAAAGAGCTGACATGGCCATTCATACAATTTTCATTAGTGACAGAAAACTTTTCCCCTTATTACTTTGTTATAAGACATATGTTGTTTAAATTCCTTACATCCTACAATCCTAACTTTTATTTCTTCAAATTATTTTCTCAAATTAGAATTCCAGCTCAAATTGTTAACATACGTGTATATAACACACATCTGTATAGATTCCAGAGGTGAAGAAAGAAATGAGGTTATGATCTAATTTGTGGTCATTTAGAACTTTAAAACTTTAATTAAACTTGTTAGATTATTAGACAGAGGGTGAAATCAATTACAATCAAACTCATCCATAACAAAGACAAATCCCTCTGTATGATCATGGGAACAGTCATCTTTCAGTTCAATCTTTCAGAGTCTCATTACATGACACAATGACAGCATCAATTTTGGTTGGGTCTCAGCGGTTCGTGTAGCACATTTTAGTTTTCAACCACACACAAGAACACAAAAGTTTAAATCAGTTTTAAAAACACACGGAAACAAATGTTTCCCCCGAACACAACTTATCCTCATTCTGTGCAAAACGAAACAAGCAGAAAAACAAAACTTGAAATCTAAATCACAGATAAGGTTCTCTTCTCCATTCCAAATGAAAGCGATTATCGGCAACATAACGGGTGAGTTAATCTGTTTCTAAACGGGGTCATTAGGTGTCACTGCATTTTTCGCGTAATTAAAAAAAGTTAATTTTCGGGAGCAAAAGGCAAGTAACTGAAATGAATCGAAGTCTCCATGTCTAAATAAAAGTCAGTGGGGTGTGCTTCTTGCCACGAGTGCATTGAATTAAGGCACAGGCGCTGTTCTCCTTTTTGAACAGAAGTGGGCGCACGGGTTGGAGCCCGGTGTGAGCACAGTTTGGATACAGGTGATCACCGTCACAAAGGTTTTCCGTTGGAAGGAAATATCAGATTGGTGTTGCAGATGGCTGTAGTTGGATTTCCAGGAAACGATAAAAATAAAGAGGTTGAATCTGCTGCAAGTCACTTTGGATAGTGTCTGCCGAATAAATGTAGCTGTATTTCTGTATTTCACAGACTTGAATAATAGCACAACATGTGATATTCTGTTTCAAATGATTCTGACTTCAGAAAAGAGGAGAAATGTCATATTTATGTACGATAGCGCCCACAGTCCCGTCTTTATTGAAATGGCTGTAAAAATAGATCAAATCTTAATGAAAAACAAAACATTGGTTTTGGAGCTGATCGGCGACTGTCGTGTTGAATTGTATTCCGGTGATCACCTCAAAAGTTTCTGGTTCCGACGTTGTTTATGAAAAGAGAGGACGTCACTCTGAAAGTATTTTGAGAAAATCCATTGTCAGTTCCGGTTGGATTCTTCAAGAGGAGCCGATCCTCTTCATGTGCGAGTGTGTGTGTATTTTTAGAGGCATACGTTGTTGCTGATCTGGCAGGTAGAGCCAGTTCCTGCTTGTGATAAGAAGAGTTTTCCATTGGGACAGACACACACCTCAAACACAGTCTGTCTGCTTCCAGAGGGGGAGGCCTTTCCCTCGGGCAGGCGTAGGAGCTTGATTTTCTTGGCATCCAAGCTGATCTAAAGAGAGAAGAAAGGAGAATCTGAAACATGTTTCATCATTACACATTATAGCTCTCCTATATACATATTATACTTTGAATAACTTTGTATAATGGCAGAGATACGCTCTGTTCCGAGACCTAGCGAGCTGCCTGCACAGACAGTGCCAATGTATGCCGCCAACACGGATGCACTCGAGAGACTTGAAGCCTTAAGGTAGGTTACTTAACCGTGTAACCTTCTACAGTACTTTGTTGAGGTGAAATCAAATATATGGCAGGATCGAATGCATTTTCCACTAAAAGGGCTATATAAGAATGCCAGACTAAATGGTGGATGACATGAAACAATGTTAATAATGTTGTTAATAAAAATTGTCTGTTGATGTGTTGCATCTATTTCAATTGACTCAGTTAAAGTTTTATGCTGCCTTTAAAGCAGTAGTTCAGGCAAAATTCAAAATTTTCCCATGTTTTACTCACCCTCAAGGCATCCTAAAAGAATATGATTTTCTTCTGGAAGAACAATGCGGTAGTTGTTATAATCCCAAGTATCATTTTACTTCCAAGCGGTAGAATGGGAACGGATGGTAGTTGACTTTTTGAAGGTCCAAAAAGTGCATCCATCGATCAAAGAACGGCTCGACACGGCTCTGTGGTCTTAACAAAGGTCTTCTGAAGCGAACCGATGCGTTTGTTTAAGAGAAATATCCATATTGACAGCGCTATTAACGTTAATGTCTAGCTTCCGTTATCCCTCGGGCTGCGTGTGCACTGATGCTTGCTTTCGTAAGTTCCGGTGACGAACGTGGCATTTTTAGTTTTGAGCCAATAGGACGGCGCTCCTTTATGCGGAAGCATTTGTTACTGTCATTTGCCGGAAAACAAGCATCAGACCGCGCACATCGATTCGCATCAGAAGACCTTTGTTAAGACCACGGAGCCGTATCGAACCGTTCTTTGATCGATGGATGTACTTTTTGTACCTTCAAAAAGTCAACTACCATCCGTTTCCATTCTACCGCTTGGAAGTAAAATGATACTTGGGATTATAAAAACGACTGCATTGTTCTTCCAGAAGAAAATCATATTTGTTTAGGATGCCTTGAGGGTGAGTAAAACTTGGGGAAAGTTTGATTCAGTAGTGAAATATCCCTTTAAAATGCAGCAGCCTACTGTATGTATGCAGCCCATTAGATTTTAACCCACAAACTTTTCGTTTCACAATCTTTAAAAATTCTGTTAACCTAAGGTTCACCAAACCAACATTTTCATTCCACCATACAACATATCCCATCTGCCACAGTGTTCATCTAAGTCAAGTTCCCTAACCTCCAACAACCAACCAATCATAACAGCTCCAGTGACATAAGCACTCCGGAAAGTCTCAGCCAGACAGACTCGTAGCCCTTCGCCCGAGCTGAACCTGTCTCATTTTTCACTTTCTATTTTTCATGGGACTCTCGAGAAAGCATGTATTACCAAGGCTGGGAGAGAAGCTAGTGCGGGTATAAAAAGGTATGAGGAGTCATTACTGACAGCCTCAAGGAAACATTCCCATCAAATGACCTGAAACACCTTTTAAGCAGGGGTCTCAGCTGACTTCTTCAGACATCTGCTAGAGAGCAAAATCTAAGACAGCGACTGCTCTTTTTTTTACTCGGGAGGCGGCTTATGCGCAAACCTCTAGACTAATTGTGGCAGAACTGTCAGGGGGGCACTGAGGACCGGCTTCTACCAGTAAAAGGAAGGGGACAAATGAAAGCGCTCGGGGATATTGGAGAGCAGTATGAGACGGTAAAGTGAAAGTCAAGAAAGCATAACCTCTGACTAAGCGTCCTCATACAAGTCAAATCCCTCTAACGGACTGAGTCTGGGGGGGCATGACTCGCTCATTTATCCTTATTTTGTCAACCTGCAAGTCAAATGGCACGACTCAGGGGTGCAGAAAGTACTACAAATGTCTTTCACACTTTTTTGAAAACACGCAATATTTTTCAAAGATTAATTCACCCAAGAAGAAAGACAGAGATATATCAGTAAATAACGACGTTGGCCTGTTTCTCATTGAATGTTATTTTACAGCATAATTCAAATTGAAATAAAATGTGATAGCTTTGTGTCCCTTTAGAAATTTTCATTTGGCCCTTTGGTTTACACCTGGTGTTAAGGTGTGTTTTGGTTGATCGGATCACAAGTGGACGACAGGTGTAAACGGGATCTAAAACGTTTTGAGTTTGTCCACTTCGACCACTTCCAGAGGTTGTCAAAAACGCATTAGAGCATTCACAAAAGCAGTCACTCTGAAGCTTCACCTATGAACATGATGCATAGGCATTATGGGTGGCGCGCTAGCCAGACGGGATGTAAACTTTGAAGTTTGGTTTGAAGATGAAAAACGTACCAAGCACAACATTCTCTCACCATTCCAGATTTCTAAAGCGAGAAGTATAGTCCGTCCGTGTCCGTGCGCCATCCACATGACGCAGTTTTCGTCATCAGAAGGGTCAGCGGACGTGCCGCGTACAACAGCGCATGCGCGAAAAAAGTGCACTAGTCCACTAGGGGTCAATACACACAGAAAGTGTGCAGTGTGCCGTTGTCGAAGAAGAATGATACAAAACCAACACGCTGAAACTAAGAACAGCAAGCTTAGAAGCATATCCTTCTCCATACAGTTTGGTTGTTGTTCTTGTTGTCTTGCTGTTTGCTCGGATTGTTTGCAATGGCAAAAACACTTCCTCAATCATTAATTTGCAGTGGGTCAGTAAATGACGCGACTCAGCGTTGCCCTCTGACGGTCTGGTAGAGCACACATACTCATTTGTATTGCGCATGTGTTGAACTCGGACGTCCTCGCTTAATCCGTGATGACTATGCGCAGGAAGCTGTGTGGACACGTTTGTGCGCAAGACGGACGCGGAAAGTCAAGTATAACCGGGCCTTAACACACAGTGTTCGGCAGCCGTCAGAGCAGCTGTCTCGGTGTGTTAGTCACCACTCGCAATGCAACCAATGAAATATTGGATTTAAAAATGTATTTTTTAGACTCAAACGATCATCGTTTTCATGATTGAATGTCGCGCCGGGTACTCACGCCCATCCCTATTACCTACAGAGAATTCATAAAGAATAGCACGCTGCTTTATCAGTTTTTACACAAACATTTAAAGATGATAAAGGTAATTATAATTATTAGTGTCAGAGAAAATAGTAAGCCACATATGAAAACACTAACATCGTCAGATCCAAATTTATATAACAAATTAAGACACAATAGCATCAGATGGATGGTCAGTGTGGTAGTAATAAATATTGATTTAAAAGCCATTGGTCAACGGGTTCGGGAAAACATTTCAAGTTTTGTCTACCCTTGCTTTTGAACATGATGCATTTACGATCACATTCATATGCAAACTGCATGTGCTTATTTCATCCATTAGATAAGATCTAAAAACGCTTTTAAACGTTTACCTGCCGCTCCACTCCTAGAAATCAGGACAGAAGTGGTCAAAAGTCAACAAAAGGGATGGATTAAAACACCAGGTGTAAACAGGTACGTCTCTCCTTTGCCCACTTGTAAGCTGATCAACCAAAACGCACCTTAATACTGGGTGTAAACCGGGCCTTTGTCCTCCATGCTTAGCAAAACTCAGGAACTTTTTGGGACATCCACATTTTTTTTAGACACCCTTAAAGGAATGATTCACCCAAAAGTGAACAATGAAGCAAAAAGTCTGACAGAGATTGTCAGTAAATAATGATTTCGAAAGTTCTTTTACAGCTTCTGTAGACTTGAATAACATTCTTAAAAATAAAGGTGCTTCAAAAGCTTCGATACCAGAGAAGAACCTTTTTTGTCTAAATGGTTCCATAAAGAACCTTTAACATCTGAAGAACCTTTATACTTCACAAAAGGTTCTTTGTGGCGAAATAAGGTTCTTCAGATTATAAAAAGGAAAGAAAGAGGTGGTTCTTTAAATCAGGGGTTTTCAAACTGGGGTCCGGGGACCCCCAGGGGGCCTCCAGAAGGTTGCAAGGGTCCCCCAGAAAAATGATAAAAGTCCACAGTGTTTATCTACTTTTTTTGCTATTGATAGTTTCCAGAATTGTTTATATTTGAATCTTTCTAGTGAGTTTTTCTCACTATAGTTTCTTTTTTGGGACTCAAAGTGAAATTGTTGCCGACTATTTAGCTTTAGAAACAATGTGTTGTCTTTATAATATCCTATTTACCTAACATATTTTAAACGTTTCTTTACACAGAAAAAATACAGATTGATATATATTTTAGAAAAGGGGGTCCCTCACAAAAGGTTAATCATATTTGGGGGTCCTTGGCATCATAAAGTTTGAAAACCCCTGCTTTAAATAACCTTTGACTGAATGGTTCTTTGTGGAACCAAAAATGGTTCTTCTCACTGTGAAGAACCTTTTAAGCGCCTTTATTTTAAGAGTGCAATTGTGATCATGATTTTGTCATTTTTTAACATTCCAGTCTCAATTACATAATTCAGAATTCATCTAGAAAAAGATGTTGAAAAAAAAACATGTTTAAAATGAAATGAGGATAAACTATGACAAAATAGTTTCATTTTTAGATGACGCATCACTTTAATGAATACTCCCTATTTATTATTTTTATTGTTACTAAGCCCCTGGCAAAACCTAATATTTTTGTGTTTTTAGATTTACCGCCTAGTTAAATTTCAGCAGCTGCAAATAAGCATTTCATTAATTTGAAAACATATGGCGATCATTTAAAATTCATCACATTTTCTTTCATTCCAACTGTGCCTCTTAAATGATCACCATTTATCACGGCATAAGCAGTCTGTCAATGTTTAATCACTGATATTTAAGTCAAATAACTGTCATGGATGCGTTGTATTTCTGCTTCAGTCTAAAGATGAGCAAGGCATATAAAGCCTGTTGTGATGACAACTAATAGCAGATGATGATGTCACAACACAGTGATGATTAGCTAGCATCCCTTCCACTGTCATGAAGAGCATTAGCCTTGAATGAAGGACCGTTACCTCTCCATCTTTCGACTCCAGACGCAAATCGCTCCTGCAGGTCGCTTGAAAATCACCTGCGTCCGCTTCTATCTTCACACCTTTAGGAGCTTCCATGTATAGTGAACGCGTGGGAGACTCCAGTCTACAGAAAGGATGAGATTGCAAATTGTTATATCTCTCTAGTTCGTGCATCTTCAAATCAGAAGAAAATAGGCCACAAGACAAAATGATTGGCTTCATTTTGTTCCAGCAATGAGGCAGATGAGAATTCTTTTTGTGCGTGACTTGGCATGGAAAACGAGTCCCTGCAGACAACGCAATTTATGCCATATTTTTATATCACCAGATGTAATTGAAAGGTTTTTGAGAAAGACGATGTGAGAATTTTCGGATATTAGGTTACTGAGCTCACAACAAGATCTTTCAAGTGTTCTGAATGATAAAACACTATGAATGTTATGTTTCTAAACAGTGTCTGTACAATCTTGACTACAAAATAAGACTGCAGTTTGAGTTTGAAAATATAATTTTGCATACGCACTCTTAAAATAGAAGTTTGAAATATAGATGGTCTTACGTTACACTTCATATACAGCCGCGGAACAATTAAGAGATCATTCCAAATTTGTATTTCAAATCAGCATTTCTAGATGTATTGTGGTCATTCCAGTCCAGTGTCTGATGAATTTCAACAAAATGAAACCACAGGAGTGACAGAAAGTCATCCAACAGCAATGTGAAAGACTTTTTTGTTGTTGAATTTTTCCTAAATGCATGTACAAATAATATGACTGTTGTATTGCTTAAAAGTAAATATGAACTTGTTTTCTTTGCAGTATTTGAGATCTGAAAATATACAGAGCATCTTTTCTGTTATTTTCAACTGTTTCTCCAGTTTTTATTTTCTGCAAAGAATGCAAAATTAAACAATATTTTTATTTGAAATTTAGAAGAAATATTGTTAATAGTTCACAGAAACAAAAACGATCATTTTACCTAAACACATAAATAGTAATTTTTTAAATCAGAAAAATGGTCTCTGAAATGGTGTCTTAAATTTTCCGCGGCTGTATAATGTGCTATAGAGTATATAGTTAAAATAACACAAACAATCACCCTAAAACTTGTCTACAATCATATGATAAGATAATAACCTGTCTACAATCATATGATAAGATAATAGACAAACAATATTTACTATTTTTCATGATGTGAGGTGAGAGAAACAGAAACAGGAGGCGCAAATTTGCCTCAATTTGACACAAATCTGTGTTGCCTGAATAACTATTGCACAATATGCAGATAACAAAATAACAAAAAAGTCAAGACAAAGAACATTACTAAAAACAATAAATGCAAACAGAATGATAAAAATAAAGAAAGAATTCCCTGTTTTATGCAAAAGCCACATGGTAAAAGACATTGATCTGTAGTTAATGACTCATGAATACAGGGCAGCTCAGATTAGCATTTTTGTAGGAGACGGAGAAACTAAAGTGTGGAACACAGTGAATCTAAGCGAGGCCAATCTGATGCAAATGAGCAGTAATAATGGCCAAGATGTTGGGGGAGAAGTAGTAAAATCATTTTACACAGCAACAGTAGCCTGGACGGACACGCCAAAAGAGCCTTTTAGACATGTGATGTGAGAGATCATTTGGATTTTAAATAAAACAAATAGGAGTAAATTTAGGATCATTAGCTTGATCAAACATGAAAGTGCCCTTCATTACTCTGAACCCCGCATTCATCTCTCTGAATTTCAAGCCAAGCATCTGTGAGATACGGCCATTCAAAGTTAAGTGGAACAGCAGCACAGGTGCTGTTAAAAGGGAAATTTAAGCATCTTAGGAAACACTGCGCTGACGCACGGCAGTGGCACCCACCAGTTATTAAAGAGATTTGACTAATTTGTTGCAAAAGTAAAAACAGAGAAAATCTCATTTACCCCCTCTTGAGTTTGAGAGAACTAATAGGAAAGGGACCACATAAGTTGAATGTGTTATTATTCCCGGCATAGGAAATCTATTAAAATGTGAAATAAGATGTTACAAATCTGTTTGATCATTTTGAAAATTAGCTGCAGGTTGACATCCTCATCAATTGTAAGTTAACCCTCCATGCCAAATCTAGCAGTGATTATTCATTTCTGTTCTGTTGGTTTCCACAGGGGTGTCACAGAACACCATACTGACAATAAACGTGATATTAAAAACTATGATTATTGATAACATGTTAAAGGTACAATGCGGGATGTTTTGTATGATCTATTAACAGAAATGCAATATAACATACAAAACTGTGTCTTTAGACGTGTATAAAAACCTTACGTAATGAAAAGCTATGTTTTTATTACCTTAGAATAAACCAGTTGTATCTACACAGGGAGCGGGCCTATCTACATGGAATTTGTTATGTTGCGCAGCCATGTTTTGTACAGTAAGCTCTAACGGACAAACAGCTCTACAGAGCGCGTTTCGTATATGTTGGTCTTCGTGTGTGTTTTTAGACGCAGCTTGCATCATCACTGAGTTGAAGACGCACAAAGTAGTAAGTCGTAGTACAGAGAGAAGGAGTAGTCGTCATCTAGCTGAAGCAATTGATTGTTCTGTCTTAGAAGTTTTGATAAAATGGAGGACCATGCGTATTGTGCACAAGAGCCGACAGAGCGTGAATCTCCATTGTCAAAGAAGCGCAAACGTGATGCTGCCAGACGAATTAGAGACAAACGGCGGCAGAAATCCAGGATAAACATCGGTGTATCTATTACCAGATGGAAGGCACTGTTGAGAGACAAATGTTTTCAAGGCGACGCCGAAGTTGCCTGTTTTCTGCTAGACTGGTAAGATAATTCAACATTTTCAATGTTTCAACTTTTTCAATGTTTACCAAACAACTGTTTTGTTGAAACGGTAACGTTAGCATTTTATACAAATGGCCATATAACCTCCGAATAATAATGTTTTTCCATCCCTGCGATACGTACTCAGGTTGTTCCTGACTTTACAAAGGGGGAGACAAACGTCTACTAACTTACACCTAACTGCCTATGTCGCTGTCAGATCAAACGCTTTGAACAGCATTGCTATTTACGATTAGCTAACTTTAGTTACTTCACTACTCTCAGCGTATACTAGATAGCACGCAAGAAATATATCTAATTATAGAATTGTAACAGTAACTTTCGCAATAGAATACATGTTAAATGATTAATTACGTTAATATATTGCCTTACCTTTGTAAAGAAACATCGTTGCTTGTATCACTGCTATCCGCTGTCTCAGTAGACGACATCTTTTTTTACTGTTGCGGCCACCGTCGTAATTCGAAAGGGAGGGGTGAGCAATTGACTCAGAGATTCGTTGCAAAACTATAATACAACGCTAGTGGCCGCTGATTTTCAAGAAATGCGCCTTTAATTGCACACGTATAATAATATTGTAAACTATACAGAACCCATTTAAAATGTTGCGTTAAGAGTCACAATGGTTCCAAACTCTTTCTCTCTGCCTCTCCATACACTTGTATTCTAAATATGATTGATTGACCAAATAACAAATAAAACAGGAAATAAAAAATGATGAATTTGCCTTGTTTAAAGAAAACATTTGGATAGATATTGTGATGTGAAATTAATAAGAAATATTTGTTACAGTGACCAAAATATCATATTTACTTGCCTACAATGAAGCATTTTCATTAGTTTTTTAAATGTTAAGCTCAACTGTTTCTTACAGTTTTACAAAACGTTGCCAGTCACTTACAGCATATTTTGACCACAAAACCAGTCATAGGGGTTAATTTTTTGAAATACATCATTTGAAAGCTTTTGTTTTTTGTTTGTTATGATAGGACAATGTTTGGCCAAGATACAACTATTTGAAAAATATTGAGAATATCCCCTTTAAAGTCGGCATGAAATTAAAAATGATAATTCTAATTGGCTTACACAGTGTTGCAGTATTTATTATAAATTATTTATCAGTGCACATCATTCTTTTTTTTTTTTTTAAGTTTATTTGCACTAGTAATCTTAGTAAATCTGAGTAAAGCCATGTCTGAATTTGAAATCATAGTGAAATTGATGGTGGAAATCAAACTTTGACGCTCGTTCAAACTTTAGCCTGGTTTTTATAGACTGGGTCACATATAGGCCACTTTGTAAGATGTAAACAATGCTGTTTCAGTTTTTTAACACCACACACACCTTTGAACAAAATACAACCAATTATATAATTATATATGTGAGAAAAAAGTACAAATAAATCCCTGAAACCGGGTGTAAACAGTGTTTACATCTTGCAAAGTGGTCTGTAGCTTCTTAGAACCTTGGAAATGTGAAAAGTTCATGTGAATGTGAATTTGATTAATTTTTAACAATTCTAATACTCAGGTTGCTTCAATGGGCTTTTAATAATATATTAATTAATTGTTCATTTAAATGAGCAAGAGTTGTTACCTTTTACCCTATTATTACCCTGTTACCTTATTAAAACTATGCTGTTTTATTCACAAAGTTGAGTGTTCTCTGTAACTTTTTTAGTATTGCACAAGAAGCGAATTAGCCTTCTCAAGTCAAGATATAGTACACAGTCTTAATGATTACATTCCCTCTAAAACCCAACAAATGTAGAAATTTCTATTTACATCAAAGATGTATTTAGGGTTTTTTAACATATGCTATGTTTAGATGGGGTGTACCCATGCTGTACCTCATACTGGGATATTGCGTCATTAGGTTATTGATGGCTTATCAATAATTTTTATTAACATTGATTCAATGTTTGCTTGCTATCAGGGTAGTAACGTTTCTATGGTTACTGTAGATGGCTACAAGCTAGTTAACTGAGTTAACACTAAATATAAATCTAACCATGGCCACTTAATTCGTACTTTAACACCTTAAGTCTGTAAAGAAGCAAGTATACAAAAATAAAATGGTTAACTAATCTCGTTGACCATCCATGATGTTTTAATCTTGACCATCACCTTTGCGCTTCAGGAGGTGTAGATTGATGATCACAGACGTCCAATCACATGACTTCCGGAAAAGGGAAAGTAACCAATGCCATTTGAGGTTACAGTTACAACAGCATGTCCCGCCCCACGACTGCCAAAAATAAAAGTGTTCGCACGAACAAAAGCAGCAGGTGAGAGAGGATGTAGCACGAGACTATTGGAAATGGTTATGCGTATCCTATGTGAGACGGCCTCGCGCGCGAGAGCTTGTATTGCGCGCACAAAAGATGACATGCGCACACGAGGGCTTGTATTGTGTGCACAGATGTAATGCACGCACAGATATAATGCGCACGAGAGGGTTTCAAACCAGCTGTTTCATTTCGTGTAGGTCCGCTATCCTCTCGTTTAAGTACTCTGTCGTGCGCGCCAGCATCAGCAGCAATACGCTCGGTTCTTTTAGGCATTAAAATTCCACCATACCTACCCCGTCAAAACGACCTCTTCACTTCTGGTCACGAGGAACGGTGCGAGGGCGGGGCTTCAATTACATTTACATGTAGTCATTTAGCAGACGCCTTAACCAAAGCGACTTACAAAGAGTTTAAGGAGCAATAAGCGATATGTCATACAGGAGCAAAAATACAATGGTGCTAATACAAAGTTACTAGTTTCAACAAAATCTAGACCAATACCTGTTGAGAGAAAGAGGTAGTGGTTCAATGATTGACTGATTACAAACTGGTTTACAAATCTGACTCCAATTTGTTGGCAACACCCAACTTTCAACGATCCAATCAGTACTCGATGAACGAGATCAAGTCCCGCCCTACATTTTTTCTCATTTCAGAAGTTGTTTCAATCGGATCTACGTCACGGTACGGAGAAAAAGACAATCGCTACTTCCGTTTAATGCCGATTTTAAGTTTACCATCACAGGCACTCTAGCAGGTCGTTGCTAACAAGTTTGTTTAAATGTTCTCTAAATTTACATAATATCTTCATGGAACATGATCTTTACTTAATATTCTAATGGTTTTTACCATAAAAGACAAATAGATCATTTTGACCCATCCAATGTATCGTTGGCTATTGCTACAAATATACCCGTGCTACTTATGATTGGTTTTGTGGTCCAGGGTCACATGTGTCATTTTCACAAACCTTTGATGGCCTCTGGAATATTTACTTCTATATGAACGAACAATACAACTTGCGCCCCCTACTGTATAAATGTGAAAACACAAAGGTGCAAAAAATCGTCAATGGTTGGAAAAACGTTGTGTCATTAATGACAGAAAATCGCAATGATGGGGAAAAATGTAATATATATGTGACCCTGGACAACAAAACCTGTCTTATGGGTCAATTATTCGAAATTGAGATTTTTACATAATCTGAAAGCTGAATAAATAAACTTTCTATAGATATATGAGTTGTTAGAATAGGACAATATCTGGCTGAGATACAACCGTTTAAAACTCAGGAATCTGAGAGCGCAAAAAAATCAAAATATTGAGAAAATTGCCTTTGAAGTTGTTAATCAGGGGCACTGTGGCAGACCATCCACTCACAAAGATAAAGTTTTTATATATTTAAGGTAGGAAATTTACAAAATATCTTCATGGAACATGATCTTTACTTAATATCCTCATGATTTTTGGCATAAAAGAAAAATCGATAATTTTGACCCACACAATGTATTTTTGTCTTTTACTAAAAATGTTCCTGTGCTACTTAAGACTGGTTTTGTGATCCAGGGTTACATATTTGTAATAATACTGTTTAAACTACAAAACAGAAGCAATGACCGAAAATCGCAATTATGGGGAAAGATGTAATATATATTTGTACAAATACTGTTTAAACTACAAAATAAAAACAGAAGCAATATCAGTACTATATAGCGGTCTTGAATTTGTAAAAGTCTAGTATAGCTTTTAATAGAAACTTCCTTGAGTTACAACACAATTGCAAGTACATTCATTTTTAAAAGCGACAAAGTAAATACATTGACATCATAATCTTCCTAAATAAAAATGTATGTATATTTTTATGGAACAAAGCAATGCTTAGCTTGAAGGATCAATGTTGAGATTTTAGTGACATCAAGTGGTGCGGTTGCGAATTGCAACCAATGACTCATTTAACCCCTCCCCTTCGAAGCACTATGTGGCTGACACAGGACTAAGATGTCGTCACGTTTTCACTTCTTTGCTGAAGGAGATAACATATTTATGAAACACGCTCTGTAGAGCAGCTTGTCCTTTTAGGGCTACTGTAGAAACAACATGGTGAATTCCATGTGTATGTAGATAGAAATAGCTCAAACTAAGGTAATAAAAACACAACACTTCAAAATGTAAAGTCTTTATACACCTCTGAAAACACCGTTATGTATATTATATTGCATTTCTGTCAAAAGATCCTCCAAAAAATTACACACTGGTCCTTTAACAACAATGCTTATAGAAATGATGCTTCTTTGTCAGTGACTATGGAAATTGGTCAGAATGTGCTTCTATCAAAACTAACTAGAGCACCTCGTACCAAAACACACAAAACAGGGTAGAGAGACATGAAAACAGATGCCTTCAGCAATTTTCAGCAGCGTAACTCATTTTCTCACATTTTGCTTTTCACTTTTACTTACGATTATTTTCCAGCTCGCCATTGGCTAAGCCTATTATTCTCAGTCCGTTTATTCGTCTGTAATGAAAGGACCCAAGGCCCACTGTGACCTAAGCAAGCCGCACAGCATCCACCCAATTACTCCCGTAAATACGGGCCAAAACGGGACAAAGCGAGACAGGGCCAGAGTCTATTCAGCTTGGATTGGAGCAATGACCAGGGGGTCACGACCTGCGGCGGCCACAACCGACGCAAAGCTTCTGATAACACCGGCCCTTTAAGCTGCGAAACTAGAATGGACATGACTGAAAAGATAAGAGATACCACAGAAGCTCTCTTGTTAAATTACATGCACACTATAAAATTGTACTTTACGGCCTATTATCTCACTGAATGCCTCTTTCTCTGTTTCTTCTCACCGTCTTTCCTTCTTTTATGGACTGCAGATTTTTCACTGCGTTAAGTCAATCTGCACCTGCCACAGTCCAGCGTCTCAAACCTGTAATAATTTCTTCTTTTTGCCTCATGCGAAAGGTAGCGAATAAAAAGCCGTGAAACCCGCAATGACAGCGTAGCATCACAAGGACAGAAATGCTGCGTGCCAAATACTGCAGCAGCTGAAGTCCAAATTGTTACCTGCCAAGCCGGCTAATGAAAAAAGATTGAATTTTACTTCTGCATGAATGGTACAGTGTGCGTATGCAAAATACTATAAAGACAAAAGGTCAAAATGTTACATTCGACATCTATTTGCACGGAACAGAGGCTGGAATGTATGAAAAACGCAATGTCTGAGGAAAAAAGCTAGTCGAATGAATCAACCATCAGTCAAAATAAATACAATGGCAGTTGACAGGGGTCTCATTACTCAATGAAGTTGTCATATTTTCATTCTCATATTTAAATAAAGGAAATAACATCCTATTGGACGAACTACGGTTTCTGACCAATTCCTTGCCATTTAAGGACATTGCTAACCTTAAAACCTCTGCAAACTACAAGAAATCTCTCCAAAAGCTTGACTTCCAAAGACATAGCAAACCAAAAGGAATGCATTTATCCCATGCAATGTAACTGCTTCAAAAACTGTTTCAGAAACATATTATAAGATCGAAAAAACGAATCAAAAACATGTTCTCCTAGACTAAGTTAATACACAGGCAGCCCTCCGGTGTTCAGTAGTTCGCCCTCATTTTGATTGATTGCTGTCAATGCGTCGTCCTTGTTCGTCACAGAAAGCTTAATAAGCCACAACACATGTCACTTATGTCTGTGCTGGTGACCTCACTTATGTTTGCTCCATCAGCAGAAC
Source organism: Triplophysa rosa (assembly GCF_024868665.1). NCBI lineage: Eukaryota > Metazoa > Chordata > Actinopteri > Cypriniformes > Nemacheilidae > Triplophysa > Triplophysa rosa. The sequence continues at coordinate 6,459,891 of NC_079908.1, forward strand.
AGACAGGAACGAGGCGGTAATGCGTGTGCGCGGATTCTTCTGGAGGAGCGAGTTCCCCCACAGGCCATTTATTGCTCATTATTTTCTGCTAAATGTGCATTCCCTGCCATATCTGACCCACTATCTAACATTCTCCTCTTCGTGTTCGCCTCCTGCTTGGGGTATTGGCGTTGCGCTTCACATGTTTGTTTTAGTTAATGAGAATCTACTGTAATTAGATTTTGATGAGCATCCGTGCATCGATCAGCGCAGGAAGAGTGCCCGCGCGACAGAGGGAGGTGCCAACTGCACGCGCATTGATCTTTTGTCCGCACGCATGCGACGACGCTCGGATCTGGCGCTCGTCTTAATGAACCGTTTTAGCGCTGATGAAAACGTACTTTACAACAGCAGCGTTTTTTCTGAACGGTCCTCAAATGCTACATAGAGAGCAGGGGCATATTTTGTTGCGACATTTAAAGCAGACAAAGGAAGAAAATAACACTTGAATTGCGTGTAATTGCTCTAAGCTTTCAGAACAAACGCAGAGAGTGATTATTCTCTCGAGAGATTTCGTAATGAGTGCTGTGATCTTTGAAAAGCGGCACGCCAGGGCAGGTCGAGTTTTATCCGGAACGTTATTACAGAAGGATGACATGGGTCTAATGTATAACTCTTATCATTTTCCACCATAACGCAGACCAATAAAAACGGTGAAGCAATGTATCTGATTGTATTCCACAAGCCAGCAATAATAGAGAACATTCGTCTGTATTTAGACAGTGAGGCGACGGCTCCTGATAGCCTCTCAAGGAACATCAACTGTATTCAAAGCATTTATTAGCCTGTAAAAGAATGGCTCGCAGCGAAATGTCAATTTCCTCCTCCTGTTGTTCCAAACTCTTGCCGTTACTGTTTTTTTCCAGTGAAACACAAAATTAGAAAAGTAGCCATTGCCATACAAATAGTACCAAAAGACAGAAAAAGTCAGGTGACTCAAGATAGCCAAATTGCATCAACGTTTATAAAAAGGCATGTTCACCCAAATATAAAAGTTATGTCATTTGCTCATTATAATGTCATTTAAAACTACATGAATATTTCTTTTGTAGAACACAAACAAAGATATTTTGAGAAATGTCTTAGTGGTTTTGTGTCCATATAATGGAAGTTAATAGGTTCGACAAAAGAATGTCCAAGCTTTTAGATGTCATCAAAAATATTAAAATTTTACGCACAGAGGTCTTGAGGGCGAGTAAATATTGACAGAATTAATTTTTTTGGTGAACTAACCCTTTAAATGTCGATCTGTTGCTTCGGAACACATTATTTTATTTATATCTTTATGGAGTTTGACAGCACAAGGGTCACCAAACATTGTCATTGTATTTGAAAAACAAATGTTTTACAAACATAACAGCCTGGCTTTTGGGTAAGAATGGGTAAATATTGACCCAGTTTTCATTTGTGGGTGAAATATTCCTACTAAAATTACAAGGCAGTGGCATCATCATTGTACTACGAGTACTACGTCGATCAAAGGCTGGAATACACTTCAAGACATTTGCTCAGATTTTGCCCAGATTTTCAGTCTGGACTTGATGAAGAAAGTCTGCGCTATTCTGCAGTTTTACATTTAGTCATTTAGCAGAAGCTTTTATCCAAAGCGATATTATCGCGTAGTGTGTGATGACCTGTTTTTCTCTGCAAACTTTCAAAAAGTCTGCAAGTGTGTGATGTCTAGTTTAAAAAAATCTGTTCAGATTTGAAAAGTCCAGCCTTAAAGAGACAGTTCACCCAAAAATAAAAATACTGTCATTTACTCACCCTCTTGTCATTTCAAACCTGTCTTACTTTCTTCCTTCCGCAGAACACAAGATATTTTTAAAAAATGTTGGTAAACGAACAACGTTGGTACGCATTAACTTGCATTGGTTTTGTGTTCATACAATGGACGTCAATGGGTTTCAATGTTGTTTGGTTACCAACGTTCTTCAAAATATCTTCTATTGTGTTCTGCAGAAGAAAGTCATACAGGTTTGGAATGACAAGAGGGCAAATAAATGATAACAGAATTTTTATTTTTGGGTGAATAAGGCCTTTAATACTACAAGTAGAAATGACACAGACACAAATAGAACTGTCACCACAACTTTCTATACAAAGCAACCATAAGCTATATAGTACTTCTTTAATAAGCAGAGTTTAAAATGTTTCCGATTTTCTCTCCCCATTTGGATGTTTCCTCAATGCCTCGTGACTGTCATTACAACTGTAAGCGATGCATTTAAAAAGCGGAAATCCAAATCGTACCCACCCTTCTCCTCCGCCGTTGGAAACATCTTAGAGAGGTACTCTATAATCTGCTGTCAGCCGCAAGCAAGTGGTAAGAAAAACTAAATTTAGGCATAACTGGAGTTTGCACAAATGTCATGCTTTATTCCCCCTCCTTTTATAGCTCCAGACAGAGGCACGTGCCGCGCTAGCTGGAGAGAAATCCTTTTTTTTCAGGCAATCTTTGATCATTACGCTCCATGTGGGAAATTGTAATCGACATGCAATCATCTCCCAATGCAGCGCGCTAGCACGCTGCTGAATGCGACATCTTCTGCAGCTGTACTGTAGTTAAGAGGTTGGTGTTAATGATTTGGATAATGCTAGAAGATGAACAGTGTATTTCAAAAACATACTTTATGAAAAATAAAACATTTGATTTGGCTGTAATTTGGAACATTATGTTCTCCATCAGTTTTAGAATTTCATTTACTGCTTTGACAGTCAATGATCTTACCGTAACTCTTTGAAAGGCTCGGCCCTCACGTGCGGAGTCTCCACCGAGCTGCTGAACACGGCCCCCTCGGCTCCTGTAAGCACAAAGTAAAACACAAAATGACATCAGTCGTCCTCCATACGAATCAGCCGTCCACATGCTGAAATCAATGAGCATAGTCTCTGAAGCTACAGTATTGATCCATATGGTCTGGCTCTGTCCCTGTGGACATGACCTGAAGTCCAGTCACCGAAACCTTTCAGGCTCTGCTAAAGCAACTGCAGCGAGCGCCACGGGTTGCGACCTCAGATCTGATCAATAGTCTTGAGTGAGGATTTTGGACGTGCCGCTTGGAATACACAGTGCTAATTGAACCCAACTGCAATGGAGTGGAGAAACACCCAATACAAGCGACAGGCGCATTAAAACTTTTTAACACCAAAATTTAGGACCTTTAACTGCCCAGCATGGCACGGGTGCTGTAGGAGTGTATGCACAGCTCAAATGTTTCCTATAGAGATGCTCTCAAATTACGAGTGCCAAACGGCTACCAGGTCTGTCTCAGAGGGGAAGGAAGCCAGGTTTAAGGGTTGCTCCAGGTGGCGTAAGATCTGTCGCCCACATATGGTTTGTGTGAAGAGTGTGAAGCTGAAGATGGCTTTATTCCAAGTCTCCAGGAGGGCCTGAGGAGGGTGCGAAACGGGGCTACCCGCTGCTAGTGTTTCTTTCAATAAGCAGTCTGTCCTCGACTGAGCACGCTTCACCTCAGGCGACTGAAAACAGATCGGGGGGACAAATATGATTCGTGGAAGCTTGCGGGATGCTTGAGGGGGCTCCTGCTGTAATGCACATCCACACAGGCTTTTAGCCGACATGGGTACACTGTAACATATGAAACGTATAAGAGATGAATTCTGGAAAGGTGTTTAGTCAATTTGATGAATTCTGGAAAGGTGTTTAGCAGTGTTGGGTAAGTTACTATCAAAAAGTAATTAATTACTAGATACTAATTAAATATTCAAAAGTGTAATTAGATTACTGTAAAAATTACTCTATCCAAAAAGTATTTAGTTACTTATTACTAATTACTTTCTATATCCTATATCAACCTTGATTAGTTAAGTGATTCAAGGATAGACATGAAAAAGCTCTTTTAATTCATTCAAATAAATAATATTAAACTACATAAAGTAGTATTATTAACTGACCAAAGTATTACAAATGTGAGAATTATACATTAAAGCACAGATTTTAAAGTTAGACTTTGAATTTAGCTGTCAATTCCACTATTGCACACACATATATTACAAAAAGTATTTAGTTTAATTACATCAAACGTAACTAATTAAATTACAGAAAAAATAAGAGTAATCCCTTACTTTACTTTTTCAAGGGAAAAGTAATTAAATTACAGTAACTAATTACTTAGTAACTAGTTACACCCAACACTGGTGTTTAGTCAATTTGATGAATTATGGAAAGGTGTTTAGTCAATTTGACCTCAGAAACAAACATTCAAAAAATGATTTTGGAATTTTGTTAGTTTTGCTTGATAAATATTGTGCTGTATAACACATTTGTATTGGTTTCTTGTTCAAACACAATTGCAATGCGTAATATTGATATAAATAGTTGAGTCTTTGATATAACGTAAATGTTTCTTTTTGTTCTTTTTTCTAAGAGCTTGTAACTGCAGGTATGTCAAGATTCATGAGCATTTTTTAAATATTCTTGTACTTCCTGCCAGCACCATGTATTACGCGTGGTAAAAGAAGAATCCACTCAACACAAATCAATTATTTTAATTTTAATTATTTTATTTTTAATTGTATCTTAATTTTATATATCATAGGATAGCTATGGGTTTGATTTTTGGGAATGTACAGTATACGTAAATCACTTTACAAAATGTATTGGTCCAAAGCACTTCCAGTTTCAGGTTTTAAAATATATTTGTTTAACATTTTTAATTCTGTTATTAATGTTCTGTTGATAGTATTTTATTCAAATGTTTGTGTAGTGTTAAAAAACTGAAACAGGGAGTTCTTCTAGACCAGTGCTGTTTACGTCTTCCGAAGTGGTCTATAGCTATGGAGCGATTTTAGTCTCATTAATTATTCACACATAAAACACGATGTACACTTGCGTAGCCAGTTTCACAGGCATAAAACCTAATTCACGTGCACAAATTATATATGTACATTCACAGAAAACAATTCACGTGCGTAAAATAAAATTATATTCTCATAAAATATGATTCACAAACACTTAATACAATTCACAGACGTACAACTGTGCACAAATATTTCGAAAGTTTAAAATGTACAAGTTTATCATTGAATGTGAATGTGCAAATCATCACTCACGTGTGAATCGCCCTGGATTTATGTGTGTGTATTTTGAGACTCTCTTGGCAGCGCTGTCCCTCCCACTTGAGTTGTCATCCTGTTTAGCCAATCAGATTCAACCTTACCCAATCATAATCGTGGAGAGCATAGAACTCAAGGAGCACTAGTGTTAGCACGAAAGGCTTGTTTGTACAGCTTAGCAAATCTACTCTCTGAGCTGTGATGCTGTATTAAAACATAATACAGCCACGCAATAAATCTGTTTATATTAACTTATTTTGTAGAAAAAAAGTATGAAATAGTGAGTGAACATGACCACTTAAAACTACACAACCAGCAGTCACTTCCACTGAACTGCAAAAATCCGTCTGGGTAACAAACTGTGCCTGATAGATGAGATGTGTTCATGTTTGTATGTCCATACAATGTATGTTTTAAATGAACAAGGGGAAACAAGGACAATAAATGAATAGTTCTTTGAAACATTGTTTTGTATGGGCGCATAGATTTGTAGCTAGCCGCCTTTTGGAAAATATCTTGCTTAAGGGGGCTGAAAAATCACTAAATTGGCAACACAGGAAGTAAGTCAAACTGCGCAAAAGGTGCGCAGAGCCGTTTTCCTTGAGTCCTGTGCTCTCCGCGTTTGTGATTGGTTGAATGGTAAGGTTGAATCTGATTAGCTAAAGAGTATGACAACCCACGTGGGAGGGGTTGCGCTGCCAGGAGAGTCTCAAAAAACACACACACACACACACACACACACATCCAAGGCGATTCACACGTGATAAACGTGTTCACATAACACGATAAACGTGTACATTTTAAACTTCGAAATATTTGTGTTTGCGAAACGTACTTTATGAGAAAATATGCACATGATTTGCTTTTTGTAAATGTATATTTATACTTGCACTTAAATTAGGTTTTATTCATGTGAAACTGTTTACGCGTGTGTGTATCTTGTTTTACATGTGAATAATTAATGAGACTAAAATCGCTCCATATATAGCTTGAAGACATTGTCACATAAATTTATTTTAATCCATAATTTACTCACCACCATGCCATCTTAAGTGTATATGACTTGCTAGAAAACTACACGTATAATGGCGGCACGTTGGCTTCATGTATCTCAAGGACAAATCTCATTGGTTCTAGCGTGAATTGACATAGAGTATGAGAAGCCAGTATGCTGCCGTTACATGTGTAGTTTTCTCATCTATACACTAAAATATTATTTGTTTTTTGGGGGTTTTCTGGTTACCCTAAAATTTTGAGTTAATTTAACTTAAAAAATATTAGTTAACTCAATGAATTTGATGCAAACAAATATTTTTAAGTTTAAATAACTTTTATTAATAAACATTTGTTTACAGTGTAAACGTTTAAAATCTAACGTGATCTATCTTGGCTAAATACCTCAAAATTGTATTTGTTTTTACTCACAAACATAAAAGTTTTGTGTTTTTTTACTTGTACAGCTGCTTTGATACAGTTCAGATTGTAAAAAGTGCTATATAAAAATAAACTTGACTTGACGTATTCCTTCACTTCGCTTCATTTATTAACCCCCTGGAGTCATATGGATTAGTTTTATAATGGATAAATACGCTTTTTGGAGCTTCAAAAACAGGGGCACTTTCCATTACCAAGCTGCAAAGAGCCATCTTTCAAAATTAATCAAATTGTGTCCGGCTGAAGAAAGAAAGTCATACACCTAAGGTGGCATGAGGATGGGTAAATTATAGATTAAAACTCATTCTGGACGAATGAACTATTTCTTTAAAGGGGTGATTTAACGCTGTTTCATGCATTCTGACTTCTTTACAATGTTAAACGTGTTGTCTTCACATGCTTAACATGGTCAACTTGTCAAAAAACGAGTTGGACGTATTACGTAGTATTTCTGTGCTCGATACACTTATATACAAGCTTTGTATAGGTTTCAGAAAGTTTTTTAGAACACAAAAAAACGTTACGTTACAGCTTTTCTTAGTCCCTTATTGGCCAATTCTCCTGGAAAAGCACGCCCATGGCAAGGCAAAAGAAATAGCCGAAAGAAATAGTCAGCTCAAGCATCAACCGACGAATGATAGGAATACCCGCTACCATCAAGATTGGCTGCGCTGTGGGCCTGCAGCTGCAGCTCGCTACTTTTGCGATAGTGAGAGAAGTTGAGGTGTGTTTGTTTGTTCAAGGCATTTCAATGATGTATGTTATATAAACGGTAGATATAACGCTGGATTTGGAGATCTTTGAACCTGATAGATGGAGCGGTCCCAGCACTTAAAGATGCCGGACATGAACCGCACGCGGTAAGTGAAACTCTGTCATATGTCTGTGTTTTGTTTTCAATCGATGCGTACATGCATAATGTAAACAATACGAACTTATAGTGAATCAAAACAGTTATGCAGGGATAATTTGATGATGTATTGTGTGCTCGTGATTTAGTTCCTCTAAATATTTTATAAATGTGATGAAACTAAATACTCTTCGAAGATACGAAGTATGCAATAACACTCTATAGGTACTCAAGATTAATATGAGATTGGCAGAAACTGCGGACCTTTAAATATCCGATAATGCATAAAAATATCCCAGAAAACACTTGATTTTCTTTATGAAGCTACAGTACAGCTCTGTTACGCAGCAGTAACACTGCCAGCATGAAAGCACAACATGTTTAATATGCACAACATGGCCCTGCTGTCACAGTTTATGTGCTACAGACTCGGAACGTATGAACAGGCCTAATGCTAGACAATTTAAGTAAATATGTGTGTAAAGGGCTATATCATCAAAAGTAAATATATACATTAAAATGCCATGTGCCTACAGCGGATAACTTCTGCTTTTGTGGTAGTAGAGGAAGCAGAATGGGCTACATATAAGATCAGATACTGATCTCTCCTGTGGCGTGTTGGGTGGGCTTTTTCATGGAGAATGGCTGAAGGGGAGCCGTGGATGATTCCCTCAAGGTCAGAACTCACTGCATGGCACGGCTAGAGAGCGTCCATGCCTGGAGGCCTAGAGACTTGTCAAGAATGAAAACTTAAATCTGTCTTTTTATTATATGTGAAAATAATACTCTTATTCAAAATGAAATAGGCATCCTTCTCTGGCAATAACATAGATTATTGTGGCAGCTTTAGAGGACAACACTGTGTAAATATATGGCATTTATGAATGGCAAGTAGATTATGGAAAGATCAATGACCGCCTGCACTGTAAAAAATGACACAGCTATTTACTTAAAAAAATTAAGGTAACAGTATTACACAAAATATTTTTAAGTACTTTAAAGCATATTTTTAACGCAATATTCCACAAATAAATCAAATAAAATTACATGATAAACTTTAAAAAATCAAGAAGAAATACTAATTTGAGCATTGGAGATAACTTCTTGATCTTTTTTAACTTCAGTTTAACATTTATTATTGTTTATAACATATATGATGTACAAGTAAGCTGAGAGTTGACTCAGTACTGACATTAGCAGCATCACTGTTCACTGTGTGAAAAAACAAACAGCTTGCGCTCTCCCACAACCTAAGCACAAGCACCACTCTTCTGAAAGATGGTAACCACGAAACTCAGAAATACAAACAGAATATCTTCTAAATCTTAAAGACAACTGAACAATAAACACTATCAAGTCTTTCATTTTATTCTAAAGCACATAAAGTAGCACTTTTTCACAAAAATGACTCTCCTAATGCTGTCGCATGCAGAGCATGCTGGGAACTCTAAATGCACTGCTCGGTTAGGGAAATTAACTTAAATAATTCATGTAGTTCCACCACAAAATAATTAAATAAAGATACTTTATCCAATTTTAAGTGGGTTGAACATGATAAATTTAAGTTGAATTCACTCAATTATTTGTGCATTTAGAATTCCAAGATATTTCTATCATTTTAACTTAAATTTTGGTTAAAAAAACAAGGACACAATTGTATTAAGTCAAGTTTACTCAATTAATTTCATGAAATCTACTATGACACAGAATCATTTTTACAGTGTGTGGATTAACTTTAAGAATTTAAGTTTTGTTTACACAGACATGCTCGCTATCGGCTTCTCTTGAAGTCATACAGAGAAATATAAAACAACAGCAGGGAAATTTATAGCCATTCAAGTTTGCACTTCAAATGTCTTCAAAAGGTTTTATTCTTAATGATTTTCAGCTTGTATTTCAGTCGAAATAATATTGAAAGATTAATTTACTAGAGAATCAAAACTGTAAAAGATATTAAAAGTGTGATTTTAAACAATGAACATCTTGACCGTAAGTGTCACTTTTCTTGCGGTTTATATTGTTTTACTAATTTAAGTATTCATTGCTAACATGCATCGCTAGCAGTGCGTTGCTAGTTGGTTGCTAGCGTCTACTGAGTGGTTGTAAGGTGGTTATTTACTACCACTGGTCATGTCTTGATAACATTTTGGACAACAGAAATGGCTTTTTTCACTCCTTCAAGCATATGGGGTTGTTTTGCTCATTTTGCATCTGCCAAATGTAACTGCAGTCATTTGGAAAAGTAGATGCTCTAAAAATCATTACCTCAACATATGGGCGACAGTAATAAGGATGCTTGAAATACATGACATTCAATGAGAGCTAGTTTACACAGCAATGGTGCATTTCTGTGAGTAATTTATAAGGAAAATCTCAACACTCCAATTAATGTTCACAGTACTGCATGCTCTATATATTTATTATACAAAACTAATGAAATCTATATACATAATATATAAGTACATCTACTGGCTGAGAGGAGAATGTTGATAATCTCCTGAGGGGTTTTACACCGAATGTTCATTATTTCAACATCTTGTTTTGTCTGCTCCATTATTCCCTCACTGTCTATACTGTAGGCAAATTAGCTGTAAACTTTAACAACATCAGCTCAATAAAGCTTAGCTTTAAAACCAACACTTTCAACGACTCGCACAAACTCCACATAATCGTGTGCTAATTCTTCAGAACAAACATGCAGCCACACAAAAATATGTTCATAAACAGATTGAGCGTCTGATCAATAAAGCTATTTGAGTTTCGGTTTAACTTCAACATGTTTTCCTGGCGAAAATGATTCCATTATTGTTTCTATTTCGATGCCCGTGACCCTCCTCTTTGCCTCAGTGTCACATCTGATCAATCCTGGAGTTATGGGCCAATGCTCAAGTGTTCTCGACGCCCATAAAGATTCCCTTAATGGATCTGTTCACTGGAGAAGAAGCCGCTGTAGAATCTGATCTGTGTTCTGGATGGTGCTTCTACAAGGATGCCTTGTGTAGTTGTGAATACTTCCGAATTTCTTTGCATGTCACTTAATACGTTGAAGATAATATGATGTGCAGGACCGTTCACACCAAGAATGATATCTATAGCGATAACTATGTTAGCATCCAAACCAACGGATTACAACCTTCTTCTTAGCTCACATGCTGCAGTTTCGCATTTTAAATGCGTGAGCCCTTTAAACTGTAATGGTTTCTGATTGGCTGTTATTGTTTTATCGTTCATCAACTGGGAAAAAAATCTGTATCAGTATGTGTTCCCTCTGTATTATTATCATTATACACTCAAAAAAAAGTGTAATTTTAACATGTTTTTGAAATGCGTTAAAAATGTACACAGAAAAGTTGGGTGTAAATAAACATGAAAAACGTGTAATTTTACTGTTTTTTACTGGAATTTTTTTCTGGTGCCCCACCCGACGGAATATTACTGTTTTTTTAACAGGTATTTTGTTAAAGGAGAAGTTCACTTCAAAATTTGCCCCCATTGACTGTTCATAGTAGGAATAAATATTACTATGGAAAGTGAATGGGGGCAAATTTTGTAGTGAACTACTCCTTTAAGTGTAATTGTGTTGTGGATTTGCCATTCTGTAACATTTTTAAAATTATCTTTTATAGTTCATCATTAGTTATCATTCATGCTTTCCTGTGGCTCAGTGGTTAGAGAACGGCACTAGCAATGCCAAGGTCATGGGTTTGATCCCAAGGGATTGCACATAGTCAGAAACAAAATGTATAATACAATGCAATGTAAGTCGCTTTGGGTAAAAGCATCTTGCCAAATGCGTAAATGTAAATGTCATGGTGTAAACAGATCTTAGGCCAGATATTCAAATTGTAAAAATTCCCCTCTAAGTAAATGTAGTTTTTCAAGTTTTAAAGGTACAATGTGTAGTTTTTTAAAGGATCTATTGACAGAAATGCAATATAATATACATAACTGTCTTCAGACCTTATAAAATGAAGCATTATGTTTTTATTACCTTAGAATGAGCTATTTCTATCTACATACACATACCCTTACATGGAATTCGCCATGTTGTTTCTACAAAATCCCGAAAGGGACAAACTTCTCTACAGAGTACGCTTCGCAAATACGTTATCTCCTTCGGCAAAGAAGCGAAAGCTTGATCAAATTTTAGTCAGGTATCAGCCACCGTAGTGTTTTGAAACGGAGGGGGGAAGTAAGCCGTTGGTTGCAATTCGCAACCTCACCACTAGATGCCGCTAAATTTCATACACTGGAACTTGAACAAAACCATTATCACAACAGCAGTATATGAGTACACATATACAGTGTGCTGACTGCTAAACCTCCAGCAATGATGAGTTTTTGATCATGGAATGATACTGCAGTACTGAAGCTTACAAGCACATAAGTTAAAAAGGAATGAGCATACATCCAGCCCAGAGGTGTAGTGCATTGATTGAGACAAACTTCACACTAATGCGAGTAAATTAGAGGGAGAGCTGCAGTCATGACTGTATAATACTCACAGCACAACGGCTTGTTACAGCTGATTAATAGAGACAACCACACACCATCCGTTAACAGCAATGCAGGAAACTGTGTCAGAGGAGAAACACTGCAGGTGGCCAAATTGCAACTATCTGTCTGCAGCCAATAGCATGTTGAACAAAGACAGTGGACAGTTTATTGTGGACGCTACCGCTGTGAGTTTCTGTAAAAGGCTATTGTTTTTTTTTTAATTAATTTCGTGTGATTTTTTTAGTGATATAGTGTATTTAGTTTGTTACTGCAATGGTTTTGTTAGTTGCAGTTTAGAATTTTTATTGTATTTAAAACTAACTTAATAATATCAATCATCAATCAATATTCATCATCCATTCTTTAAAATGTAACACTCATCTGCTTTGCTGTTTGTCAAAACAAACCATAACCACATGTTATGGTTTCTAAAAGTTCTAAATGTCTAGCTTCCTTTTTCAAAGCTTAGATGTCCAAATTCTTTTCAGGGGCACTGCATTTAAAGTGTGCTTATACCGATTTTAAATGGAAAGTTCTTGGCGTTACGTGGTAATTAGCATGTTCGTGATGTCATCACGCTGTACTTGCGTTTACTCTCGGAACTTGCTGTATTTTAATACAACTCAATGCCCAATAAAGCCGTTGTCGTTTATATTTATTTATATATTTAATGTTTCTGTTGTCAGACATAAAATAATAATTAAAGACAAATGTTTATGTTCATATGTCTAGTCAGTAACAATGACAGGTGATTGTAAACAGTGTTTTGTACTCACTCACGCACAAGTAAGTGTGTGTGTTTGGTCGTGAATGAGCTGCTTCTGCCGCTCACTAAACAGAGAAGACACCAAGAGAGACATTTTTCCACACACTGAAAGTTAAGGTTTATCCAAAAACACGCTTTTCTGAAGGTAAGAACTCTGTAAACACCGCACCACTGCGCGCCTTTGCGTGTTTGCACGCGACGTGGGGGTCTGTGACAGATGCTGCACCGCATGCACGTTTTCCAAAACGGACCAGGCATTGTAAGTAAGCTAATGAATGGGAAACACACGTCCCTTTGTGATCATGTTCAGGGCAGGGATAGTAGCCTACGCTTGACCTGATTTTGCCAAGTGGTTGATGTCCTCAGGACAACATATTTTGTTGACCTAAGGACAACATTTTTATAAATAAAACCCACACCAAACCCCAACCCTAACCATAACGTACCCCTAAAATCAGAGGGAAATGATAAGTGAAAGACAATTGTCTAAAAGGACCTAATCCTGGTTGGAAGATTAAACTAAAAATAAACTGTAAACTTATTTCTTTTACAGAAATATCCATCACTTTGTTCATCACTCTTGAAACGACCTGTACACAAATTAATCTAACCCTCCTATGTACATAACAACAGCAGTCTATTTATTTTGTGGTCCATACCGGTTGATCAGTATGTAAATTACAATATGAAACACGTATAATGTAATTTAGTGGCGGCAGGAGCTGCGCGCTGCCAGTTTGTGTACGGTCAAACAAAACAATGTGCACAGTTATCACGAACGCGAGTGCGCATTCAGGAAAATGTCGTGTTCGGCAAGACGAGGCGTGAGGCTTCTGTGGAGTGCGCGTGCAGTCAACCATGTGTTCGGCAAAGACACGGCGCGACGCGTCGGTTGAGTGCGCGTGCAGTCATGGAAACCGATGTGTCCGGCAGGTAAAGGTGCGGCATGTTTGTGGAGTGCGTGTTCACTGCAGTGGTGTAAAGTATTGGAGTAAATGTACTTAGTTACTTTACTTAAGTATCTTTTTGGCTACTTTGTAGTTGTACTGAGTATTAAAGATATTAGCAACTTTTACTCTCTACTTAACTACATTTTTGAACAAGTATATGTACTCTTTACTCCACTACATTTGTAATGACTAATGCAATTACACATTACATTTTGCATGACACCTATCTTATAATTAATATTGCCATTCACAGGGCAATGAAGGTACTACAATCTTGTGGATTTTGCCATAACTTACAAAAACTTGTCAACATGGCTTCTTTATATGAATATGAGTGCAGTATCAGGTAGAAGTCAATCGCTGGCGGTTTACACACGGTTAGCCCTTACCCGCTATTTCTACAGTAATATATTGGCAACACTGTTGCCAGCTAGTTACTGTAGGTCACACATCTACAAAAGCTCTTATTTTTAAAACTAACTCTTCCTAAATGTGCTCTAAACATGTTTGCTCAAAATTTGACCATATGGTGGGACTATTGCCATGAAGTGATGTAAACCAGTAAAAAGAATGTATAGTATTTCAATTTTCAAAAGTGGTCTCACACTATATAGACAAAATATTAACCTTAGAATGAGTCGGACACAGAGAAATGAACAATTCACATATGAATCTCAACAATGGTGACAATCAACTGAACAGCTTCATGCTGCAATGCATGCTGGGTACATAGTACAAAACTCATTCATGATTGTTTGTCACCATTGATGAGGTTTGTATGTCAAGTGTCTAACTGTGTCTCAATTGCAAAGAAAGATTTTCTGACAGAGATCTTTCCATTATAACATGTAATCACTTTACCAAACATATCTTAATAAATCTTAATGCTATATTATTATTATTTAATGATTGAATTCTTTCAGATGTATTTTCAGTTACTAAGCAAACATAAAGTTGTGGTTCCTGTAAAGTCCCTTTCAGTGTTATTGTATAAGTGTACATTTTAAAGCTACAAGAAAGTCAAAGAGTCCAACCAAAGCAAACACTGATCGCCATAATGGTGACTTAAAACATAATTGAACCACTATGAACTAGAGTTAAATCTCAATAAGATCTTACACAGATGACAGAAATAAAGTGAAAGTGGTGTCTGTAATATGTGAAGATGTTATTGATGTTTGTGTTTAATTCTCCTCTGGTGAAATCTTGACAGATTTATTGTGTTCATCTGTTATTTACACTTGTTCATCTAAGACTGTGTGACTTAAGTGCGTTAATAGATTCTTTAATAATGTATCTTCAAACAGCCATTGCAGTAGTTTACTGTAAAACACCTACAGTAACTAGCTGGCAACAGTGTTGCCAATGTATTACTGTAGAAATGGCAGGTAAGGGCTAACAGTGTATGTGAAATGAGGACATGACTGCAGCTGGCGATGAGGCCCAAACCAGCATGTCCAGTGCAAAAAGGCTTTGACTTTTTAATTCTACTTAACATTATTTTATTTATCTGTTATATTGAAGAGACCTTTTTGAAGGACTTTGGTTTACTTATGAGCACTTGAGCTTAAATGAGACTTAGGGTGTTTGTAATGACGTAGGTTATGGTGTCGACCATGATTTGTTGCAATTTTGAGGTGTTCAGTCTTATTATGATTTAAGAAAATAAATGCGATTGCTCACCTCACAAATCAACTGTTTCTAGTTTTTCACTGATGTGTCTCTTAAGTGTTGAGGACTAGTGCTGCTTTGAGCCTACATTCAGTATGAGTAAAATACTCAAGTACTGTTAAAATCAGATACTCAAAGACTTTTACTCAAGTCGTTTTGAATTGGTGACTTGTAACTTGTAATGGAGTAATTTTCACTGCAAGGTATCTGTACTTTTACTTAAGTATGGTTTTCAGGTACTCTTTACACCTCTGGTGATTCACAGTCTTTGAAAACGATGTTTTCAGTGATTAAAGAATCACGTTTCTGTTTGGTCTGTGACATCCTTAATGGGAAACGGTCGCGCAAGGTTCCTCACAGCTTTTGGCCACGCCACGCCTCACACCAGAACCGTTTTTCGAAACGTATAAATTGCTCACGGTTCGAATTATTTAAAAAAAACAGACCCGGTTCTGGATAAGAACCGGTTCTTGGTTCCCAACCTTAATTATGAGTGATTCCAAGAAAATATAATGAATCAATATATGTGGTAGCCTACATCAAGACCTACATTTCTACATTTTATGCAGCAACGATACTTGAAATGTTTGTGGACTTATAGTTAGGTTTCATGTAACAAAACATGACTTGTAAGACACAGCACCAATATAGCACGCTATATGGTGTGAAAATCTGATCGTACGGGGCGACCAGAGACGTGAGTTTATATCATCGGTCTCTGAGGCGACGTGTGTGTGTACAGCGAAGTCCTAACCATAAATTACCTGCCGTTATAGACTCTTTATCATCCGCTTACTGTGGTCACCTGACAGAATTCCAATGGTCACTCAGCACAGCAAATTTCCCATTCAGCCATGATAAAACCATGAAATGTGGGGTCCATATTTCCTCTGTTAAGAAATCTCCTGTACCACATTTCACAGACTGTTAATCTCCATCGGCCCAACAAATACATTGAGATTGTGGCCCGCAGAGAAAGAGCGAACTAAATTTGTCTATAGATTCAATTAGCAGATGTAATTACAGGCCATGTTAAGTGATTTATATCACTATGATTGCAGCACCTCATTTTTAATCCTTTCTTATATTGCTTTGCTTTATAGAAACGATACAAATAGATATGTTATGAAAGCGAATTTTATTTCATAATGTTATTTTTATTTTAAGCATGTACAGCTGCGGAAAAAGTAAAGAGACCATTTAAAAATCTTCATTTAATTAGCATTTCTGTGTCTGTTGATTTTCAATAAAATCAAACCTCAGGAGAGACAAAGTCATCCAACAGCAATGTGGAAGACTGACAGCAAACTATGATAAAAATCAAGGTTATCACATAAAAAATTTAACTTTTCCTAAATACATTATACAAATACAAAATATTACTGTTGTCTTGCTTAAAAGTGAACATGAACTTGTTTTCTTTGCAGTATTTGAGGTCTGAAAAAGACCTTTTTTCTGTCGTTTCTCCAGTTTTCATTTTCTGCAAATAAATGCAAAAAAACCTGTCATTTTACCTGGACACATATTTATAGTAAATTTTAATTGAAATGATCTCTTCATTTTTTTCTGCGGCTGTATATCTAAAATTCATCTCATTGTCAAAAAGTAACTAAAATAACCTGAATTCCCCCGACTTATTCTCAATCTTTCCAGGGAGAAAAATGTCAAATTTTGAGGAGAATTCATAGCCATCTAAGGTTTAACCATGTATTCATTCCTACAATGCACATGATTTACTGCAAATAACACACTTTATTACAAAGGTGTAAAATCTTTCTTCAATCTCCTACCTGAATATGTTTTTTATATATAATGGACTGAATTTCTGCTCACTTTTTTATTGTCATATACAAATACTACCTAAACAGATGTTCATAATTTGCATAAAATAACCATTTACAATAACTTGCGCTTTTGTGTTCATTTCTACTCCCTGTAAATTTGTAATATCTGCACTTCTGACTGTCAAGAGGTGCATCATCCAATCCAGATGACATATAATTAAGTAGGAAAAAAAGATTTTTAAACCATTTTAAAGAATTATTATCATTATTATCAAATGTGGCATTTTCGAGAAAATAGCTGAAATGCTGCTGAGAGTCACTGGAATATAATTGAGGCTAATCAATGAGTGTTAATTACAATTAGAGCAAAGACCCCTACCGCTAATATCATTATCCCGCGGACCGCTGCTAACTGTGAACCAAAAAACCAAAAGCCCAATCCCACATGTTCCAAAAGTTTCCAAATCAGTTTTCTTATCACAGCTAAACATTGATCTATCTCCAGGTCTCCCCAGTTGTTTCCAGACTGATTACATTTTCTTTGCTCTAATGTTTTTAAAGTAAAAGGGGTTTCACCGGGGCTTGCCAGGGAACTTCAGACAAGTGACAAATCATGTTGTTTAGATCTATTGTGAAGTTTGGGTTTTGTCTGATTGACTGTATTTCTGTAATCAAGTGATACGGAGCCTGAAGATCCAACATGAATTACCCATAATTACTTGCAGGTGAAAGGCAGGTAGCAAAGATTGCAAGTTAGGGGGGGTGGAGGGGGTGTTACGTTGGGAAGCAATCATGACGCCTATTCCTTATCCATTTGGAAGGCTTCCCCACCACAGTGGGAAGTTTATCAGACATTTACAACCACCAATAACATTCATACATCTATCAATAGCAGTGAATCTCAGCAGTGTTTAACATTTAACTTGATTATTTATTATTCATCAGCTCTGATTGGGTGAGCCAACGATCACTGGGTCACGCCCCTCCTCTGATGTCACGGTATTGCTCCGTTGTGGTTAAATTAACTCTACTGTATACCTTGGCATTTCTGTACGGCTTTAGAAACCATAAAAGAATAGATTAAACAAGAAAAGGGAATAAATGAGCAGCAAGATTTGGGCATTCTTTAAAACCGTCTAGCATTTTAATGTAACATTGCCTAATTACGCATACATTATAAGACTCAATGCTTGACATTGCATCTCTTGGGAGTGACTTAGGTACCCAAGCGAATTGCTTCCGCTCTTTAACATCCGATTGTTAAAATTAATGAACAATAACAATCGGCTCACACAAATATAAAATCATCCAGGGCCAACATCAGCGGACATTGCGGTTCCACAGGTTTAGATATACAAATAACACTATTTCTGCATTACTGTAAAATATTTTCCCCTTATAAATATTCAGCATATTTGCCTGTTGTTTCATTGTTTTATTTCTCTCTTTGTTTGGTGAGGTTAAAGGTCAAGTGTATGAAATTTAGCTTGTATGTTTAGGGCTACTGTAGAAACAACATGGCGAACTCCATGTAAGCTGACCAGCGGTGTATGTAGATAGAAATAGCTCATTCTAAGGTAATCAAAACATAACGCTTCATTATGTAAGGTCTTTGTACACCTCTGAAGACATCGTTGTGTATATTATATTGCATTTCTGTCAATAGATCCTACAAAAAATTACACATTGGAATTACACACTGCTCCGGGTGTACGTGTGTTCACGACTTGCTGTGCGTGTGTTCACTACTCTCTGGATGGGTTAAATGCAGAGGTCACATTTCAATAGGTCAAATAGACAAATAGGTCACTTTCACTTATTTAAAGCATAAAAAAGACACTTCTACTGTAAAATTACTGAAAAACAATCAAGGTCTTTCCATTTACTGTAAAGGTTCGAGTCCACAGAGCTTGTATTGAAATACAGTAGAGAACATGAGCAAATGTTGCAGACTTTGTCCTAATTTGTTCTTAATGCACTTCCTGTGGAGCCAAGCAAAATAGTAGCTAAATTCGCAGCTAACCACCGCCCCCCGTGAGACCTTTCTGTCCTGTGCTTTATTCTTTAATATTTGAGCCGACATTGATGCTGTAGCAGACTCTCATCAGATGAAGCGCTGCTTATCTTTAAAGAGTTGCAAAACACTGTAATCGAATATCTTCAGTTGAAAATGATTCTTCTGTGAGCCGAGACAAGCACATGAAAGAAAAGTAAGGGAATGAAAGTTAAAGTTTTTCAGAATGAGTTCTTTAAGTCCTGTAAGTCTTCAAAGCAGGAATGTTTTATAAAAAACAATTTAGTTGTCATATGCATTTTTACGTATTTGTGCATATTTCTTCAATTGGATTTAAGTTGTATCAAAGCTGCATTTCATAGTAGAACTTCTTAACCTAATCCATGAGGATGGGTCCGACATTTTTGTTTAACAACTTTATTTTACTATATATTGTGCTGTCCAAAATTGCTATTATCTTCACAAATTATAAAGGGGTTTAGCTTTGATGTCCAAACACTGTTTTATGAAATAAATGGTGTAGCAACATTAATACAATTTGTGCAGTACAATTTACAACATGTAAAGCCCTACAAAGATCATACAAAGAGGTAGCTTTTCTCAAGTTCATGGCTGAACCTAGAAAAAAAGCCATTGAAAAGCACATGGTACAAATGTGTTAAGATCAATATGTTGATCTATTCTTTACCTCTGTACTGTATACACTCTTGTTTTTATTTCCTGTGCAATCTTTCCTGTAGATCTTGCTTCAGTGCAGAGAGAAAAAGTCGGACACAAAAAGCTAGACTTCAATTGAGATGTATCTGTGATGTTCTTAGGTAGTACCTGGTTTGTCACACGCTAAAGGCTAATTCACATTGATCCAACAAACACTGACATTCTAGTTTAGAGTGAATGAGTATGTTGGCATTTGTTGGATAGGTGTGAAATAGCCTTAACAGATTCCATCCTGTTTGATTATGTAAGGTTTGTGTTCTGTTTAAGTCTTTTGTTTTGAAGGTTGTTGTGTGTTATATTGTCACTTCCATTTGTAGTCCTGTCTATGGTTTTTGTAGTTCTTTCACTTTTACTGGCCTTATTCTTATCTAGTTGTTCCTTTTTTCAGTTGTGAAATATTCTAGTGTTCATTTTTTAGGAGAATAACTACAGAATAACAGGAATAACTACAGTGACGATTTTCACTATGACTTTCTAACGCTGGAACGTCCATTAAGAGGAACAGCTTTATGCTACGCTGCTTTAAAAACGCTACGAAAATACAGTTATTAACGTTAAAACAGCATAATTATACCAATTTTTTTGTGGCTTGGAATGACAGGTGCTTTTACTCATATCACTGCACTGTACAGTATATTTAAAGGAATTGCAATTCGAGTTGATCGGATGTACGTATCGGTGTCATTTAAAGTGCCGTTTACCCCAGGCTCACTCTCTGCTGTCAAGGCATAAGTCTGTAGTCATATTACACAGCAGGAGATCAAAGGATTGATTCTAAGCTAAGATTCATAAAAGGAGACAAGGGTATTTATCTAAGCATTAGAGTGACAGGATTTGCCTGACCTCAGAACGTTCACGAATTCCCAGTGAGGCCCACCAAAGCTTACACGCTAATGCGGACGGTTGGCGTCAGTCCAGGAACACTTGGAATAAAATCCAGAAACACAGTTCTAAATAGCCTTGTTCTCACTGCAGTCCATTGGTGAGGCAGAGTGAATGTAGGGTAATGAAGTGTGGCTTAAGGAAAATCATCGGGGAGAAAAATGAATGTACACAGACATGAATAATCACTTTACAGGAAGCTCAGCGAAGCTCTCTGGAGAGGCCGCCCTGATCAAACAGGCCCAAAACAACCGTGAAGTCAAGCACTTTTTCAAAAATGAGAGGGAAAAACAAATATTCCCACCACCAGCATCAACATTTTAATGCTGGAAATTGTGCACTAATGTGGCAAAAACTAAAGGTAATTTTACAGAGGGTAATGTTATATATAACATCGACATTAGGGCTGTGCGATTTGGGGAAAATATCTAATTGCGATTTTTTTGACAGACATTACGATTGCGATTTGATTTGCGATTTAATTTTTCTAAGTCAAGCTCCAGCTCAATATTGTCAATAGTGTGAAGCACAGTATGGGTATAGTTACCCTGCTAAAATAAAACAATAAAAACCATTACAGAAATTCTAATTGTTTCCATTAAAACCATTACAAAATTCCTTTTGTAGTGTGTTTTGGGCACTATTCAAATAGGAATTACTGTTGTTCTATTGGTTCCCAGCTGCCAGATTACATCACATCAATAAAATCCAAATACCAGTGTACATTATTATACTATTATTAGTATAGTATAAACACCATGCACTGTGCTGTGTTTGACCTTTTTTGTGTTTTTCAGTTTTTCTTATTTTCTCCTGTAAAGCTGCTTTAGAACAATGCACATTGTGAAAAGCGCTAAATAAATACAATTGAACTGAATTAAATCATTAACACTATACAGTAGGTATAAATTGTACATTAAGCAAAACTGTTATACCCAAAGGGGTAAAAGTTTCAACATATCCTCCAACCCATATGACTGTATAGGGCACATGTCCCTTCCCTCAAATATAATACAGGAGTGTTTACTACACTAGCGCCTCTAACAACAACAGGCCGTTCACCTGTTTTGTGGGATTTGATGTCCGTGCTAATTGGAAGTTACTGTAACTTACTTTGTTGGTAGAGAATAATTGGTTCGATCCCAGAGAACACATAATAAACTACTAAAAGCATACCTTGAATGCACTGTAAGTTATTTATCCACAGCTTTTGCCAAATACATACATGTAAAAGCAGATTTTGCGAATTTATAATTGTAAAAACGGTGGGTAAGGGAGCGTGTCAAAAGTTTAGACATTATGTATAAATGTACACACATTTTAAAACGCAATGCTCTATCAATGAAGGTACAGGAGCTTTGTGAGAACTTTATAAATTAGAAACCTTTGACTAAAGTGACTGGTTTTTTCGGAGGCCTTTTAAATGCATAATAATGAATATTTTGCCTGTCTGCTGCCTTTGGTATGATCTTGTGATTTTGAAGATGAACAGGAAGGCTACTGGATATGACTCCAGGTATTAAAGTACCAGTGCAATTAATTACAGACATATTGTAGTTTGCAGAAACGGCGGCATGTCTCAGGTCAGACTATAACAGCTGTCCCAGGAGGGTTATAGGCAAACAGTTTTTTTTCCACTTTCTCTGCACACTGTGTCAAATAACTGCACAAGCAAAAAGCTTTAATGCCTTTGAACGCGTTATAATTTAACTATTTACTCACCCATAACTCGTAATCTCTCTGCACCGACTACCACCTCATGGTCGTCCGCAGAGAATAGAAGCTTTCCTGTACTCGATTTCACCTCCAGCATCTTACCCCGTGCGTGAACTCCCCGAGAACCTGTTCCAGATGACAATTTTTTTAATTTTAGTGCTTTTCAGTTACAAAGACGATATTCTTGTTAAATTATGCATCAAAATGATGCTCCTTTTATGTTTTGTCCCTTTGCACAAAAGCCAGTTAACTCTAGGACTATGTTTTACAAATATTTAACATTAACCTGTCATAGTGGAGGGCACAAAGCAGAAATGAATTATACATACTTAAGTTTACTGGTCTCAGTTGGCTCATATTTTAAATATCTTTGATACAAGATCATTTTAAAATCTTTAATACAAGATAAATGTACTTTAAAAAGATGATATATTAAATAGAACATTAATACAGATTATGCATATTGACTTTGGTTATTAATTTATTATTATTTATTTTTATTATTTTCGAGCATGTATTAAACTAAATAAACTAAAATGAAACGTGAGTTTTAAACTAAATGTAAAGTAGTTCATATGCTTTGTCCTTGAAAAAAAAACGATATAATTTTGACCTTACTGGAAACACACTCTAAAAAAAAGCCGTAAAAATAGAGCACAATATACTGTATTAATATGAAGGAATTTTCCGTGTTCACTTTTACAGTTGTTTTACCTGTATTTTACAGTTTGCACTGCATTCATTTGCATTTTAGCATTAATGGAAATGTCCGTAAAATAAAGGAAAATGTACTGGTAATTTTCTGCCAGTACTTTATCAGTTTTTTCACGGGATTTTTTTTACAGTGCACATCTACACAATCTTAGACAAACTTACACATTGTTTCTCTTTTTAATGATTGTTATTTTAAGGATTTTAAACTAGAAACACAACAACCACAGATGAAGAAACTATTTTTTCCAGTAAAAGCAACACGTTCGAATTTCATTACTGCAACACATTCTTCTCCTCAAACTTTCACTTAATTCAATTTTGTATACAGTTATTGTAACACAGTGACTCGAGTGGAAGTCACTTAACTAGTCCATTTAGGCGAAATTACTTTTCATTAAAATACGGCCTCGCTATTACGCTATTAACCAGGACTTAATAGTATATGCATTCATGCACATGCAATTACGTCTATGTAATGAAGTCTCTAGTGACAGTTATAAAGGATTTATCATGAGAGAGATGAGACTAACAATCTGGCTATCAAAGAACCTTTTAACTCTTTCAAAATAGTCATTTAACCATCTGTCCTATAAAGTCTAACATTAACTGCCTGGCTTCATTTTCCCTCTATGAGTGGATTGGTTCACAGTCGCCCCTTGAGTTCAGTGAATATTCATTTCATGCTATCTACTCTAAAATAATGGCCCTGCGTACGAAATTCATTCAGTTTTTAGACTGCGAAAACTTGGGGAGCAGCACAACCGTAATTCTAACTAAGACGGTTAAATGAGGGTTTTCAGAGACTCGTAGCGCAAAGTCTGTTTGTGTTACACATGGGAACGCGAGTTTTTGCGGGCTTACCTGCAATGAGCTGAGATACTAACTGCTTCTTCTCATTGAGGATGTTGACAGAAACATTCTTAGAGGATTGCAGGAACAATGGACTTCCCTGACATGAAAAAGATGACAGAAAACATTAATTTGTTTAATGCTAAAATTAAATATTGTAACTTTTGCACCCTTGGCTGTTTTGAAAAATGGGTATGCATATGAGTGTACAAGTTGACCCTCGTGCAGTATACTGTGCAAACTCTACCAAAAGATTTGAATGTATGTTTAGGAAGCACGGTGTGAGTGTCTGAGATGATTTACAGTAAGTGCAGTGGTCTTCTACAAGAATCATGCATTTTAAAAACAGCAAAATCTGAAGCATCTGCAAGATATTGAACATGATCAACAAAACGATATTTAACGTCACAAGATTGCATTCGCAACCCATTTGGCATCTGTAATGTGAGTTCGAAATGAAACATAATTTTTAACCAGAAAATTTAGCATCTACTCCACCTTCCTCAAATCCAAGCAGTGCCCATTAGATTTTTTTTTGTGAGACATGGAGCCTGAAGGTCAGGTTCACCTTAGCCGACATTGTGCTGTAAATTATACATCTAGTAAAGCAAATAAAATGTATTGTTGTTTATTATTATTGGTGTAATCTTTATTGCCTTATCGGTTACTCTCATTAAATTACTGTCTTAATAAAAAAAAGGAAGACAATTAAATGTCTAAATAGCTTATTGGCTATAGACCACTTCGCGATCTGCAAACGCTGGCCCTGAAGCACTTCCGTGTTTTTTATTTTATTTAGTTATTTTAAATCGTGCATATACAACTAAATCTTAAAGATAATCATTTAACATTTTGATTTGGTTATAATTGTTCCGTTGGTTGTATTTTGTTCAAACGCTGTGTAGTGTTAAAAAACTTAAACAGGAAGTTCTTCTGGACCAGCGTTGTTTACTTCTTATAACCCATAGCACACATGCCCTGTAGATGACGCTGACCAAAAAGCAAAGTCATTTCAGAGTTATGATATTTGGAAAGATTATAAAGACAAATACTTTTTTTCTGGTATAACGTGCACCGCTGAACCGTGCAGAATAACAACAACAGGAACATGCATTCATTAAAACAAATAGGGTTTTGATTTCATGTCTGCTGTAATGAAAGAGACGTTTGTTTGCATACGGCTGTTTCGTGAGTTGATACAGATATCTTTCTTGATCTCCAGAACAATATTTTATGCTCCAATTGCCTCTTTAATTAAAGATAGCGCAATACTATTGTGTCTCATATTAAAAGCTGTATAATGTAAATTATGTATTGTTTCTGCTGCTCTTATTTCACTCGAGTGTAAACGCTTCCTTTGTAGATGCTCTTGATTATTTTGACAACATCTGTTTTCTTCAGGAAATGAGGTCAGAAACAGAAAAACGTGTTTATGTTGTCGTGTGTCAGATTAATTAAGTGAAAATGATGAAAATGACTAAATCATGATGACAGTCAAAGTAACACAAAAGTACAGTAATCGTTGTAGTCTCTCTGCTTTTTGGTGCTATATCAGTCCCTCTTGCTTTACTAAAATTCGTAATGAAATGATGAAAATTCCTGAAGTGAATCTTTTATTCCTGCTGCAGTGAATGGGAGTTTACTTGCATCGCCAATCCCAGCAGGCATTGCTATTCCCCTCATCTCCTCCCTCTCTTTCTCTCTCTCTGTCTGTCTTTCACTCTATCCTCTCTCGCCCGTGCTAGACAGATGAGATAACAGTAGCACCCGACGCATTATCAAGCCATCCATCCACTGCCGGCCGAGTGATATTATTACGTCCGGGCGTCACGAGAGAGAGAATGTATGTCCTCTTTGCTATCGCACCAGCGCTGTAGCCACAAGCCCTGACGTGCACTTACTGGTCTGGACTGGATTTCTTTGGCATACAGCGGCTGAAGAAATTCTGAATCGCCTTCCAGTTTCAGGCCTCTATCCGTGATGCGCAAGTGGCCCATGCCGTCCTGCAGAAAGAGACAGAGACACATTCAATGGATTAATGAACTTTTTAATATCAATGTGTTTCGTAACATTTTCAGAAATGCATTCATCTTGATATCATATTTTTGACCTTTGCAATGCGTTACTAAAAATGTCGTTTTGGATGTTGTGAATGGATGTGAATTTGATATTTTTAAGAAGGGAGGTAACGATTCACTCAGCTCGCGATGCGATTCACGATACTGATCTTACAATGCCATTCTTTCATGTTTTTTACAAAATGAGTCGAGACAAATTAGAACTGACTTTTTATAATTTCTCAAATGCTGCACATTTCTTTGTAAAATAAGATATCTCATGTCAAATAACAAAACTAAACTGCAATTTTAAAACAAATTCCAAATCAAATAAAAAATGAATAATACAACAGTATCTTTAATACAAACAAACTAAGACTGTAAGTCTGTGCTATTCCAAACTTGGATTTTTTGCTTTTTTAAGAAATATCAGCATATCCACCTTAACCAAGTTTGCAGTAAACACTGCGACCCCTTCTGTTCAAAACATGTATTGCGATTCATTTAACATCTCATCCGACATCCCTATTTTTAAGTTGCTTATCAGATGTTTGTACACAGAAGTAATATACTGCATGTGTACTGTGCTCATGTGTGGGGGATGAATGACGTAAAGCATAACAAAACAACAATACGTGAGAGATCCCTTAGTGTAACCATAACTCTGACTGCACTTCAGCGAGGAATCAACAAATGAAGAGAAAAGAACAACTTAAAGGACTATAGCACTAATATTTCACATCATATTCCATGTGACTCAACATTAGGTGCATGGAAATGTGTTTTGATTGGGTTCCAATGGCTCAACTTGTTGTTTTAACATTACTGGTAAACATACTGCAAGACTGGACGCTTTGAAGTCAGAAGGCTTTAATGCTGAATGTTCCTCCTCACATCACATGTTCTCATCACCATACTTACCTCTCACATCAAAGGATCACAGTGCCTGTCACAATTGTACCCTGCTTTGGTCTGAGAACTTTTTTGGCCCACTTATTCTCTTTTCTCTATTCCTTTATCTCTGTGTAGTATGTACTGTATATTTGAGATATTCTCTAACTCAGTTTTAGCTGACAGCTATATAATGCATAATCACTTTAAAAGGAAATGTACATTTTTAAGGAATGGTCTAGCTTGCCTAATTTTTGCAGTGATGATGTGATAAACAAGGATAAACAAATAGAGGCGAGAAATAAACCCAGCTGCATTTTTCCTGACGCATGTGGAAACATACTGTACGGTATATTGACTGTAACTGTTAAAGGAACAGTTCTCTCAAATATGAAAATTCTCTCAATTTACTCATTCTCATGCCATGTACTGTATATGACTTAGTTGTACACAAAATAATCATTTTATATTAAATTGCTATCTTATACAGGGCTCATGATGGCGAGTCAGTTTTTTCACTTCTCATTGGTTCTTGCCTTATTGGTCAAGTCTTGAGTCAAGCAAGGAGAACTTAACTTTTAGAATTTAGCGCACTGAACTGTAGTTTACTATATGTTTAATGCAATTAATGATTTTTTTGCTGCCTTAAAGTTTTATTTACAATCAGATTGACTTTACAAGTCATTACAAATGATTTTAAATGTTGACACTTTTACATTACTTAAATGTTGCAAAATGTTTGACATTTTGTTTACATACAGTTATATGTTTATATGAAATGAATTGTAAAGCCAATTTGATTGTACTTAAGGCAAAAAAAATCTAAGGATATCGGCGCTTTCCATCCGAAACCTTGTATCTTCATATTTTGTGATTTTTTTTGTTGTTGTCATAAACCATGATTATTAGTCACTCTTTATGTTTGTCACGGGGTTTTGCAAAAATCTTTATAAGGTATCACAGAGTGCTTGTCATTTTTGAAAGCACAATATTTAATCGTTTTCAATAAGAGTGACCAAAGGGGAGAATGTGGACACAAAAGGTTTTGGAAGGTCAGGAACAATATGCAACATATTGATGACTAAATAACCTCAAAACATTAATTTCTCTCTCAAATGTATCAGAAGACATTTAATAACCTACTAGAGTTATTTGTATGATTTTAATTATGGATATACTGTATGTGCTTTTTGGGGAACAACATGACAGCATTTTAACAAAATGATTTGTTTGTGTTCAGTTAAAAATATACATCTGGGATGACATGAGCGGGTGAACTATTTCTTTAAGAGGCGTTACACAAACTCAGTTTTCTAAGAAAAGAATTAAGAGTTATGAATGGCGTTTCATCCTGCGTGTACTGTTTATCTAAAAGATTTTTTAGGACAGGTTGGGAATAACCAGTGTTGACACGGCTCAGGTAGCTCAACTGTCAGTGTATTACGAATCGCGGGTTCGATTCCCAAGGACTGTACAGACTGATAAAATGCAGGCTTTACCCCATAACGCATTGTAAATAGCTTTGGATTAAAGCATCTGCCAAATGTATAAGTGTAAAAGAAAACCTCTATGGGGTTAAAACTTGACTTTTCTCACGAGAGGAAGTAAACAACAAAAAGCAGAAGAAGAGGATGAGGCGGAATGGTAATGAACGAACAGACTGAATCCTTCCGGCTCTGGTGGAGTTGGGGAACGGTAGAGGATAGACCGAAATTTTATGAATTATTCAGGCAGGTTTCACAACAGCTGACAGAAAGGCCGATGACTCTAAGGTGCGTTTCCACACGACGCCATGCGGGAATCAACAAACCTTCTCTGGTGTGCCACAGTTTATGCAGCATCAAGGAGTAAATTGATTTCCAGCGCCGGTGTCAGTGCGCTTGGGTGTTTGATATCTATTGCAAAAGAGAATGTGTGAGGAGGAAGAGGAGGGAAGAATTGTAAAGAGGTGTGGGTTGAAAAAACAATCTCCTTTATCTGATGGTTTGACATTGAGGGGAGGGACAGTTTAAAAGGGTTTTTTAAAGATGGAGAGAAATCGGAGACGAATGCAGATCTTACGAGAAAAATCTTTTAGGAATAAAAGACAAGGAAAATAACTGGATTTATGAGCAGGTGCGTAATTGGTTACAAATCTGTCAGGTGCTACACAATTCTTATCACCTAAACCAAGGCATAGACGTCCTTAAAGAAACAGCTCACACAAAATTTTACATTTTGTCATTTAATTAGTAGTCACAACCAAATTACTTTCTATTTGGTTTTGGGTGTTTTTTTGTTTGCCTTACGTCTTAAAAAAGCCACACACTAGCTATTGGGTGGCCGGTCCCTTTAAACCCGGAAATCACACATGGGTGTACAATCAGACAACCTTGTCAACGAGCACTTGGACTAAAAGCCTGCAGTTCTATCGGCGCACTTACAAGAAAAGACAACGGGCATTCATTTGCATTGCAGTCACATGTCGCTCCCTCTGCACTTAGTTGATGCACATTTGTTGATGCCATTGACCCGGCACCCATCAACACTCAGCAAGCGCTCCAGAGCACGGCGACCTCACCACAGAACACAACGCCTTAAAAGGACTCGCCACTTTGAGGTTACAATGTGACATTCCTGTGAAATTGTGACGAATCATAAAAGCAAAAGTGAGAGGAAAGCCAGTGCACTAAAACATCAACAGATGGAAATCTTTGGCTGAGGGGAGAATTACAAAAGGGATGAAGTTATGAATATGGGATGCTGATTGGACAAGTTGTAATGTCACAAAGTTGTTCATGATAAGAGCTAAATAAACAGGTCCAAATCGATGTTTTAGTTAAATTGCATTTACATTGTGTTTGTTAATTAAATCACTAATGGCTTTAAAACAAACGGAAATAATTTGCATTATAATGCAACCGGTCTTTTTTTCTACTCATTATACGCAAACGCAGGGGTTCTCAACCTTTTTGACTTCAAGGCCCCCCATTGTATTAAACAATATTAAAAGGGCCCCCTCTCACTCACAAAACTCGTCACCCAATAAAATATTTAAGAGCTTAACATTGCCTGGGAAAAAACTTTTATTCATTATAAAAATAGCCAAATAATAAGAAATCGTTTTAAATGTATTTCGATGCTAATTTTGTCTCATTTCAAATTATTAGTCATTCTGATGTCACCCTAGAAGTCAGCCAGGGCCCCCTTTTTGGTCACGGCCCCCCTTTTGAGAACCACTGGGTTAACATGATGTGTCATGGCTTTGTTAAAAAATAATGTATTGAAAAATAATGAATGTTTTTGCTCAAATCTGGGAAACTAACTCACCTTGGGTGTTTGATATTTATTGCAAAAGAGAATGTGTGAGGAGGAAGAGGAGGGAAGATTGTAAAGAATTGTGGGTTGAAAAAACAATCTCCTTTATCTGATGGTGTGACATGGAGGGAAGGGACAGTTTAAAGGGGCCATGCAACGGTGTTTCATGTATTCTGACTTCTATACAATGTTAAACATGTTGGCTTTTCATGCTTAACATGGTCAACTTGTCAAAAAACCATTTGGACGTATAATGTAGTATTTCTGTGCTCGATACACTCCCCCAGCATTCGTATAGGTTTTGGAAAGTTTTTTTCGAACATGAAAATCTGTTTCGTAACAGCTTTTCTTAGTCCCTTACTGGCCAATTCTCCCGGAAAAGCACGCCCACGGCAAGTCGAAAGAAATAGACCGCCCACGCATCAACCGATGAGTGAGGAAGACCCGCTTACCATCAAGATTGGTTGTGCTGCGGGCCTGCAGCTTGTTACTCTTGCGATCGTGAGAGAAGTTGAGGTGTGTTTGGTTGTTCATGGCATTTAAGTGATGGATGTTATATAAATGGTGGATTTGGAGATCGTTTGAGACTGATAGATGGAGCGGTCCCAGTGCTAAAAGATGCCTAACATGAACCACACGTGGTAAGTGAAACTAAGTCATATATCTGTGTTTTGTTGGCAATTGGCGCATTCGTGCATAATGTAAACAACACAAACTTATAGTGAATCAATAGTTGCAGGGATAATGTATTGCGATGATGTATTGTGTGTTTGTGATTTAGTTCCTCCCCCATGCACACCTCCAGGGGGTGGTATTTTTCCGGAAATAATCGTACAGCTGTATCTATCTTTTATAAAACTAAACTAAATACTCTTTGAAGATAATAAGTATGCAATACTACTGCATAGGTACTCAAGATTATTATGAGATTGGCAGAAACTGCGTGTGTTATGGCATCTTTAAAAGAGTGTTTTTAAAAGAGGGAGAGGAATCGGAGACGAATGCAGATCTTGCGAGAAAAGCCTTTTTGGAATAAAAGACAAGGAAAATGATTGGATTTTTGAGCAGGTGCGTACAATGTACATATGCCATTAGAGACTAAACCTATAGGCAGAAACATTTTATTCTGCATACAACAACAACTTAACTGAAGCAAACAGTTGCAAATTGTTATCATGTATATGAGCTGCTTTGCATACAGCAAGGGATAATGAAATGTAAATGACAGCAAAATCTAAATTGACATTACAGATGCAAAGAAAGGTGACAGTGTTTCCATGGAAATAAATTTGGTGTGAATACTGTTCAGATTAAGAAGCAGCATTTGAATATGTCGAAGGATTACAACATTTAATTCCATGCCAATCCACCCTCGGGTTAATCTATTGGAGAATAGACCGTGATCATAAATAATGTAGAGCTGTAGGTTACCATCACTTTCCCCGTTTTCATCATCCTGTGATTTTATGCACACAGCAGAAAAGAGGATATCAAAGTGTCAAAAAGTGCAAGAGAAAAAGCAACCCAAACTTTATTTATACAGCAAAAGAGAATGCAAGGTGAAGTGCGGAATTTCTATGCATGTGTGGGTTAAAGGAGTCATATGACACGGCTAAAACAAATAATATTGTTTGTTTTAGATGTAATGCAGTGTCTATACACGATTTAAGGTTCAAAAACGCTGTATTTTCCACATACCGTGCATGTTTGTATCTGCTCTTTGCCCCACCCTCTGAAACGCGCGGATTTTTTAAAAAGCTCATGGCTCTGAAAAGCGAGGTGTGCTATGATTGGCCAGTTAACCAGTGCGTAGTGATTGGTCGAATACTGCAAGCGTGTGACGGAAATGTAACGCCTCTTACCATATTTGGAACATCAGGTTCCAAAGCAATTGTAGTGACAGGTACGCCCACCTTACTTGCGTATACATTTGGGCGGTCTTAGTCAAATCATACCACCAACTGATGTAGATTTGTGCACTGTAAAAAATGATTCTGTGTCGTAGTAGATTTCATGAAATTAATTGAGTAAACTTGACGTAATACAATTGTGTTCTTGTTTTTTTAACCAAAATTTAAGTTAAAATGATAGAAATATCTTGGAATTCTAAATGCACAAATAATTGAGTGAATTCAACTTAATTTTATCATGTTCAACCCACTTAAAATTGTATAAAGGATCTTTATTTAATTATTTTGTGGTGGAACTACATTAATTATTTAAGTTAATTTCCCTAACCGTGCAGTGAATTTAGAGTTCCCAGCATGCTCTGCATGCGACGGCATTAGGAGAGTCATTTTTGTGAAAAAGTGCTATTTTATGTGCTTTAGAATAAAATGAAAGACTTGATAGTGTTTATTGTTCAGTTGTCTTTAAGATTTAGAAGATATTCTGTTTGTATTTCTGAGTTTCGTGGTTACCATCTTTCAGAAGAGTGGTGCTTGTGCTTAGGTTGTGGGAGAGCGCAAGCTGTTTGTTTTTTCACACAGTGAACAGTGATGCTGCTAATGTCAGTACTGAGTCAACTCTCAGCTTACTTGTACATATATGTTATAAACAATAATAAATGTTAAACTGAAGTTAAAAAAGATCAAGAAGTTATCTCCAATGCTCAAATTAGTATTTCTTCTTGATTTTTTAACGTTTAGCATGTGACGTGCTTAAATATTTTAGGTAATTTTACTTGATTTATTCGTGGAATATTGCGTTAAAAATATGCTTTAAAGTACTTAAAAATATTTTGTGTAATACTGTTACCTTAATTTTTTTAAGTAAATATCTGTGTCATGTTTTACAGTGTGGGGGCGTGGTTACACGTGGCGTTTCAGGCAGGTCTGGGTGAGCATTCGCTTTTAGATAGAATGCATCTTTTCTTCCGACACTTTAATTTTTACAATTTTACGTGTCTAATACATGCACGGGCAACTTACTCCACACCAAACACACCAAAGACACAGAAAAACACGTGTTCGCGCCATAGGACCCCTTCAAAATGCATTCTTGTAGATTTTAAGGATGAAAATGGTAATGGTGTTGCAATATAATAATTAAAAACTTTGAAAGTGTTTTTTTTCTAATCACCGAGTTATGAAGGATCTATAATGAGCATATTTTGCTGGGACTGTATGAACTCACCCCACCACTATAATTCAGGTATCTTAAAAAACTGAAATGTTCTAGACCAGTGGTTATAACCAGATAATCTATCACACTTAATGATTTACTACAGAAACTAACACCGGAAAATGTGCACATCACAAATCTCTTCACAGCAAAACTATAAATAAGAAGCTTTTGAAAAATACACATAATATATTTGCTCTGAACATGAGTTGCTTCGCTTTATGACCTGAGCAAAAAACAGCAGATGAAAGAAATACATTAGCAATAAATTAAGCTTAACTGGCCACATCAGTCAAGACCGCATTAGCTGACAGTCAGCTGTGATGTACCAGTACAGTTTTGACACAAATCCCTGTTCATCCAGACACTTCTACTCCATTACTGCACGGTGTATTTAACCCCCCCCCTCCATCCCCAACTCCACATTTTAACCTGCACTGTAAAAAAAGTAAATAAACTTAATTCACTCTGTTAATACAAATGATTTGTTTGATCAATTTTATCTTGATCCATTTATTTTGACAGAAAACTAGCTTTCTAAACTTTGCAAGTCAATAGGCTACAACTAAAAAAACATGCAAAAAATAAACTTCAAAAGATAAATTGAGATTTTTTAAAAGTGTGTGGATCTGACCTTAAATATGTCTTGTGAATGTCTTCTGTGACACCATACATTTTATATTGAATCATCCTTTTTCATATATTTTGCTTGTTTGCAACACACTCATGTTAACTTTTGTGAATCTTAGGCCCTGTCCACACAAACACGGGTATTTTCAAAACCGCAGCTTTTTCTATGCGGTTTGGCCGTTTGTCCACACGCAAACGCAGTACCCAGTCACTGAAACCAAACTTTTTTGAAAACTCCGGCCAGGGTGAAGATTTTTAGAAACTCCGGTTTCAGTGTTGTCGTGTAGATTGTGAAATCGGAGATTTGGTGTATGACGTTGGAATGCGTGCCGCTATCTCTGTTGTTGGACGTCAGATTCCAGGCTTCTGATTGGCCAACATAGCTTTATGGTTAGGGTCATATCGCCACCTGTTGGTTTGGCATGCTTTTGACAGCGCTTTATAGCGTGTTTTTGCGTTTTCGTGTGGACGAGGGTTTTTTTAAACGAAGAAGGAAAAACTCGGTTTATAAAAAATACCCGTGTATGTGTGGACTAGGCCTTAATTAAATATTTTATACATGATTAATGGGTCCGTTCTATTACCAAAGGGGTGTTGACTTGCAGCTCTCCCAAAAGAAACATTCTGCCAACACAAAAAGAATGCCTTATCATTTAAAAAATATATACACTGCTCAAAAAAATTAAGGGAACACCTAAACCACACTGTATTAGATCTCAATGAATGAATTATCCAGATTAAAACTCTTCACTTACATTATATATAATATAATGTAAGTGCATGATGTTGTGAGAACAAAATAATTTGACAATGGTCAAGGAAAGCCAAAATCATAAACTCATTCAGGGCAGCAATTACAGTAAATTCACTGTAAAAAAACAGAAATACTGGCTGTTTCAACTTGTTTTCATTTTATCACAGTAACTCACAATGTTAGTCAGTAATGTGCATGGCCCTACGTGCCGTATGAACTCCCAACAATGTCTGGGCATACTCCTGATGAGATGGCACATGGTGTCCTGTGGATCAGAGCATAAGTGAGGTCCTGGACAGTGGTGCTACTTGACGGCTCGGATACATGAGATCCCAGAGGTTCTCAACTGAATTTAGGTCTGGGAAACGTCAGGGGCCAGTCAATGTCATCAATGCCTTCATCATCCAGAAACAGCCTAGAGACTCTGGCCATATGAGGTCAGGCATTATCATGCAGCAGGAGGCTCTGCCCTGCACCAGCATAAGATCTGACAATAGATCTGAGGATTTCATCCCGGTACTTCATTGCACGTGGAGGTCTGTGCAAGGCTGTTGCCTCTCCAGTGTACCTGTTGTCACTTTTATTTGCACCAAAACAAGTGAAAATGGTTCACAATCACTTTTGCTTCCTTATGATTGATATTCCTGAAGGTTAACTGACTCTGTGTTATGCTGTGATGATCAGGTGTTTCCTTAATTTTTTTGAGCAGTGTACATTTAACTACAGTGGTTCTGACTGAGCAATCAATAAATGATGTCTCCCATTTGAAGATAATTTATTTAAGGACAAGTGCTTCAACTTTGTTAACTCCTCCTCTGTGCCTTGTACTCTGGTAATGTGTTTTCTCAAAGATGAGATAAGATGTTGCACATCCCGGGCTGAACCTAACCTGCACGGAGAGCCTATTTCGCTCGGATCACAGGTGATAGCCACATCGCTGCTGTAGCCCATGTGTACACTTAGATGGCTATCGATGGAATTGCCTCTCGCGTTGCTGGAGGCTCCATCTCGAGATCTGATTGAGTTCTTCAAAGTTGAAGAAGCTGCCTCTAGATCATCCATCATAGGAACGTGCCATT
This sequence comes from Triplophysa rosa, assembly GCF_024868665.1. NCBI lineage: Eukaryota > Metazoa > Chordata > Actinopteri > Cypriniformes > Nemacheilidae > Triplophysa > Triplophysa rosa. Next base: position 6,495,684 of record NC_079908.1, read on the forward strand.
ACTCGGGGGTGCTGGGAAGTGTTAGAGATTGGGATGTGTTCATTTCATTTAATAAGCCAAGTGATTAAACCAGTTCATCTGAGCTGACCCAGTAGATGTGCAAGGCTTCATTATTGCTTTCCTAAAGTACCATCGCCACCCATCACTGTAAGCGCCCATAGATTTTCTACGTAGTTGAGATCATTTTGAACTGTCCTGATCCGACTTGAGCTGCTTATAGAAGTATTAAAATCAAGTGATTGCAGAAAACAGATTTATATGGACATCGGGTTCTAAAACTGTTTAAACCACAATAAAAAATAAAAATGTTAAGCAATATTTCTATGCGTTATGAATTTAATTACAGTATTGTGCAGTTATCTTAGCAACATATTAAAGTAGCTTAGCAACATATTAAAGTCATACCAAGGAGATCTAAAATATTAACATCTATGGCATTTTAATTTTAAATTTAGTTAGTTAAAAGCGACATTGCACATTAAGAAACATTACAGTATGTTAATTAGTCGAGGCTATTTTTTAATCTGTTGTTCCTTTACAGATTAAATGAATTATGTGTATGTAATATTATTACATGTATTAATTATTAACTATTTTATTTGAAATTAATAATTGATGTATTTATTCTTTATTTTATGCATTTAATATTTACAATATTTACTGTATCTCAATAGCAGTTGCTCGGATGGCACATGACCCCCTAAAAGTAAAAATAAACAACTTTATGAAATTTTACTGTTTCATTTGACATAATTTTCATGTAATTTTTGAAAAGCGGTAAAAAAAAGAAAAGCTCATTTACAGAAAAGCTCATTTTCAAAGTTGGGTGTAAAATTTGTACTTTTTTATTTTACCTTTTGTCTGGCACCTCAGCTGCGGGAATATTACTGTTTTTATGGGTATGTTTTTACAGTGTATGTTGTAACTTTCTACCATCTTGCTATTCATCTGAACACAAGAATTTTGTGCACTTTAACTAATTATTCTGGAGCCACGGGAAAACAACATCCTGTCAATAGTAACTGGCTGATGGCACCACAATATGAGTACATTGTTAAAGTTGACTGATATTGTACCAGAAAACCTAACCAATAGGCAACCGTCACACTTTTCATAATCTATTCAGGATTTATTCAAACCTGATGCAAATTATTGCTGACCGACCAATCCCCAGCCGGCAGATGAGTGTCGCCTCGCTTGACTCTCTCAAATGCCAGAAAGCAATCATGGAGAGTGACAAAACTGCTGATGACACACAATGTCCCGCTTCAGCTTGAATGTGACTGCTAGGCTGAACAACAGTCCTTCATATGACACCCAAAATCTCCTCTCTCCGACTGAGACGTACGCTCACTGAAGACACGTCCGATAAGGTCTTTCTCTCCTTCGATCTAGGATGATCAGCATTCTATGAAAAAAGACTCTTTCTCCATCCCACAGGCTGCTTTATTGAATCAGGCCACAGGGAGATTGAACAGCCTTGTTTTCAAGGAACAACATCAAAGAGGAGTGTCCACTTCAAGGTCTCTTTACTTGAAGGGGTGTTCATAAGACTGACATGACACCTAGAAGATTTTATGCATGTTTATGACAACTGTCATTAAGTGTCATTCGCTGATTTGTGTCATTTTTAATGCAAAGATGACACTGTTTGTTATGACAATTTGACCTAAAGCAATACACAATACCCTGTCAGGGTCTTTGTCATGACAACTTTGACATTTACCAATGTCAAAGATTGAAAGATATTTTAAGCGCACCTAACCCCTATCAACCACTTGTCAACCATTAAACACAACACACAAGTAAAATTACAGTCACATGTATTTATTCCATAAAATGAACAAAACAGTATAAACGTATTATTAACAAGTCGCTTTGCAAACCTTCTGAACTGAAGCCATACAATAACTTAGTTCAAGGAACTCCGGGAACGGACATCAACGCATCTTTTTTAATATTATTATTATTTTACGAACATCAACAAATCTGTAAACAAGCCGGAACATTAGAATGACGTGATCGGTAACGAGAGCCAATAGCATTTCACACTCAAAGCTGACGCAATAATATTTCACTATGAAGGCTGACGTAACTTGGCGCCAGATTTGAAAATTTGGAAACACAGCAGAAACCGTAAGACAGCAGATGGGGATTACTTTCGCGTCTGTTCCTCATATAAATCAATGGTTTCACCTCGGTACACTTGGAATATTTGTACGTTTCAAACATTTTAACTGCTTTGTATCTGTATCGTGCTGTTATTTAATAATGTGTTGTGTTACTTGCTCAAAAGCCCTGAATATCTGTGTATGTGTAATGTAAATATAGTTATCACGACATTTTGAAATTAATATATATTTTCTCGATTTTTTTTTTTTTTCTCGATTAGAGTTTGGTTTCTCGCCACGTTTGCATACTGTTTTTGCACACTCTGCTGACGGGGGGGCTGCTTTAGAATCTTAAAGTTTACTTAATTAATATTGCATATAGGATTATTATCTGTTATATTGACCTGTGCTTCTCTGTCTTTATTCTAATATGTGTGCTCTCACTGAGCGTGTGTGGTGTGTGTGCGTACTTGTCTGTGTACGTACTGTGGTGTGTGTGTGTGTGTGTGTGTGTCTCTGTGTCTGTGTGTGTTGGTGCGTGTGCGTGTTGTGTGTGTGGAGTGTTTTGTGTGTGGGTGTGTCTGTCTTCTGTGTTTTCAACCTTTTCTTGTTTTTGCAGGTACAACTTTGATTGTTTTGCTTATAGTCAATATGTCTCATGTACAGCTGCTTTGTAACAATGAAAATTGTAAAAGCGCTATATAAATAAAGTTGAGTTGAGTTGAGTTAATATAAAACCACAACACATGCTATTATTGCAAAATAATACCCCAAAATGTACATTTTTAATGACGGTAGACGATAGTCTTGCGTACTGCAGGGAATGGCGCTAATTTAGTCAATGTTTGTCGTATGTGATGAAGGGACAAAAGACATACGTATGTCATATGGGATGGAGGATGTTGCATTAAAATGTCATTAAGTGTTAATACTCTGTCAAATAGTTTAATAAAAGTGTCATGAATACTTTTCTTGACTTCAACTACAGTGGTACAAATTTAACCTGTCATTAAAATATCATTAAGTGTTAACACTCTGTCAAATAGTTTAATAACAGTGTCATGAATACTTGTCTTGACCAACTACAGTGGTACGAATTAACATGTTTATGACAGATTTATGACAGGTTATGTTGTCTTGGTAATGTCAAGTTGTCATAACAAAGACACTGACAGGTTATGATGTATTGCTTTATGTCAAGTTGTCATAACAAAGACAACTCAAACAATGTCATCTTTGCATTAAAAATGTCATAAATAAGCGAATGACACTTAATGACAGTAGTCATAAACATGCATAAAATCTCCTTCATATTCATGACATGTGTCATGTCATGATTATGAAGGTGTCATGTCAGTCTTATGAACACCCCTTCAAATAAAGTGTTACCGATTCCTCCACACACTGGGAGGTTTAACCTGTGAGATGCCAAGAAAATACTATCAGCTTTCTGACACTGGCCATCGACTGTGACCATGTGGTTGGAATGGAAAGAATCTTTCTTTCCCGGAAAATTAAAAAAATGCCATGATGAATGTGTTACTTAAACCTGCAATCTGTACATTTTATGGGTTTAAAATGATTGAAAAATCTATTATTGAGCAAGTACATAAAGAAATCCATGTTTCAAACTCTCTCTTTCCTTATGCCATATGGCAACGGTAAGCTTATAATAAGTTAAACTTTCAGCAAGAAATGTTAATTTGACATAATTTGACGTCGACACCTAAAGAAAAGCATGTAATCTAAAATATGATGTTTTGAACAGACGGCGATAGAAAGACAAAAGTTACGGACTACAGCTTTAATGAAATAAAAAACGTCTCTATAATTATTCAAGATGTATAAAAATATACATTCTAGTTCTTAATATACAATTTTACAAAAACTGTAGTACAGCTTTAAGACAATCTAAAAATGTTTGTTTTGGCTTGTTTCTCAAGCAAAGTTATTTAATGCCTTCATTATCACTGACGTTCTAAGAGTTCGCTTTCAATGTAAAGAGAATTTTCTGCTAAAATCTGCGTTGAATAGATAAGGAAAAGCTTTTTTAGATGAAAAACTCTTAAAAGAAACTGTCTGAAGCAAGCTGAAAATGACTTCAGGGTAATGTTTTTTGACGCAAATAAAACTCTGTAGATTTCCTTATAAGCATGTGCTTGTGTATCCAAGTACATCACTGGTAGCAGTCTCATCTAGGTAAGTTTCAGACTGCATGCCAAAAGCTTTTTATATAATAACAAAGACATGGAAAACGACTGCACTATTCTATAAAATCTAGTGACCAAAGCACTACGGGAGGGCACTTAAACTGCAAAAGTGCTCTCACCCCTTGAACAGATAGGAAAACAAGTCATCATGCCCTTTGGGCTAGAAATAATAATGATAATAACAATAACTACTCTTTGAATGTCACTCTGACAGTTTGCTTTATATCAATGCTGCCTGAGTGCCCATTGTAAACCTCTGTAGGTTTAAAACAGCCTGCTGCTTTTATAGCTGTTGTTGGGGGGTTAGATTGGATTCAGATAGAAGACAAGAACAGTTAAAGGAAGTCCTTCAGAGCCGGCCACATCAAAGTATTTACTGATGATGCCTGACCGCTACTAAAACTATATAGCATAATAAACAAACATGCTTCAATTCACTTCAAGTTTACTTTCAACAGTACAGTATCACTCTGAGGTGTCATTTATTTGACTGAAAACAATAAATTGGTTTTATATACGGACTCATATTATTATGTATGAGTAAAAAAAATATTATGTTTAAGATAAGTGTTTCAGTGGTTCAGACAAAACGTTTGCCAGTTTATATATTTTTTAAATATGAGAAATTATTTTAAAAGACGCAAGAGAAGTACTAAGCTGCTCATATTGGCAAGCAACAAACATCGGAAACACAAACAAGCTGTGATCATATCATCCCAGTGCTGTAATATTACTAGTGACACATCACCGCTCCTGGAAGGCTGCTTGTCCAATCAAATTAAAGGACTGGATCTAACTATTGATTGATGTTGTTTTCACACTGAAAACCAACATGACAACAACCTAAATTTAGATAATTTATCAAAAGTACAATCCTTTACAATCATGCAGCCTCTTCATCATCAGAAACAGAACGCAGATACATTTTATAATGCACTTCATTTTCTCAGCCGGCCACTTGTAACAGCCTCACCGGTCTCTCAAATGATCTTTCCTTGAGGTTCCTCTGGTTGGTCTCAACTCATAGGGGTTAACTGCTTCCTCTCCCGGGAGTTTCCCACAGGCTTTGATCCACATTTCAAAGGCGTTCTGACCTACCCCAGCTCCTCCACCCTCTCTCTTTTTTACGCTTTTCATAATGCATAATCTTTTTCGGAGGTACAAACAAAGACTTGATCAATGGGATTGTATTCTGCAAGAGACAAAAAGGCATTGCGCTCTACCCTCTGCGCTTATGTTTGTCCACAGAGACAGAGAAGGAGGCTGACGGGCCCGCCTGCTAATGCAGACCCATGATAGAACAAAAGAAGTCGGTTGCATCACCCTCTTATTTTTCATTAGAGGGCGAGAGCTGGAACATGTCATCATAGGGAGATCCAAGTGAAAGGATGTATGCATACATAAAATGAGATTAAACTTTAAATGAAACATTATATAATGAATATGTCACAACAGGAAAGGTTAAGTTTAAAACTGAAGTCATATGTTATAAATATATTATTACTATGTTATGACTATGTTATTACATGAAAGCGTAAAATAGACTGTGAGAAGACGTTGATAAATGTCCTGAATGTCTTTATCTCACATTTGGATCATTATTGTCATATTTTTTAAGATTTGTGCCACTTACAGAGCTAATACATTTCAAAAACTCTGCATCTACAACCCAACATTGCAATTCGTTTCCACAGTGTCCGAAATCAAACAGTTGTCAAATCTAAACAGATGGTATGTCCTTCCCATCATTTCCCTAAAGATTGTTAATTTGCTCTGCATCTGGTCGGCCATTGTGACAAACACCCCAGACACTCGATACACTCAATCTCACATTGTGAAACCTGGGAATGCTTCAGCGGGCCGTTCAGCCTCCTCATTTCCATTTAGCTCCCTAACAATTAATTACATTTGTCAGGGGAGTAAAATCAGTTACATTTCCCTTTTGATCCCACGCCTGACCTTTACAAGCTGCTGCCGAGCGGCAGATTCGCGAAAAGCATCGGCGGCCGTACTGGAAGAAAAATCGCAAAATCCGACAACGTGCCACCTGAGCCCTTTAGATGCAAATCAGATATTCATCCCGAATAAAGTCAACAGGCTGCTTGAGAACAATCATTTGCAAGCTTTCTCTCGGCTTTAATCTAATTTTTTTTCCTGCTGATGCAGGCAAACAGAAAACGTGCAATTGCAAAGAAACTAATAAGGCTCAGTTCAATTGAATATGCTGTACATTCTCCTGCTTGTTGAAGTATTACTTTAAGTAGTGTATTCCTCTATGAGGAGTGGAAGCTGTGGCACTATTTTAACAACCAGGCATGCCCATTAAAATTACATTGTGCACATTTGAATGTCATTACTTTTGGATCATACTGCTGATTGACAAATATTTGACAAGGTCAGCAATTTCCATTTACTTTGCCTGTGATTGCTGTTATTTTCCTTTTATGACGAAATACTTAGATTTTTTGCACCAGTCATAAAAACACAGTTATTGCTAACGTAAGCTGGAGAAGAAGGAATCCAACACAATAAAAAGTGAACAATTCCGACATGCTGCACCAAAGCCAGAGGCTTTTCCGGGGCTCCAGAGGATAAAAAAGTCATTTGCTAGACCTGACACATTAAGCAATGGCGTACTTGGGTTAATAGAATGTAGCACCATTTTCAACCTGCCAACAAACAAGAGCTGCCACTGTGGCGCCTTGCCGGCATCCATAAACTGAAAAAAACACAGAGCCTTTAGCCGCAACACACTATAATCTCTAAAGCCTTCCCCCTACAGGGCATGATAAGAACTGCAGATATACTCATCTCATAAACCTCTTTTCTGGGTCATTAATGGAGGGCTGAAGCTGAAGAAATAATGGTTCTAAATGCAGATGTTGCATTTAAATACCAAGCTGATCTTGTTGTTAAAGGTTTAGAGCACTTACGAATGGCTAATTTGCTTTATGCAAAAGGTAGTAAAGCAAACATTGGCTAGTTGAAGCTTGTTAAGTTTGATTCATATTAAATGGGTCAGATGATGCCAAAATAATAAAGAATAAACTACCAATGTGCTAATACCAATAAAATCTGCCCTCACCAAATAACCCCTAAACGATGGAAACCCCATACAAATAAATAGCAAAAAAATTTAAATCCTCCTAAAATTGTAAAGCGTGAAGACAAATGTGCTTATGTTTGTTCCAAAATGTCACTGACAGTAAACCTTAACAGTCACGTCAAGGCAAGTTCAAACTAAAGCCTCAGTGAGGTAAAATCATACTAAGGTTTCCAGTCCCATAAGCCCTCTAGAAGACACAAGCGGGTGATCAAAACCTAATATATTTTAGCCTCTCAGCTGGACATGATTTCTGATGGACAGATGTGGAGACCCGAGAACCAAAGATCAGGGCCCATTGAGCACAGATGCCCATCCCTCCAAGAAGGTATAGCTGCTCGATGGAGGTCCTGATGCGGGCCCCTCACCTCATTAGGAAGCAGCATCTCTGTGGTATTGCAGAAGAACAGAGCAGTTTGGCATTGAGCCCAGATCTGATGATGCCCCCTTGTTAAATATGGGTGTTTTAGAGTTCTGTGCCAAATAAAGAGGAGGTGGAATAACCTTTTTTGGTCACTTTGAAAGTGTGCTGGCAGAGGATGAGTTAAGATGAGACAGAGTGTTGTCCTAACTGAGACAGACCAAGGACTCAGTGAAGGGATGAAATAAAGGCAAATTAATGAATAATGTCACGATTCTATGCACTAGCAGATCTAAAAAAATCTGTTTTGTGGTTTAGTTAAAGTCTTATAGGTTTGGGTCAGCTTAGTGTTGAATGTTAACTAAATTACCTATATATGTTTAAACTTTACAGTCTTTCTCTCCTGGGAAAATGGAACAAAATGTAGATGACTCATGTTGTACTTGATTTTTCCAAATCTATAGAATTAGAATATTACCTCCTACAATACAACCCGCTACCCACTAGTAAGTCTGTATAATTTGTCCAAGAAAATCATATTACTGTAAACATAACTCCACACGTGCCCTGAGCCTGTGAGAGAACAGTGCCACTTCAAAGCATGCAGCACATGCATATTTTACAAATTCTAAACAAATTACAATTACAACGATGCTAAAATATAACAGGTTTGATTTATTTTGAACAATTTCCATAGTTACATTTGTGTCCTTCCATAGTTTTGATGTTTAATTTTCAAAAATGTGGAGAAAATAACTGTATGTGACTTTTAAATGGCTGTGTATGTGCCAAAAAAGTAATACACAGCCTTACAGAAACTGGCAGTACACAGCGTTCAACTATAGCAAAGCTTCCTCCCTGGCCTTCACAAACTCAGAGCTTAGATTACTAAACTGGCATGAAGGGCAGGGCCTCCAGGGAAGGCACAACAACATCACCACATCATCTCTTGGTCATTTAGAGGCTCTCAACACCAGCTTTTGAACTGACAGTTATTGTTTCTCCCCCAAGAGTTCAATTAATTTTAGTGCGAGTCTTGCTCTAGGCAAGAGAGCTCAAATGTGCATGAGGGTGTCTGTAGATGCGTGTGATTGTATGACTTCTCTGTAGTTCACTGATTCATGTTCACAGTTGACCCCATGCTCACGTAAAACCCTTGTGATGCTTTTGGTGGAACTGTTACAAAACGGTTAGTCATGACGCACATTTCCATAATAACATGGGAGAGTGTCAGCACGGTGGTGCTCAATGAGAGCAGGAAGCACGAACAGCTTAGTGATATAAATAGAGCTGCCGCCAGGCGCGGATTAACGCACAGGCTCGCCTAGGCTGCAGCCTAGGGGCCCCACCTGTTTAGGGGCCTCTGATGGGCAAGATTTTTTATTTGAAATTTACTTCAGCGGGAACAAAAAAATAGACCTTCGTTGGCCCATAAGAAATATAACAAAAAAATAAGCCAGTGATTGGATAGATGTGACATTTAGGTCACATCTGTCCAATCAGCTTCAGGTGAAATCATGTCAATCATTTTCATTTACATCACTGCTATTGCCTGACGGCATAGCGGCAAAATGTCAGAAAGAAAGTACAATAGTGGAGCACAAAAACGGAAAATACAAAGGTTAAAAGAACAACGTGACTAAGATAACAGCAGGAGGACTGGCAGCTCGCGTTGGCTAACATCGGTGCTGCGGTTGAAACAACTGCAGCGGGATCCTTAGCTGTTGCAGCAGGTAGCTCATCATGTCATCGGGAATATTTCAGGGAGTTATTCCACAATGACACGCATATTATACAGGTTGGTTTTTAATTATGGCTTTGTTTTTATACACAGTTTATGTAATGCTCAGTGTGTCTCAGTAAAGATCCACCGAGGCGTTTTTAGGGGCCGTTCATATTTCGAGTATACTTGTATAAAACTGGAGCTTGCGCAGAAAAGTAACCAGGAATGTAGAGGAAACACTGTAGTATTTGATGTCTCAATGTGTGTGTATCCGAGTGCGATTGTTCTGACGCCCCTCGCAGCATTGGTTTGTGTCTCAGCTTGATTCTATCAAACCCTGGTGCGTTTGCATTCATCTTACGTCATCATGAACGTGCATGACACGTGGTAGTAAACAGAACACGGGTCAATATATTGTGTTTTTTATTCACTTGATGCTATGCGCAGCACAGAGTAAACAACACTTCGTCTTAGGGGCTGTGTCCACCGAGGCGTTTCTGCCGGCGTAAGGCGTATTTTTTCAATTGTTTCCAATGGAAACGCTGCATTTTTTGAAGACGCTAGCAGCTGGCATTTTTTTTCCACACTCAGCGCCGGTGACCTACGTTTTTCCCAAACTCAGTGCCGGCGTTCGACCAGGATCCCAGAGTTGAAAAATGTTCAACTTCGGACAGAACGCTGTGCCTGCAGCGGGTGTTTTCAGCCATGTAAAAGCGCCTCGGTGGACACAGCCCTTTCTGCTGCTTGCAAACAGACTATTTATCATTTATTTTTAAATCTGGAAATGTCGTATTACCATTCATTTGCCGCTCTGATTCCAATCGCAATGCAAAACAATGCAGGCTCACTCTTGCTCAAATCCAAGGTAAATTACCAACACTGTCATCTCTTACATGTGTTTTATTGAAGTAAATACATTGTAATCGGCTAAAATGCATGCGCAGGGTTCGGTACCCTGGTGCGCACCTGAGTTTGCATGCCAGCTTTTACATTAGCGATTTTTCATGCAAACCGTGCTCCGTTCCGAACTAAACTATAAGCGTGAAAGGCACCTGAAAGCCACCTAAGGGGGGCCTCACACAAAGAGCAACCTAGGGGCCCCTGACCACCTAAATCCACCCCTGGCTGCCGCCATCAGAAGATCTACCAGGAACAATAGTCCAAAATCATGAAGCATAATGTGTTTCTTGCCTTGCAATTTTTTATGCATGACAACGTTTTAGATGTTTCAGAAACAGCACCAGTTGTAAAAATGCAACTGCAAAAAACTTGATCCTAGTAATATTTTTAAATACATTGTGTATTGTATGTATTTATAAGGTATGTTTAAGGTGTAGGCTATAAGGTAAATATAATATATATACAGTAAGGCGTATAAGGTATACAGAAGGTATATAAGACATAAGATATATATAAGGCATAAAAGGTATAAGGCATATATGAGTTTTTTAAGGTATATATAAGGCACATAAGGTGTTTATATAAGGTATAAGGCATATATGAGGTGTTTAAGGTATACAGTATATAAGGCACATAAGGTGAATATAAAAGGCATATACGGTATAAGGAATATATGAGGTGTTTAAGGTATACAGTATATAAGGCACATAAGGTGAATATAAAAGGCATATACGGTATAAGGCATATATGAGGTGTTTAAGGTATACAGTATATAAGGCACATAAGGTGAATATAAAAGGCATATACGGTATAAGGCATATATGAGGTTTATAAGGTATATATAAGGCACATAAGGTGTATATGTAAGGTTTATAAAGTATATGTAAGGTATATATAGGTGTATATATATAAGTACATATAATGTATATAAGGTGTATAAGGTAAATACAGTATAAGGTATAAAAGTTGTGTTTATAGTACATATACATTTTGTATCTGTATATGAAACTGTCGAAATGTCATGGGTTCAACTGTAACACGTTCACAGTGGTATAGTCTACGTGATACGCAGGTATACACTGATACCCACTAGAAAAGGTCAAGGATTTCAGTATACCCACTTAAAAAAGCGTGAGGATATGTAACAATTTTTCGTAAGCCTTTCGTAACAGCAAACATTTGTTTGTGTGGTGGATCAATAAATGAGAGAGAAAGGGAGAGAAAACGTATACTACAATGTTCATAATTGTTTTAATGTTTATAGATAAGAACTCCTGGCCAGCCAGCAAGTCAGGCTAGAGACACTGCCAGCAATCTAAGTGCAACCGGAGCTTGATAAAACTGCACAAATATTCATTGTTAATTATCAATGTCAATAAAAAACTGGGTCAAGCTTATGAGTGCCAGTTGCGCCTATGAAAACTAGGCTAAAATCTAGTTATTAGTGACAAGCATGAGAGTTTTTAACCATTTATTTCAATATGATTTACTGTAAGTCTTTGACATGGCCTTATAATCAAGATATAAAGATTAGTACTTTCACAGGATATTCTTTACATTGTGTTGGTTGCCCTGCTCTGCTGAAAAAATAAAACAATAAACCCTGCCCAAAACAAAACAGATGCAGATGGGAATCAATAGAACACCATTAAATCTGATTGGAATAATAATGCCCAAAACATTTTTTTATATTTTATAAAATTATATTTTAGCAGGGTGGGTTTATGTAGAAATAGTACATCACAAATAAATGACTTTAAAGCTGGGTTTTCAAAGATTTGATCACAAATGTGCATTGAAAATTGCAGATAAAACCAGTGCTTTAGGGATTGTATACATATACCATCTAAGGCTAAATGTAGCTCTTAACTGGCTGAGGTAGAGAGTGATTAACAAAACCAGCAAGTCCCCCCAGCTGTCATTGGCTATTGAAGTCTTGCGTTGCTTACAATAAATTGTTAAGCAGTCTTTCAGAATGCTCTTAATTACATATACTGTAGGTGCATACTGTATGCATTAGTAGGTGTGGTGGTGCTCATAGGATGTCGATCTAAGACGGGCGAGTATAAGGATGGAAGGGAAAAATCACAGTATAGAGAATGTGAAGCTGACGTCACGCCCTATGTTGCATGTTGCAGTGGCGCCACCATCTTGGGAGGATAATACTCCACTGCTATTATTGTTTTGATTTGTACCGTTACTTGTTTTGTTTGATATATGGTGAAATCGAAAGTGAAAGAACCATTGGCTTTTCCTGAACGACTCTGCGTAATGCTATTGCAGTTTTTAACACAACAAGAGCGACCTACCATGGTTATATTTCCTAATCAAACAAGAAAAACAAACAAAACAATACAATATAACTAGACTAATGGTTAGAGAGTCGGACTTGTGACCAGAAGGTTGCCGGTTCGATTCCCAGGGCCGGCGGGTAACGACTGAGGTGCCCTTGAGCAAGGCACCTTACCCCTCCTTGCTCCCCGGACGCTGCAGTGATAGCTGCCCACTGCTCCGGGTGTACGTGTGTTCACCACTTGTTGTGCGTGTGTGCACTACTCTCTGGATGGGTTAAATGCAGAGGTCACATTTCGGGTATGGGTCACCATATCTGACTAATAGGTCACTTTCACTTCAAATAAAAATTCAAATAACAAAAAAATTCACTTCACTTTCACTTCATATTGTAAGTTTCATTACTATCCAAGATTTCACTTCATCATGAGTACCTATGAATATGTATGAGATCATCCTGGAAATATGACATTAAAATCACCATGATCCCCATGTTGGCTGTCGAGCGCAAAAACTTCTCAAAATATAATAAAATCACCTCTTAGATGTTAAACATGCCTCATTAGTCCCGACATGGGCAAGGCCAAATAGCTGTGAAATTAAGACATTAAGACACATCTGCATGGTACTATATTAATCAAATTAATATAGTACAATGTTAATTACATTTTGTCTAGAGAATGTTAAAGTGTGTCAAGATACAAGGACGTAAATGCAGATGGAATTTCGAATGTATACCGCCCCAGTTCACATTGGAATGCATCGTCTTTTGACATCTGAGGACACTAAATATTTTATTTCGTCCCTGCCCTGACATATCGACCCACACAAGGTACCACCCAGCCATCTGAGGTGACATAAATCAGCTAAACATTCAGCTGCTCAACTGCATCTGTGATCTGCACAGACCTGATATCCACAGGCCCCTTGAGCACCCAATGCCCTTCACACCATCTTAATTCCAGACTAAGACTGCCTTAACAGGAAGCTCTGAAGACCAGAAACTAGACAGCAACAAAGTAGCATCAGTTAATGTGCGACCACAGTTCACATAAACATATATTTAATATGCAGAAATGACAATATCTGCATCGCAAGAGGGTTTTAGTCACGGTTAGGGTTCAGACCTCAGGCCTACACTGTGAAAATTGTTCTGTCAGGTACTCCAAATGTTCTTTATGATGATTGTGACATCATGAAACCGCCATGGCTTAGCTCATGAAAACTGATTAGCTTCTGCACTTGTCGTTTTAATTTTAAATTTTAAATTACAAATGACAGTGCGGAATTACCAATTTTATAAACACATACATTCCCGTAGTACTGTAAATGATGCCTATTAAAAAAAAAAAAAATCTGCCAATGGGGTAAGGAAAAGAATCTTGAATTAAGGTTTACCTTTTTCTTAGTCACTCAATTCAAGATTATTTTTCTTACCCCATTGGCAGATTTTTTGCTTGTTTTAAGCACAAATTCACTGAAATTTCATTTTTTTTTCATAAAAACAAGACTTATTTTCTTAGGTCATTTTGCTCATCAAGAAAATGCATTTTGATTCAAGAATTTGTAGACATTTTTACTGGAAAACAAGAAAAAAAGACTAAGAAAGTCATTTTTTGCAGTGTACATGTTACACTGGAGAATCTGGTAAATGTAGGAAGAATAATGAACATCCCCCGTCTCTTGTTGTACTGTGTAGTCTTCTCGAGAATCAGGGAATGATTGTATCTTTTGCAATAGTGGTGTATGAGTCTCTCAATTGTTCTCAGTGTGAAAAGATGGGCCAAATATGAAGAAAATGATGGAAAACCTAATGAAAGTGCCGGATCTGGAAGATTTTTCTGAAGACCAGTGGACTGTTTAATGGCTCAGATCAAACAAGAAACTCTTCAACAACTATCACATCACATAAAAACTGTCATTGATCGACCAGGTAACAACACACATTATCTGGGATGAAATGTTAACTTTTGAAGTAAGATATTTTTGTAAATTCGCATGCATTCTGTATTGCGGACTATATGGAAACTTTTGTTACGTTAAATAATTTCTTCAGGGTAGCACTACATTAAAAACAAACCTTTGTTTTTAGAATTTCACTAATTTTTCTTAAATTGTCAACACTGAAAAGGTGTATGTAAACTTATGACAACCACTATATATACTGTATACACAAACACACATAACCTGCAGCTCATAAATATGTAGTACATTCGGACAGGAAAGGAATCTGGACGGACACCTCTAAAATGAAAAAGCCTTGTGCAGCACTTAAAACATAACGTTCCGTCTCCAAATAACTTGTTATTTGATGAATTTATTCATTTTCACATTATGACGGTTGAGCACACAGGTCTCTCTACATCTTTAATTCATTGGAAAATGGACAGCATGCTGCCTCCTACAAACACACACACACACAACAGTTTGCATGACTCATCACAGGATCTGATGTTTACCTCACGAACACAGTAAGCTCTATATGTGTCTGAAGATTTAACGGATGACAGAAATAACAATAAAAAAACAGAAAAAATAACGACAGGCCTTTGGTAGAGAAACACATATTGTATCTATGCAAAAATATACAGTATAATAACTGCAAAGAAAACACTAAAAAATTCTTGACAACAGCCTTTTAAAAGTCTTGCTCTAGACACTCTGCTGCCTTGTCAATGTACAACATATAAACTCTCAGCTGTCTGTGACATCATACAGTATATGCATTCCACTGTCTGTGACATCATATGCACTCTCTGCAGCCTGTGACATTATGTGCGCTCTGCTGTCTATGACATCATACTGCATGCACTGTCTGCACTCTGTGACATCATACTGCATGCACAATGTGCTGCCTGCGACATCATATGCACTCTCTTATGACAAGCTGACATCACAATGTATGCACACTTTGCTGACTGTGACATCATAAAGTATGCACTCCCTGCTGTCTGTGACAACATATGCACTCTCTGCAGCCTGTGACATTATGTGCGCTCTGATGTCTATGACATCGTACTGTATGCACTGTCTGCACTCTGTGACATCATACTGCATGCACAATTTGCTGCCTGCGACATCATATGCACTCCCTGCTGTCTGTGACATCATACAATATGCACTCCCTGCTGTCTGTGACATCATATGCACTCTCTGCAGCCTGTGACATTATGTGCGCTCTGATGTCTATGACATCGTACTGTATGCACTGTCTGCACTCTGTGACATCATACTGCATGCACAATTTGCTGCCTGCGACATCATATGCACTCCCTGCTGTCTGTGACATCATACAATATGCACTCCCTGCTGTCTGTGACATCATATGCACTCTCTGCAGCCTGTGACATTGTGTGCGCTCTTTGCTGTCTATGACATCATACTGTATATACTGTCTGCAGTCTGCGACATCATATGCACTCTCAGCTGCCTGTGACAACAGATGCACTCTCTGTTGCCTGTGACGACATGCACACTCTTTGCTGTTTGTGACATCATACTGTAAGCACTCTGCTGTCTGTGACAATATGCATATTTAACCACTCAATGTGTAAAATAATATGTTATCCTTTTACTGAGTAGGGTGACACCAGAGCCCTGACACCCTTAAGTAAATAGGCAAATAATTTGTGTTATGATTGCTTTTCTTCTGTTATGGCATTATGTGGTAATATAGGTAGAAATTCTTTTCAGTTTTAGATCTCTACTGTTATTATGCAGTACAGCACTTGGCATAACTCCGTGTTTTGTTGCATAAAAGGGAAAATTAAGGCTGTGATAACGAACAGAACAGAACATGATCACTTGCACAGGCTGTCAGGAGACTTTATTTCTCTATTTATGTTGTTAAGTTTAAATTAAAAGTGTTGTTAAAAGCCAATCCTGCAATATGACTATGAGAATGGACATGCAAAGTGAGATATAATATAGCAACGGCACCAGCAGTGTCTGTCTCAATAAAAACTGATCACTGTTCACTGTGAATTTACTCAGCTGCAGCAGGGCAGATTGTCCAAATAACTGTTAAACATGAAGGTGGTAGTTAACAAACAATAAATAACAACAGTAAATGTGTCATCTACTGCTGCATACAACCATGTAGGATGTCATTTTTTAAATGATACTTAATACAAGTTTGAGCTTTTCCTGAGTGTTGTTGAGCAATTTACCCAAATATAAGCCAGAAACAGACAACATGTTGGGCATTTTCTCATCATAATCATCTGGGTGGCCAACTGACCTGAGTCTGGGTTCAAAAATCTTCCAACTGGTGGACTTCTCGTATAATTTTCATTTATGTCTCAGATGCTTCTATTAAAATTGCTGCTTGTTTAGACACAAGACTCAGTCAAGAGTTGAAATAGGAAAGTATTTATGCAAATCTTTCATAAAATTATTTTCATTTCGATAGCATTTAAACATAAATGGACAGCAGCATGTCTTCAGTTTCTCTGCTGAGGTTGTATATGACATTACAGATAGCTAAATGTGCTGAATGAGCAAAACACGGGAAATAAAAGATAATAACGCCTCAGAAATTAGATATCGCTTTGAAGAAATTACTCAAGCATGACTGGAAGATCTATGTGATGGAAACCTGGTATTTCTTTCACTTATTTTTTTCAAGTCGCTCAAAGCCTAGATACCCATACCCAGCAGGCAGAAAGTTCAAGTTCAAATAACGTTATATAAATAATTTTTAATTATAAAATAATTATAATTATATAAATAAATTTTTGGATGTATATACTGTATAATCTGTACTGAGTTGGGCTAAAGGACCCAAGACCCGATATAGCTACAACTACAAGACACTCCATTAAAATGTGTTTAAAGGAACAGTTCATTCAAAAATGTTGGTCGGAACTGCTTGAAAATTGAAAGTTCCTTCATCATTTATTCACCCTCATTTCATTACAAACCTGTATGACGGTCTTCTGCAGAACACATAAGAAGATATTGTGAAGAACGTTGGTAACTAAACAACATTGACCACCCTTGACTTCCATTGTATGGAAACCACATTTCTCAAAATATCTTTTTTGTGTTCCACAGAAGAAAGAGTCATATACAGGTGATGAACATACCTCTTGCCTATCTGGCCACTTGACCGATTCATGGCACACAAGAACATTACACAGACACATTAAACATACACTGGTCCAGAGTAAAAAAGCCACACTTACTATAGTGAAGTTCATGACTTTGAGGATCCAGATGGTGAGAGCAAGGTTGACCACGATGAGGATCATGAGGAGGAGAACAAAAAAGTAAAGGCAACGTTTCCGCCAGCCGTAGATTCCCACTTTATACACTTGTGGCTTTTCGGTGCTTTGGACATTGTTCCTATGTGGACACTGTTCCTGGGTCATCTGCGAACAAACACAAATAAAACATTAATGGAACGTTCTGTCTGAGGTCAAGCTCGACTAGACGGTCGCTGAACGACCATTGATCGTCTATCCCACAATCCCCTTTGACTTCTGTATTAATGTGGTTCTGCACCATTAATCTTCAATGGCCTCTATTTACGTTGACATTCTAATAGTCCGGTATAAAGCACGAAAAGACATGGTATGTTTCAAGTGCCATAATACGAGGCTAATATCTCAGTACAGAATAGAACTTACTGTCGGCAGCATTTTGAGTTGCTGTCTTCGCCGGCGGAGTCAAATCGCATTTGACAAGCATGTACATTGAGGCCACACTGAAACAAATGACTCCCGACAGCTCTGTGAAACTTACAATGTACAAGAGCACACAATGAAAAATTCAACGAGGGTTTCACATAAACATTCTGCCCTTATCATACCTTGTAGTGTATAATCACAGCATTTGAAGCAGAGGGCCTTTCATGTTATAGAGCTTCAAAAGGAATGGGAAGTAAATGGCAGACATACTGTTATTAAAGTCAGGCTTGAGCTGAATTATATTTGAGTGCTGTTGCCCTTTAATGCCCTTTTCATTCAGACTTTCTGGTTGACTTATTTTAAGAGTTTTGTAAAGGCGTAAATACACTGTGTAAAAAAAACGTGAATTTAGAGACAGTGCCTTGTTATGGTCTGCCTGTTTGGAATAAAACAAAAAACAATTTAATAATAAATGGAACTCTGAAAATGAATGGAAGTCAATGTGAAGTGTATCACTCAGCAGTAACCATAGAAACTCTGATGGTGGGATACCATGACAGAAGTTTGACCCAGTCAGTATTACTAATGTCTTAAAGGTACAGTTCACCCAAAATGAAAATTCTGTCATCATTAACTTACCCTGAAGTTGTTCCAAATCTGTACAATTCTCTGTTTTGATGAACACAGAGAAATATATTTGGAAGAATGCTTGTAACCAAACAGTTTTCGGCCACCATTGACTACCATAGTGGATTTTCTGGGTTTTACTACACCATGGTAGTTTGGTTACAAGCATTCTTCCAAATATATTTCGCTGTGTTCATCAGAACAAAGACATTTCTACAGATTTGGAACAACTCGAAGGTGAGTAAATGATGACAGAATGTTTATCTTTGGGTGAACTGTCCCTTTAAACTTGATTTTAAAGTGTTTGCTGGCTTAGCTTTGCACTCCCTTAAAGCTCTGGGAGTGTTAACTTGTTATTCTTTTCTAGTGTTATTCTGTTAATGGACATAATTGTCAAAGCAGGCACATTTGGCCAGTGTGATGTTTATTTAATGTATCTAGGTATCGGTTCAGGGATGTAGTTGTGCTTTCTGAGCCACCATTAATTTGGTTAAAGATTTAACATAGGCCTACAGTAAATGAGAGCTTGTGGACAGATTAACGGGAGTCATTGAAAAAAAAAACATTTATTGCCGGTACTCTTGTGTAGGGAGAGCGCACTGGGCATTACTTTGCTGGATGGAGGCTAGTTGTCACATTTTTTACCAATGTGAACATTTTTTTATGGTGGGTTAATATTCAATACCTTACACATAGACCCATAACTTCACAGATTTGCTGTGAAAAAGCTTTTGAAGATTTGTACCATTAAGACTCAATCTTGACTGAAATCCCTAGTTACTGAGATACAGCCCTTGACAACTACCCACATTCTAGTTGTTATTCTAGTAATAACATTTTAATTGGCCAAGTGCCACATTTTACATCCGAAAATATTTATAGATGACCTTAAACATTTATTAAAGTCTAACTACCAAAGTACATTATTTCAGATGAAACCAACTGTTTCTCATTAATTCTTGCAATCTAAAAATATAAACAGTATCTTACTTGTTATTGCAGGCAAAAGTACATTAACAACATTAATAGCTTTGCTAAAGAAGTATGTTTGTCTTTTCTTTAAAATTGCAGGTAATAAACTGAGAAAGCGACACCCACTCTTCATAAGGAACTTGTTACTTTAAAGATTAATTAAATGTAACGTTGTTTCATGAATGCAATTCGCCCTTAATGAGATAAAGCAGAGCATGGCACTGCAAGTATATTAACTGCAGGTTAACAGAGATCATATTGCACGGTCTGCACTTTCCTTTTGAAAATTAAAAGAACATTAGGCAATGTTCATGTTAAATTGCATTGTAATGTGGGAATATATCATCAAAACCAAGGAAAGAGTGTGCCCACCTGATGACCCCTGTGAAGTTTGTATCTCTATCTTATTCCATATTTAGTCTTTACCCCGTTTTTTCCTTGTTACCAGCATATTGGTTACATACTTCATTTAGTGCAACACTAAGCAAGGGATAATACCATCTGATGTAATAAACTATGATTAAAAATATCAGGATTATAACATCTAGTCTCATTAAGCAAACTGATTGCACAATGTGCAGTTACCTTTTAAAAATGAACATGACTGTAGGCAATGTCAAGAATAATAGTTTGAAGCACAACAATTGATAACCTATACTGAATCATTCAAACGGAATTGAAATCAGGTTGATTTTTGTCTTGGTTCATACTATACTTCAATGGGAAGATTATCATTGCATTTATTTTAGATCATTTCAGGTTTAATGTTTACTGTCCTAATGTTCATTCTTGCATAAGGTACCGTTTACAGGCTTTTAAAGCAAAATAGTGGAGGTCTCACGCTCTCTTCAGAGCTCCATTTAAAGCCACATGTCCTCATGTCATTGACCTCATGTCTCATTCACCGATGAAACAACATAACAGTACAAAACACATAACATTACAACAAATGAGCGTAAGTATGGTAAAAACTTATAGTATGCACAGAGATGACTGGCAGACAGGAAATTCAATTATTTTGTTCTGATCATTTAATAAGACTATCACATAAGATTAAAAGAGAAGAACAAACAAATTGAAGAAAAAATGTCTAGCCATCATTTCTGAAGACGTTTCTAAGATGTGAATGGAGTTGCCGGATGGGGTGAGGAGGTAAAACAGCACTCCACTCTGCTGGCTCCTTGGGGAGAAGAAGAGATGGTGAGTTACTCATCTGTGAACCGGAGTGTCAATGTACCGCCCTGTTTGTATCAAACACTGCAGGTGTTAGTCTGTATGGTAACAGCACTGAAATAAAACGGGGGAAAAAAACCCCACAGCTGAAGAGCAAGAACTATTGATCTAACTCACAACAGAGTAAAAACACACTAGCAAGAACACACATTGAGCTACTTTTAGCAAATTACTGTATATTTTAAGTCAGTGTCAAGAGAATTGTTTTTAAACACATTATAAATGTTATAAATATATTGCTGAAACACATTACAAAGAAGTATGTAGTAATGAATTGTGAAGTTAAACAGTTTTTCAAAAATTTTGTGTTCAGGATTTTTTGGGCGGCTCGATGATGCAATTGAGCGTCCGAGCATGCATGGCCCCTCCCCTAACACTAGAGCGCCTTAGCATCAGTGATCTGCTCAATCCCGAGCTCATCTCGCACGCACACGCTTTCAGGCTCTCACTCTGCCCAACTAAACAAATCTCACGCCAAATAACAAACGAACGGTAACGCAGACGCGAATGGACAGAGGGGAATAAAGCGAACGGAAGGAGGAGGGATCACAGGTGGGATCGCAACGCGCTTTAGTGACTTTCTATTGATGAATATTGCACGCTTTCGATTTCAAATCCTCCCGTAAACCCTTCACATATACTGGGTCCTCAGGTAGAGAGATGGGAATGGGTGTGGCTTCAGCGCAGACAGGGGACACGCCCCCAATGTTTGATAGCAGGGAGTACTTCTCTTTTTTTTTCAAGATTTTGATAACTTGTTTAATTTACTTTATTTTTTTATCATTCAAATGTATTATTTATTATTTATTTTTGTGATGTGCTCAATAACACTCTTAATAAAACATGTTGTATTTGTGTGACACACTCAGAACACATTTAATATTGGTTTACCCGGACTTTAAATGTATTATTTTATTTGATTATTCTATTATTCATAAATACATACAATTTCTTATTTTTTTTCTTATATCCCATCTGAATTTCTGGAGAACGCCATGATAGAAACATACAGCAATGACACCAAATGATACTGCACTGAGACCACACATGACAAACGATTTCTAGACTACAGTTATTTTCAAGGGTCTACGCAGAACGACGCTGCTCAGGATTTACACCTTAATCCTGCTTTTATAACAAATGTCATGCCCACGCTTTTGTTCCTTGCAGATTTTAGCGCTAGAGATTTCTGAGCGAATGGCACCGTTGGCTCTGTAAATCAAAATTGTCAAAAGCCGCAGAATATGAAACACCTGTTTGTGGCTGAGCCTGGCTCCCTCGTGCATGCGTTTACTGGCAGCTTACTGGTAGCGCTGGAGGCCTGTGCTGTCACCTTCAAGAGTCTTGTTTTAACAATAACACTCTCACTCATTCCTCTGTGTCTCTGTGACGCTTGGAGCCAAAAGCTAATACATGAACCATTAGCTTTGGTTTTCAGCTTTTATTTAGCACAACTCTGTGTATTTGTTTGTTTGTACATTAAGGATAACAATGGTTTTGTCGCATACAGTCTCAAAAGCCTGGTGGTATCCTCTGAGCTATAGCAGTCATCCGTGTCTTGTGACTGGTTTTAGACTGACTGCAAGGCACAAGGTCACAAGACATTACTCTGATCTCTGCTATATAAAATAAGAAAAGCATCATGTATATTTGAAGATTTAAGGAGAGAAAATTCTAAAACTCCCAGCATTACTGCAGTAATGTAAGTGCTTTTTATACAGGGATGAACTACAGCCCAGCCCAGTTTCAGACTGTCTTTATTATTATTATTATTATCATCATCAAAGAATTGTTAAATAATAATAGGTTACACTTTATTTTAGTGCCTGTGTTACAGTGTAATTACACATTTAAGTCCTGAGTAATAATAATTAACTACATGTACTTACTATAGGGTCAGGTTAGGATTAGGGTGTGGTTTAGGAGTAGTTACTTGTAGTTATGCATAATGTACAGTAAATACTATAGTAAAAACATGTGTAACAAGGGCACCGTAAAATAAAGTGTTACCTAATAATATTAATATTATCATTAAAGAATTTGTAAATTATTGTTATTATTGTTATTATTATTATCATAATTGTTATTATTATCATTATTATTAAAGAATCTGTAAATTATTATTTTTATTATTATCTTATTTTTTAATTATTGTAGCTTTTCATGTACACAACCAAAAAGTTTAGGGTCAATTGAATAAAAAGTTTATTAGAATCTTCCTAATCTTTTAATCTAAGGGTGTAAACTTACTGTAAATGTTTTACATATTTTGTAGATTTTTTTATGTTTTGGAAATCCACGACCTAAACAGAAAAGCACCTAAAAGTCCAGAATAGATAATCGTTCAATACTTTTTAAAGACATCTCAGGGTGAGACCCTTATAAAAATTTTTTATAAAAAAATGCCAAGAGAACATTTTTTGGAATTCTAAGCAAATTCTGGTCATACTGAAAATGCTAAAATATAATAAACTGTAGTTCCCTTTCTGTCAATCTCTCGACGTTGTGTAACTGACGAGAGAGCACATCGGCTGTCTGGTTCAGGTCACCTGGGATATGTGTGGCCCTGCGGACTCCACAGGAGGAGACGTCGGGCAAGTCGTGTTAGCTGCCATAAGCGAACGCCACCCTGGCGGTTAAAAACGCTACGGCAGTTGTGCAGTCCGACCGGACCAGCACGTGCTTGTTCTGCACAAGAGGTTGTAACCCCTTCAGTGCGGGTAGCACAACCAACAACTCTAGGCAATTGAATGCCTGCGCAGGCGGGGGCCAGTCCATCGCCCTGACACTGCGTGCCCGTTGCACACGACACCCCAACCCTGCAGGGAGGCGTCTGCCTGACGCGTCTCGCCTGCCCGAGAGGGACCCCCGTCCGTATAAAAGGTCATTGAAGACCAAGGGGTTAAAATGCGTCGGCAGAAAAGCGTAATCACCATCCGCCTGCTGCCGGTGTGCCACGCTCTCCAGGGAACCCAACTCTGTAGCCAGTGCGGGCAGGACGTATCCACAATATCTGCCCCAGAGTACTGGAAGCAGATATCGTGTCCGTCCCCCTCCTCGATGAGTGTGTTGCACCCAAGAGAACAGCGGGACATGCCACGCTGAAGAAATTTGCTCTTTTAGAGAAAAAACTCGAACACTTCTGGAACCGCCGAGACGCCCAGGGGAAGTCGCTGCAGGAAGGGACAGTCCGCTGCACCACGTCGTAGAGCCGGCAGTCTTGTAGCGAAGTCTGTTGATCACGAGCGAAGGCTCCGAAGAACAAAAGGTGAATGAATGAGGCACGCCGTCTCCCTTTTATACCCGGATATCCGGGGGCGGAGTCCGGCATGCAAATTTCATTTGCCAATTTTCATTGGCCTTTTCTAGAGAAGTCGGAAGCGATTGGTTCTCAAGGACGAACCCCATCTGTTGGTTCGACACAACGTCTCGTTCCCTCCATCAGGGAACCGAGGTTACAAACGTAACCGAGACGTTTTGATTCTTTTTTACATTTTCTATAGTGACAACAATTCCCACAATTACATTTGTGTCATTACATAAAATTACTATTTTTCTAAAATATGTGAAAAGTGACCCAAAACTTTTGACATTAGTCAATCTATTTATATATAATGTAGGATTCGCTAAAAACATCACACAAATCATAAGAAAAATTGCGAAACACACATTGATGTTGTGCTGAGCCTCTGAACTGGTTTGATGTGACGTCAACTTCCACATAAATAAACCACCAGTTCGGGCGAGCATTCAAACATGGATATTGTTTCAATTCACACATTTTCTGCTGTAATTAAACAGCTCTTCTGTCTCGTCGTTTAGAACTGTCCTTCAGATTCACAAGCTGTATAATGATGAGCCCATAACTCTGAGGGTTTTATTCAGAAAACTGTTATTTTAATGATTCACAGATAAAGGCCAATTGTAAAACAAATGCATCCTCATTAGGGCAATTGGTTTGTGTAAATCTGTGCAAACTCACGCAGACAGCATATTTCAGCTATTTATTATTATTTGACGCTTGAATTGGTTGACAGTTTGAGTACTTTTCCAAATAGCTGCAAATAAATACGCCTCATTAGTGTGACACTGTGTTTGCTAAGGTAAACTGCTACTTTAGTTAATGTTGATGTGCTCCACAGATAATATCAGCTCACAGTAAAAATGACAGGCAGAAGTGATTTAAAAACAAGTTTAAACTATTTCTGTTATACAAGGTCATAGGACTAAAAAATAGACCTGGTGACCAGTGAGACATAAATCAGGTATGCCTCTTAAAGGTCCAATGTGTAATTTTTTAGAGGATCTATTGACAGACATGCAATATAATATACATATGAAGAGTTTGGTTCCAAAATGAAACATTTTCAAAAATCATATTTTTTATTATGTTTTATTGTGTTAGTTAGCTGTATTGTTTAAGTTATTATGGCTTAAATCAAAACAAACCAACTGCAGTTTGATTGATATTAATTGGAATCCACGATAAAAAGACATGACTTATCTCATTTTGGAACCAAACTCTTCATACATGTGTTACATAACGAAGTATGTTTTTATAACCTTAGTTTGAGCTATTTCTATCTACATACACCGCAGGTCCCCTTACATGAAATTTGTCATGTTTCTACAGTAGCCCTAAACGGACAAACTGCTCTACAGAGCGTGTTTCGTAAATACATTATCTCCTTCAGCAAAGAAGAGAAAACGCGATGACTTCTTAGTCCTGTGTCAGTCACAGTGGTGCTTCGAAAGAGAGGGGTGGAGTGAGCCGTTGGTTGTAATTCCCAACCACACCGCTAGATGTAGCTAAATTTCAAACATTGGACATTTAAGACATCAATACTTTGGTTACTATAAATTAATATATAAAATAATTCATGCCTTTATCTGTGTACAGTAATAAATAAATGTATTAATACATATTGAAATTCATACTAAATGATAATAAATAAAATTAAGTGAATTACACAACATTGAAATTTATATTTATTTAACCTGACATTTAGATTACATTTACACATGTGTTAACTGTATTAATTTCCTTCGAACCCTTAACCTTTGTGTTGCTATGGCAATGCTTCACCAGTTAAGTGAGAAGAGCGAGACAACATTTTTGAAATCGCAAGTTAAAAACAATCTCCAAGAAATTCTTCTTAGTTCTTCTTGTTAGTAAATCCAGACGTTACTTCCGCGTTTGTGGTGGGAAATATCCCACTTCTGAGGTTTCTTGAACAGTATATAACTACGTGATGACGTCACGAATATGCTAATTAGCGTGTGACGTCATCAAGCGCCACAGTTTCACAAAATCCTAGCGGAAACAATGTCATTGTATTCGTATTTCCTGGCTTTCTACTATCCCAAACCTCTCTGCAATCTTCTGTAGTCAGGTCAGTTCAAATGCACAGCATCTGCTAATCGTGTTCAAGGAGGGGGGCTGTTTTTAACTCAGTCCCTATAAAGGGCAGAAAGTAACCCGAACGTCTCATAACCTCCACAGCTGTTTCTCTCACTCTCTCGCCAAAGTCCCTCCAAACCCCCCCCTCTTCTTATCTGCCCCGCCTACTTTGACCTGGCATCATCGCAGACAATCGCAATAATCAACATCCAGCCTCTGCCATGCCACCAGACTCTTGCAGCGTTCGACCGCTCTCGTGTCGTGAATCCTGTCAGTAACTGCAATCTTTCCACAGAAAACCCCTTTGTTACTTATTTATAGTAGCATGTTTCCCAGAGGGCCAGAGTAATTGAAACCAAATGTGGGGAAGCGGTGATATGGGGAACTAGTGCAGCAGTAGCATCTGGCTTCTCTTGAGGAAATCGGACAGAAGAGAGAGAGAAACAGAGCGACGGAAAAACCCTTTGTGTTACTTTTGGGAAAACTTCTGGCACATTCAAACTGTTTCTTATTGGCTTCCAATTAACATAAAACATCTAATCTGAGATCACAATGCACGGCGAGATAATCCAATACAACGGAACTGAATAAGCGAGAGAGAGAGAGAGAGAGAGAGAGAGAGAGAGAGAGTTAAAAATAACAGCAACTCAAACTACTGCACAGAAAGGAAACTTCTATCCACCCCAAAACAATGAAGTAGCCCTTCACATTAAGCACAGCCCTGTCTCTCCACTGCCAGGAAGTCACATGCGTTTCTTCACACGAAAACAAGTCAGACACAACAAACTTAAAAACTTACCGTCCTGACCATGGCTCTCAACCTGAAGTCCAAGCTAGCGTTCGAAAAGATGGCATGAGGCCTCTACTGTTCTCGCTTTCTTTCTATTTCTGACTGACTCCAGGCAATTACAATTCCCCTTTTCCGACCCCGTCAGCTTTTCCAACAACAGACACGACAGCCAAAATCCCTGCCCCAAAGTCTGCAGGAAATTCCTGGAGTCTCTGCGCCCAGCCGCGTATCTGCAGCCTAACCAGTCGAGCTTCAAGAGAAGGGCAGGAGAATATAAACCGAGATCTGCCTGTGTAAAACTGACCCCCCCCCCGTCGCCGGCCAGATATAGACGCGTGGGGGAAGTTAAGGGGTAGGTTGGCGTCTGTGTGTGAGGTTTTTCTGAGCGGTCTCTCCACCCTCTTGATGTACACGTGTTTCAGTGTGTATATGACTCGGCTGAGCCTCGGAAATAGGAAAAACACATTTACTTTTCCACTTGATGTGCCTGCCCTGCTGATTATAAGGGATAAAACGGTCACACAGCATTTTCCAGGCAGGATTTTCCATTTTGCATGCAAACAACTCATCGGTGAATTATAATAATCATTGTTTAGGTCGGCTCCATAGAAGTAGCATTTTTAACCGGCAGGTTGGCGTTAGCAGGAAGTTTTTGCATGTGTGTAAATTTACATGTGCAATACACAGAATCCCACAAAGATTAATCAATATATCATCGCTGTCCTTCTGAAACCTCGTATATCCAAATTTGCTGTTTTTCAGGACATGGAAGAAACACTGTACTTTTAAAATGATGAAATACTGTGCTGTCAAAGTCGACAAGCACGTTTTTATGTGTTAGGAATTAGCAAAACCCAGTGACAAGCAAAAAGGTGACTGATAATAATGATAAAAAGGAATTATGGAGATATGAGGTTTTAGAAGGACAGCAGCGATATATACAGTAGGTTTTTAATGCTGGTGGTGTATTTGTAAAGTAGCAAAAATTTGCATAAATATATTCGTGCTGAGTTGATGTTGCTGTGACAAAAAGTGTGTTATGCCTGTTTGTGGCCTGAATTTATTCAGGGTGTTTTTACACTCTTTGTTAAGGGTTTGAAAACAACCAATTAGAGTCCGAATTTGGAATCAGGATTTAGAAGCAGTATTTCCATGTATCCTCACTGTATAATGTTGTTGTCGGGTCGAATACATTCTCCACCGAACCTTCTGCACATTGTCGTTACCTCAGAGGTGGTGTCTCCTAGATTTCACTGTGTGTGTAAACTTGGAGAGTTATTTAAATAGTTTGCATATAGACACAATTAGTTCAATATTTTATATTGTAAGGCCGGACTACTCAATTGGCGGCCCGCGGGCCAAACCCGGCCCTCGATGTAATTTGTTCCGGCCCTTCAAGTAGCATAGTGTGAAAAATAATCTCTAGAATAAATTTAGTTCAGTTGGGAACGGACCCTTCAGTAGTGACAGTAGCAGTAGCACCTGTTCCATTCAGCACGAGCTGCAGCAACACCAAGCAGGAGTCATGCGACGTTAGGCGACTCGCAAGCCTTCTCTCCTGTGAGACGCGGTGAACAGGACGATGACGGATGATAACTTTTATTAGTTTCATTTCTGACATTTTGCTAGCACGAATAGGACCACCATTTCAAAAGTATAGAGGCAAGGGCGGAGAATAGCGCGTCGGAGAACAGTGCCTGTGTAGGTTAATGTTGTTAAAATTTTCCTTTTTTGTTATGCAGTTTCCAAATACAACAAATGAACATGTTTGAATGTAGAAAAGTCTGCTTGAGCATCTTACAATGCACCGATGTTGTTGTTGTGCAGTTTAACATACAACATAACATACAACATAACGCGGAATGGCACAGAATCTTGCAAATGTATTATGTAAGATTCTATTATTTCTATTTTTTTTCCCTGTATGGTTCAACGTATTGTATCTACTGCAGGTTTTTAATATAGTTTATAAGTGAATACTGTAGTATACTGAAGTATTTTTTTCATGTGGGCAAATATATTACTATTGTATAGTGAAGGACGGAAAATGCAGAATGCAGAAAAATTAAAACAGAAAAAACGGAATTTGGGAAAAAATAAAATGGATTTCTTATTGTTGTTGTGTCATCCCTCATATTGCAAGCCATATCTCTCCGGCCCCTCATTTGGGATGCTTTTCATGAACTGGCCCCCATGACAAACTGTCATGAATAGCCCTGTAGTAAGGCTATCTAAATTGGTTGATTTCTACTGTTCTAGCGCTTTTGCATACAATTAAATTAAAAAGGAAATGGGTCAGTCACGCAATGAGGAGTTCTTACATTTACATTTAGTCATTAAGCAGACGCTTTTATTCAAAGCGACTTACAAATGAGGTAAACAATAGAAGCAATTGGAACAACATAAGGATACGCATACGTGCAGTAAAAAATGGTCTCATATAGACCACCACAGTATACAAAGCTACGTTTTTTTAAGGATAGAAAGAGTAGAAAAGAAATAGAAGTCAGTACTAAACGATCAGGTTGACAGAAGAGCCGATACTTAAAGATGGCCACAGAATCTGCTGATCTTGTAGCAGCAGGCAGATCATTCCACAAATGTGGAAATGTATAATCTCGAGGACCAAATATAATGAACCTTTTGTGAGCGACCCCCTCCTTAAAATATACAGTATTTATATACTTTTTTGTAAATAAAAAAACATTTGAACTTTTTAAGATTTTAAGTGGGATATTATAAAGACAACATATTGTTTCCAAACGAAAATACTTAGCTAATGTTGGATGTATACAGCTGAAGAGAAACATTCTCAATTCAAATGTATTTGTACTGTAGCACCTTTTACAATAAATATTGTTTCGTGAGACATTTACAAAGAAAACTGCCCTATAGACCCCAATAAGTGAGATAAGGAGAATTAGTGAGAAAAACTTACTAGAAAGATACAAAACACATGCATACAATCCAGGCTACAAGGCATGTAGCAAAGTATGCATGTAGCAAGTATTTTAGTGAATGTTCATGCCTTAAAGGGGACATTGGACAACCGTTTCCACACGTTGGAATATTTTTAAGGGTCTTAATGAAATGTCTGTAACATGATACTGTGGTTAAAAAGTTTTCAATGGTCATGCAAAACAACTTTGCTCATACGGTCACATCGACATGTTTCACCCCACCCCTCACTTTCTGTAAGACTGTTTAGCCAAACACAGAGCTTCAATGCCAGGATTGCTTCATTGTCCAACGCTTGCTAAAACGAAAGCTGAATCCAAAATCGCCTAATTCAATACTATATAGTAGGCAAAAATAAGTATGCACTATTAATAGCATGTCCGCGGGAAATACACGGATGGTCTATTGGTTTTGCTGTGATTTTTGAGTGTTCATGGGATGGACACTATTCTATCCCATGATGTCATGGGAGCTGAGGAGATGCCAATTTCAAAAAGGTAAAAAAAATAAAATTGCAGAAAACCGTAAGGCAGATATGAGGATATAGATACCAAGAAGTACATTTCTCATGGTTCAATTGTGCTTGTTTAACAACACATAAAGACATTATTTTTGCAACTGTAGTTTCTAAATCATACTGTAGGTCTAACAGCATGTGAGTCACATGACAATGAAAATATGGTAGACGTAGAATGTCCAAATACTGCATCTACCTATACTATATAGAACGTATTGTTTTAACACTGGATAGGTATGTACTTCATTTACTTTAGTACGTAGGTGTGACACTATGCGATTTTGGATTGAGCTAGCTTTTATGCCTGTGTACAAAATGGGTGGGAAGGGGGCTGTCTACAGCCATATAACTCGACTTGGAGGAGGTTGTATTCAAATAGCTAACTATCTATGTAAAACCTGGCTGCAAAACCTTCCTTCTAACAACGGTATTGACAGACTTTATTAAATTATCTCCTGCCCAAAACAACCACAGCCCTCAAAACTAGAAAGCCAAAAAGTCCTTTGAGGGGCAGAGCCAATAAAACATCCAAAGAGCAAATAGCGCTGCAACAAAACAAGAAGGGGATTACTAAAGACTTTGCTAATTCAGTGATAGATTTCTTTTGCAATTTATTCTGCTTTATTTAAACTGATGGTGCAGCGCTATCACAGTCTGAATTTAAGGCTTTAACCCACGTCATTTCGTGTCACATCCTAGAACGAAAGAATTTCTGCAAGATCACAGCTGTAGTTGATTAAGATTGTTACATGATGTGTCAGTCTGTGTTTACATCAAGTACAAAGTAACTGTATTACCAGACATAACGTCATCTCAAATATATCAACTTGTGTCCCAGTGGTTTACGTTAGTGATATGAAGGTGTCCAACTTTGACTCGATTGATGCGAAACGCACAAAAATGACGGGGACGAGCGTGTGCAGGAAGTAAACTAAACGTGCTACGTAAGGAGATGGGGGAAGGAGAATAATGAGTGTTCTCCAGTGAGGAAGCTCACTTATTAGGCATAATGAAATCCGCTCCTTTCCATTAGGCTGCGGTACCGTGGAGGCCGAACATTAGTCGTGTTTGTGTTGCCGTTTATGTAGCCAGGTCGGTTTTCAAAGAAGAAATAAACACTTTGTTGCCAACGTGCACTTATCCACGGTCAAACGTTATACTGAGACAAATTGCGACAGTATCTCAATGCCTTGGGAGAAATTACGGCAAAGTTCAGAAACCGTTTCTTCAGCTATTTTGGATAATACGGTTATCAGATCTGATGTGACTGTTTTGATACGATGTGGAACTGTGTTAAGAAGACAGATTTAATATCAGCGCAGCTGAGGACGCAAATTCAGCCGCTGTATCAAAACAACCCCGCATGGGCAGAAATGCCATTAGCCCCCGTTAACCACAACCCCTCCCACTGCATCAGGCATTCCTCCTACAGTTTGGACAAAACATATTGCCGTACTTATGCAAAGCTGCTTTTGTGGGGCGGAACGCTGATTGTTCCTTGGAAGCTGTGAATGATCAAGATGACGGGTTTGGCATTGCAAGACAATTCCTGGGAGAGAGGAAGAAAGGACTGGAAAAAAAACACTGATCCACCAAGAGTGAATGAAGGCACTGGAAAAAATTCCTTGGCAACTATTGTTCAGTGGGTCAGAAATGAGAAAGGCCTATTTTGTGGACTCGACTGTTTGCTCTAAAGATGAATGATCATCTCCCAATGTTTGACTTGCAGACATGAAATAACCCAACGCACACATGGATAACTGGATGAACATAGTCAAACATTCCTAGTCACACAGTCTCTGTCCAAACATACAGAGTAAAAATCTTTCAAGCACCCTAAAATATTATTTGACAACACCCAAAAATCTGTCTTCCTTCATGCATAGGTAACGTTTTTGGAAGGCAATTCCATGCAAAATGTCAACCTTACAGTGATGGGGAAGCTACTTTGAAATTGTAGTTAGATAACTTACAAGCTACTCATGAGTAAAAGTAGTTAAGTTACAGCTTAGCTGCCCATCTGAAAAAGTAGTTAACTACACTACAAGTTACTATAAAAAAGTAGCTAGCTAGCTTATTTTTTTACAATCTCACATGAAAAAAATACAAGAGTATAGTATTAATTATAGCAAACTGTATAGTAAATTTCCTAGGTACAGTACCGTTTTTTTACTTTACCACAGTAAATACTAAAGTATACTACAGGATTTATAAAGTGTATACATTTACTATAGCTAGATAATACAGAATACTGTAGTATATGTTAATAGAGTATAATAATTACCATAATATTCTACAGCTGTAATATACAACAAATTACTATAGTAAATACTAAAGAATACAAAAAAATTTTTTATGTGATGTGATACACCTGAACATTTGTTATTGACTAATGTTTTAAATAAATAGAGAAGTTTAAAACAATGTAATACAATACCATTACATTTTAACTGAAGATTATGAGGGTACATGAATTTTAAAAATA
Source organism: Triplophysa rosa (assembly GCF_024868665.1). Taxonomy (NCBI): domain Eukaryota; kingdom Metazoa; phylum Chordata; class Actinopteri; order Cypriniformes; family Nemacheilidae; genus Triplophysa; species Triplophysa rosa. The sequence goes on from NC_079908.1 coordinate 6,528,997, forward strand.
AAATGACCCACATTGATAAGCTATTTATTATAAACGCTGCAATATTTAATGAAAAAATAAGAATTGTCATTTTTAATTTCAATGGGACTTTAAAAAAGTAATTAACTTCTGGAAAAGCTACATGTAGTTGAGCTACCGTCAAGCTACTGAAATATGTAGTTAAGTTAGTGGCATCGCTACTTGTAGTTAGCTACTCCCCAACACTGCAACCTTAAGTTACACCATACTGATAGCACAGATGTCAATATTTGGTACAGTAGTTTTAATACCCGTGTGAAGTCTGTCTCAAAGCTTTTGAAAGATTTTTGGGGTTCTTAATGCATAGTTTTCCATAGTCACATACGTAATGGTCCATGTTTACATTTTCAAATAAACATCATTTAGTTTGATTTAAAAGCCAAAAATGTCACCACAAGGTCAAAAATGACTGGTAATACATTTGGTCCCCACAATGTAGGGTTTACCTAGACCGCACACAGGCACACACATCTACGGCTACATATTCAAACACACCATTACCCTGACATCTGTCAGCAGCGCGGGCACACCTAAGCACATGGCGCCCGGGGAGCATTATATATTTGAAAAGGGCCCATCGATCGCTGAGCAAATAGCATCTCTGGCATCAAATCTGCTTGGCAGGGGTCTGACAACCTGGCCATGTTAAAGAGTCGACTGCCATCTATAAGAATTCAATAGGTAACTGAAGGCTGGTTGAGGAAGGGAGGGGGGAATTGATAACAAAGACCCAGGAGCAGTAAGCAGTGTGTAAACAGGAGCCCCGCTGGTAGATACAGACAGGAAAGATATTATGCTACCCAAATGCCATAGGCCTCTCCCTGGGACACACGGTCCTTAGCCCATTTACCGCACTTAGTCCAAGTATTTTGTAACTATGAAATGTAGGCTGCACAGCTGGGGATAATGTCTAAAAACTGTGTATGAGGCCATAAAGATGCGGCAATACACTGCAAATCTCTCAAATCTTATTGTCCAGAAAAGAAAATTAAAATACTTTTTTGAGAGGCAAAGAAAACAACAAAAAAGATTTGCCAGAGACTATATTGAGGACTACAACTAAACATTTTTAAGAGAAATATACAATCAATTCAACTGAAAGCTTGTACTTACAGTACCGGTCAAAAGTTTGGAAACGCTTGACTGAAATGTTTCTTGAAATTATCTTAAACATCTTTTAATGTGAAGGTGTATGCTTAAATGTTTGAGATAACTTTTGAAAACAAAAATATTAATATATGCCAACATATCAATTTCTTTCATTGTAAAACAAAAACTATTAAAATATTTTGAAATGGACCAAATAATAAAGAAAACACAGCAGATAAGACCCTTGGAATAGATGGAACTCCTTCAATACTCTTTAAAAGCTTCCCAGGGTGAGACCTCAAGAAGCTGAATAATAAAATGTCAAGAGAACGCTTTTGCACATTTTAGTCAAATGGTGGCGACTTTGAAGATGTTAACATACAGTATAAGACGATTTAAATTGATTTTAGATGCTTTTATTTGCAATTTTAATTGCCAGACTTACAATTGTGCTACCCTATAAATTTACTTACATTCTAAAAGGTGGTAAATATAAATAAAGAATGAGTAAGTGTTTCCAAACTTTTGACTGGTAGTGTATCTCAATGCTTTATGCATGAATGCAACAATGTATGAAGATGTCCTAACTAAAACTATACACTATATCATGTTTTAGTTTTAATTGAACATAGCCCACTTAATTTTGTTTGATTTGTTTAAAATGCATTTCTGAAGTGTTTCTGCATTTTAAATACAATCCACAGAATGTGGCGCAGAAAACATGCAACTTCAGCGTGGCTCAAATTACTAACAATGCTCGATTTCCATAAGGCAGATTTCATCTTTTTGTATTTTTCCTTTCGCACATTCTTTACAGCTTCCCACCACGAGCAGCAGTGTAAAATTCCAGGGTTGTAATTAGACTCTATTACTCTCCAGAAGAATCACAGTCTGATTGGACCAGAAAACAGAGTGCAGATCTTCTCTGTAATGACCCTTAAACACTCTGAATAGCATGAGCCTGAGTGAGAAAGTGTCATTCTCTCAGATGGCTTTGATCACCTTCCACAAGATTGATGTGTGTTTATTTTGCTGACAAAACATTGATTAGCATGAACGCCCCAATAGGCTGAGCAGATTGTACCTTGGCTGTCTATGTGAGTATGTTGGCGTCGTCGTTGGGATGGAAGCGAGAGTCGCTGGAGTTTGAGGCTGAAGGGTGATTATATGTTGTGAGTGAATAAGAGCGAGTTATGAGACTCTTCTCTGCTGGAATGATTTTCCTTTCACATTAAAGTTGTGTTCACGCTTTACTGAACCGCACAGATGTTCCGCAGTGTGAATGCTTTCAATCAGGCATCTGTTTTCTTACAAGTCAACATGAAATGCTATTCGTGAACCATTTTAGCATTCGTGATCTGGCATGTTAATGAGAAAAATTATAGTAAGGCTTTAACAGAGCTATCAGTTAGCATTTCAATTCATCTTAATGGTATTGTTTGGCTGGGACAGTAACCCTAGAGGTACGCAGTGTGAAATCTGCTATCTTGTGCAAGTTTTTTGTGTGAAATTTGCCAGAATATCTGGCAACTTTTAAATGGTCGTAAATGAAGTTATTGCAAAGTCAAATCAGCCAAAAATGAAAGTCATTCCCAAGGCAGAGGAAATTATTTTGAGTTATGTTTTGATATAAGACTGCCAAGACAAATGTTTTATTGTGTATGTACACAAAAAAATGTTTTCAGAATCTCAGTCGCTTCTCCGAGACAGCAATGGGAACTAATGCTTACAGTATGTGTCCTGCTTATCAGATTCTTTGCCAGAATTTTTTTTCCCAGTATTCCTCTCCTGTTTAGAAGAGATCTCAACATTTTCTTAAACTTCTGATTGCAGACAGTTCAATAAGAACCTACGTTTTCTCATCATTCTTCCAAAGCTAAATAAGCCATGTAAATTCAATTTAGGCCGTTGTACTAATTTGTGAGTTGTGACTCATTTGTTTTTATTTTTATTCATCCTGAAGAATGTCTGGAAAACCATCTGTCTCTAGAGTGATGAAAGCAAAAAAAGCAATAAGATCCAAGAACATACATTAGAAAAGTAAATTGGGGGTAATTTGCATTTTTGGTCAATCTACAGGAAATTAATGTTCAGCGTTAGTCTGCCGTTTTCCATTTTCTGTCCCTAGACTCCAGAGATTGTATTTAGACAAAAGTACTGGGGTGATGGAGATATGTTTTTTTCCTGAGAGAGCTTAAGAAAGGTCTTTCGATTTCCAGGCCACTTCTAAAAGCCACTCGTATCACTTTCCCCCATCCACCGCGTCACGTGACGTAAGCAATTGAAGCGTGGCCATAAACATCATGTGAGGGGTGACAGGCAGAACCGCCCCCAAACAGCAAACTAACAGCCTGGAACCGATATTCTGTGTCTATACACGTTGACGGATCAATTACAGAAGGCCTCAGTAACCTTGAACATATGCACATTAGAAATTCAGCTTGTCCTAAAGGGCATTTTTAACAGCTTTCATTTTATGCCATGATAACAGTCTCTCTCTCTCTCTCTCTCTCTCTCTCTGAGACACGTGTTAACACTAAAGAAACCAGGGTGCATTTAAACCTTTCCCTGGATACTTCACCATATCTCAAAGGCTTGTCTTTGCAGGGGTTATTATTGTCTACTCTTCAATCTCATCACTTCAGTAAGATTCAGTGGCTAGACATTCAAAAGGCAGTTTAAGGCTGTGTTGAGTTTACATAACGCTCAAATAACCCAAAACTTAAAAAGTAGTGTAGAAAAATGAATACTTGCTGTATAAATGAATAGAACTTTGGGGGTCCTCTTTCTGTATTAAATAATGATCAAGCATCATCTATAATTGGTATCTTACTATATAGCGGCTTTCAAATGGTTTTACATTTACTGGTTTAACCAAACACAGAAAATGTTAAAAAAAATATTTACAGTAAGTAAAAAGACAAAATGTATAACTTGTCTGCTTATTATAAGTGACCAAACTAAGTTTAGAAACTGTTGGTGCTTTGTGTTTGATTTTATAAGCTTTTTTCTGACTAGAGAAAATGCTTTCTGACCTGGACATACTACAGCCTTGCACAAGCTCACCTTGTCATGATAAAAACCATGTATCGTAAAGAGAGATGGATGACGTGTCCCTATTCACTTCTATAGTAGAAAACTTAAGCCAAAACTTCCCAGATGTGGCCACTGACATATTGCGGCGATGATGAGTCTGCGCAGTAGTGAGCGCGAGGTGGGGCTGTGGTAGAAAGGTTACGCCCCTATTCCCCAATGTCTCAATCGTAAATAAACAAATCATGTTGCCACGCCCACTTTTTATAACATTTTCTAACTATCTAAAACCAAACTTATTAGAAAAACGAACACTTGAACATACATGAGCGTGATAAGAACTAAAATGACATAAACAATCTTTGGCAAAAATGCATTTGAAGTATAACTGTATACTTAGTTTAGCATGACTAAAGTTTGGAATTGCTCTGGGTTCACTTTTTAGGATGTGTATGGCAGGCTTGATAAAACCCTGTAAACACTGCTCTGTATTTTGGTCTCAAAAACATCATAAACGTAACCAAGGGTGGCCCACTAGTGGAACTTTCCTGGCTACTGTACCCCCTTTCTCTCTATACAGAACTGTCTAGCAAAAAACTATAAAAAGGCTAATATATATATATATATAATATAT